>NC_082346.1:33689845-34031720 GCF_027477595.1 Haemorhous mexicanus
TTTATTACCATATTTATAAAAGTGTTGATTCTCATGAAAACCTCCCAAGTGATTGGAATCTGACAAGGCACAACCTTTGTATTCTCAGACAATCTTTTGGGGGACGAACACTAGCCTGGTCTGCTTCCCCCTTTAAAAATCCCAAAACAGAGGACTCAGATATCCCCTGTGATTATCCCCTGAAGAACAAAATAATTTATACATATATGTATATATATATAGCTCCCACTTTTTCCCCCTCTTCAGGACAAGGTAAACTGAGCTATGTGTGTGTTAGTATCGAAAGTATTCTGCTGTCTCACATCTGGACATTAGGATGAGGATAACTTGGATAAAGCAGCATGTTAAAATTTAGGACATGACAATAATTCTGACATCTTGATGTGCATTTTTAGTCTGGGGTAAGACATGATTAGTGTTAAGAATTCAAACACTGAAGATGAAGGTGGTTAAAATTTTCAACCTTGAATATAGCACAAAGAATTGTTTTTTTAGCATGGTGTTCTGAAAATCTTTTCTGTTTGGTCAATCTTCAACAGGAAAAAGTTATATGTAAACTGCACGACCAAAGTGGATATATAATATCTGTGGTGGAGAATGTTGGTATGACTGAAGTAGCAAAAGCTTCAAGTATGCACCCCTGAGCGCTCCAAAGGGCCTATATCCATCTTGTGACTGGATATCTACTGTGTGACAGCCGGTGCTGCACTAGGGACTACTTCCTTGCTCAGTTGGGTTATCTTGGACTCACAGGGTGGCCTGATGGTGGATTCCATGTCCGTGAACAACATCAGTTGACGTGAAGTTCTCACACCTCTGAGCCAGTCGTAAGGATTTGCAGGGGACTGGCTACATCCTTCTACTTGGTTTCATTTGGATCACAGGCATGTTATCTTCTGCATAACTTTGTGACAGCAGAAAAGTTAACTTTGTAGTGAGGCAAAAGTCCTGTAGTTGGACATACTTCTGTTTCAGTTCCTATTTATTTGAGTGGTCTTATGCACAAAAAACTACTATGAAACTTTAGTTAACAATAGGTTGAAACTCTGCACCTGAAAATTTGATCTAAAGTGGATAATGTACTTACCTGCTTTAAGAGTGCTTTTAAAAGTTGCATAGTAACAGAGCAGAATGCTTTCTTAAAAACATTTTGCATTTTAAGTGTGTGAGCACTTGATTTGAAGGCTCACTGAAATTTCATTGCAATCTCACAGTGGTACTTAATATTTACAGTATCAAAACTGGTAGCTTTGCAAATAGTATTAAGCCATGTATTGTCTGTCTTAGTCCATTCACAATTAATAATTATGGATTCTTCAAGTCCTAAAGGCCAAATATTACCCCCACTGTATGAGTGTAATTCATCAAATATATTGGAAAAAACATTTTTCTAATAAGACTGAGTGATCAGTAAACCTGTATCTCAATGAACCATTTTTACAAGTTATAAAATGTGTGATAATCACTAATGTTGTAAATTAATTGCAAATTAATTTGAAAAAACCCTTAAAGAAGACATAGAGAACACTTCTAAGCATTTTTCTTTTTGAGACTTTTATCAAGTATTTACCATTTATCTAACAAACAGCTATGCACATGGAAATCCTATTTTTACCTTTTTTCTGAATATTGTCATTCAGCTTTTAGAGAGCTGTAAGATTACCTGCTTCAAGCAAGTTGATAACTAGTGGTTGCTTTTCAGAGAAAAGCGGTGTATTTATCAGAATTTTTAAATTGCTGAAGAACTCATGTTCTGAAGAAAATGTCATCATTATTTGTTTCCTAGAAGTATTTCTTGCCTCTGTGAAAATACTCTTTTGCCTTCTTTTATCCCTTTTTTTGGGGGAGGGGGGGTTTGTGAATTTGTTGTGATCTCATAACAATAATTATTGATTATTGCAGATTAAATCATCCTCTTTTGTCAATGGAATATTTGATTGTCTTCTAGGTAAATTAAGTTCTTCTGCAAAACTGTATTTGTCAATGTTTAATATAGAATACATTGTGTCTGAGAATAAAAAACAATATTCAAAGTTTTAAAATTTTGAAATCAATTGGATAATTAGCACTGAATAATTTTGGACTAAAAATGTGTCAACCTGAATCTTATAAGTATTTTTAATTTAACAGCAATATCTGCTAGCTCTCACTGAAAGTAGATACTTAGGCATTTCTTAAAATTGATTCTCTTCTCATTAAATGGATATTTCCCATAGTCTGGAAAATGATATAGATCAACAAGCTCAAAAGAGAAACGGAATGAGATAGCTTAGAAGAAAAGGCGTTTTTGTTACCTAGGAAATGAATGAGTAAAAGTACTTAGCACAAAATTCTTATCATGTCAGACATCTGAGGGCTTTTGTGTTTCCTAGATTTTAGTTATGGCGGTAAAGCTAGACTTGAGACAAAATAGCTTCAATATGAAATTCTTTACAAAGACAGAGAAATGGTTTTCTACTTTTCAAGTCAAAGTGTTGCTAGTAGATTAATTTGGACAGAAGGCTGTAATAAAAATGTATACCACTGCTCCTAGTAATGATAATTTAACATTATTTCTATTGCTGTTGGTTGCTACTAACATTTTGTTGGAAATTTTTTTCAGTGAAAATTTGCAAGAATGACACTTGCAGCTAAACTATTAATTTTTTTTCTTTGAGAAAGGTAACTGGCGTGCTGACACAGATTCTAATGAGTTTGTTTTAGAAATCATACTTTGAGCATTCTTGTGTATTAAAATTTGACTGCCTTCGTATGCTTTTCCCCTCATTATTTCAATATTAGAAACAGCCAAAGATTTCTGCTTTTGTTTAGCACAGTATTAGGAAGGGTAAGTAATGATTGTTTCAAAATATATGAGCTTCAATTATATTTTTAATCACATTTTAATTAATGGATCAGTATTTGTGATTGTGCTGTCTGTTTGATTCAGCCAAATTACAGCAGGTTGCTGTTACTGAACTATTCAGATTGTAACAAATTATGGAACTGTTTTGAAGACTGAACAGTTTTGCATAATTGTTGTTCGTTAACTTGTGTTATCTGATGAATATGTGCTCACCAGATGCTGGCCAGATATCTTTCAATTGACTCTGTTTTTTAGACTGTTCATGAACAAAATGGATTATGACCTTGGATTTGTTTTGGGTTTTACACTATTTTGGCAGCCCTACTCCTCACCTATGTTAAAGGCAAGTTTTGCAAGGGTTTTGTTTGTTTGTTTTGTTTTGTTTTTTGTAAAGGTGAGAAGCAATAAAACTGTGACCACAAAATTTGGAAGAGTTTGTGGGGTACCACATCAAAGATTTTTAAGTTTTGCTTATGCATATTCTTCTTTCTCTCAGTTTGATCTTTCTAGTTGCCATAACAACTTCATAATAGCAGCACATTTACTGCTGTAGTTAAAGTTGTGTCAGCACTTCCATTATAAGCTACTGTTTTCAGGAATTTCTAATTTATTCACAGGCTTAAAAATGGCATACAGTAAGTCTATGTAATTGGTTTTAATGTATGGTACCAACTTTGTGAAAGCTGCTGTTGTCTGAGCTCTGATGCCATGCATAAAATAGCATATTGTTCCAAGTAGGTTTTTTAATTTTCTTTTTATTTTTACTGAGAAGCAGCAAAACATTTTAAGCCTAAAATTAATTTTGACTGGTTCCCATCTGCCAGAGGTATGAGAATCAACATGTTCTTTTGCTCTACCACAATGCCCCATCACCCTGTATCTAGTTAGACCCATCTGTTCCTGTTAGTTAAAAGGTTAGTGTGAACATGGTGCTTTTCTGGGAAGTAGAAAATGATAACCTTTTTAATAACAGAGTTTAATGTCTCATTAAGAAATAAGTGTTGGACATCTTCAATACTTTTATAATTATTTTTATGTTAAATAAAGACTAGCAATGTTAAGTGGTGGATGATTTTTTAAAGGCAAGAAGTAGAGGGTGAGTCTGTTTCTAGTATTGAAAAAAGTCAGTTATTCATTATAGATGCACTTCCTCTTATACAGGTTTAGCATGGAATTGTGTGTAACTACAATACAACTTTCTGAAATCTGGAAATTTTTTAACCTGGGAAACATGTCAAAGCCGTTACATAATTTGCTGAAGGTGTTCTGTAACTCCTTGAGTGATTTCATTAAGCCTGTGATAAGGGGATCTTTTAAAGATGAGATTTCACCCAAATAGATTCTGGGGCTTTTATTTAAACACATTTATTTCAGACAAATTTACAAGGCACAGCACAAACTTGCTGCCCTGAATAATTATAAGTTATATACTTGTGAGGATTCATGTTTTGTTTGCTTTTTTCCCTGCCTGTTTATTGCCAAATGTATTGCAACATATTTGCCCCTAAAACAAAATTGTGGTTTTGCTGTAGGAAACAGAATGTTATCAAAAAAGCCTCAAAACTTTCATACTCTTTTTAATCCCAAATTGGCTTTAGTTTACTTTGAAGTCTTCATTTACATGAAATTGCTTAAATTTGAAGCATGTTTTTATTTTCTTTAGTTAATCTATAATTCTACTTCACTGTAATAAAATATAGTGGCAGCTATTTAGACATTTGTATCACCTTGGTTATGTTTCTAAAACTTCAGCAACAACGTGTAATTTCAAAAGAAATACTCCTTAGATTTGAATGGTCTGTAGTAATCACAGCTGTTCATTTCAAAGGTAAATTTCTTTGATTTTTGCTCCTAAAGGAAAATATATCCAATTTAATCATCCTAGTTACAAAGTATTTAAGTATATCTTATTCTGAAAAAAGATTGTAGATACTTCTCCACTGAGAATATAAATAGTTTTTTAGAAGCTCATTGATGCCTTCAGCACAGACTTCCTCTTCCATTCTAGACAGGTGAAATATTTAGCCTGGATATCCTATGTCCAAACACTTCATAGCCCTTTTATTGCTTCCCTTAGTGTGTTGAGTGAAAGAAATGTGTTAAGAAAACACTTAATGTGTTTTCCACTTCCCTGCGGTTAATTGTTAACTGTTTTCTATAGCATGGCTTAGAAATCATATTCAGAAAATTGTTTTTGAGAGCTCTTTCCTAACTGAGTATAAAAGACTTAACAGCCAAAATGCTATAAATGTTGCAAGAAAACCCACTCAACAGCTCCATAAAGAAATTATTTCGAAAGCGCTACATTATTATGGTATTTGCAAATGGCATTTCTTTTTCTAGGTTTTACAGAAGTCTGCATTTGTACTTCTATCATCTTTTGTTAGTTTCTCCTTTTACTTCCTCCCCATTCCCTGAATTCACGGAGCTTTGATTTCTGAGGTTTCTTAGACCTGGAGGATTAATTTAAGCATGAAGGGTTAGTTCCTTCTAGATTTTGTGTCCTGTTGTGATTCTCATTGTAAAAGATTTTGTCCTTTCTGTGATAAGTAAGAATTAATGGAAAATTTTGCATCCTTTGCAGACTTCTCAGCTATGAGAAGTTACTCCATCTCATCTCTGCAACTATTCATAGGAGTAAATATCTGAACAGAATCCTATCTTGATATTAGCTTGGTGCTGTTCTTCAATAGTACAATTCAGATGAGAAGAATCATGGAAAGGAGTTCTTTAATGTTGCAGGCTTTGGGTAAACTGTAGTCTGTCTACATTTACTTTGAAATCTGTAAGGCAGTTTTCTGGAGCTGTTGAACTTACCATAGTTAAAAGGTTTTGCTAGAAATCCTCTGAATGATCTCCCTCTTTTGCAGTGACAATTGGGGTGGAAGATAAGGTTTGATGTCAGTTGCATCTCAGAACAGCAGTGTAAAATGAATAGTATTAATATAGTCTGGGTTGGTGGGATAAGTTGTTGCAAAAGCTTTTATTTTTTCCAAGACACATGTTATGTTGATCTTCAATATATTACAGATTAAGTAGGGGAAGTATATATTTATGAAGGGAAAATTTAAATGGAAGTACAGATCAGGGTTTACATTTTTTTTAAAGCCCATGGTTTGCAAATTGTGTAAGGTATTATCTATAAATGCCTAGGTACAGCTTGTTTCCAGAAAGCAATAAGCAATAGGTCCCCTTTCTTCTTACTTCATGTCTTATATAATTTTGAAACCAGTTCCCTTAAAAATTATTATGTGATTGCAAAATTACTAAAATTGAGAAAGTTTTTTGGACATTCACCAATATAAATTTTTTTTTCTTTTTTTTCCTAATAGATAAACGTTAATTTCACTGAAATTCTATTGGTCAGCCTTCAGTTGAGCTAAGGTTCAAATTTTAAGTTTCAGATTTATCTGAAAGGTTATTAATTTCCTGTAGGTTTTTTCCTAGGTAACTCATGTTATTTGTGAGCCATGTGTGTAGATGTCACCCAGCAGACAGTCATGTGTCTGAAGAGCACATGCCCCTAATTCAGGTGGTTTCATGATGATCTTGTGTGGTTCATTCTTTGTCTTGTGATGTGATGAAGGAGCTTAATGTTTGTATTCTGCAGAAGGCAGAGCCATCCCACAAAAGACACAATACTTGCTAGTTTTCCAGTAAGAGAGGAATGATCTCTGAAGTCTTCCAGGAGAGGTAGAAACCTCAGTAATCTTCCTGCTGTATATCTGCTTTCATACATGTATTATTGAGGAAAACGAACTTCTTTTTTCCTGCTTTCAGACTGTATGCAGGTTTTTCTAAAGACTCATTTTGTAAGCTTTTTTTCAAGTGAAATCTGTACACAGAAAATATAATTTGAACTTGCCTAACAATTAGGACACAATTAAGGACTTCTGCAGTAGTAAAGTTTAAAATCTAGCCCATTAAGTAATGAATTCATTATATTAAAGATACTGGAATTTTGTTTGCTTTTCCAAATTCTCTATTACTGTCCAGTCTATTAAGAAACCTTTTATGATTTATGCATTTTAATCCTATCATTTTACTAGTTTAAAAGCATCTACTGGAGCCTTTGCCAGGACTGAGAATTAATGAAGTAATGAATTCACTGTCACAGGCTACTTAAAAGCTAGTTCTAACAATAGATAGGGAAGTCTAAAGCAGAAAGGAATCCAGCTCTCCTTTGGAAGGGGAATATCAATGAATGAGGTACCACTGAGAGCGCACACTGGAAGGCCAAAAAATCAGGAAAGATGAGAAACTTAAAAATGTCTCTCCATCATAAGCATATTATCTTGCTGTTTTTTATAGATGTAGGGGCATTCTTTGTTGAGATTCATTCTTTTGCATTTTAGTCAGCACTTCACTATTCAATTAAAGAATCCTGGAAACTGAAGTTTCTCTCTGCCCACTTGTGAAGCAGGGGCTGGGATTGTGTCTCAGAAGAAGATGTTCTGTTTTGTTTTGGTGTTTGGTTGAGAGTTTTTTCCTATCCTGAGGATTTACTGCTGCAGCATTGGCAACTGGGGAAAAAATCTCAGTAGAACACCTTTATAATTGTTTGTGACAGATTCCACTTAACTCTCTTTCATTTTAAAATTATTTTAGAATTTTGAGAAAGATTGTATTTTGATACCTCATGTTTCTTTTACAATTTCAAGGATGCTGTATTTGCAGGACAAACTAATCTAAAAGTAATGCAATACTTATCTGTTTGCATGCTGAGTGTTTTAATTATGCTCAGTTACGATTTCTTAAATTGCATTTTTGAAAGTTTGTCAAGTAAAGATGTCTTAGGAGAGAATTAGACTCTTGCTGAGTAGTGCTGGGGTAATGCAGACAGCATCTTCAAACACCTATCTGAGCACGCAATTCTGGTTTTGCCACCGAAACTACAGGTCAAAAAGTGTACCCTTACACCTTAGTGTCCAATGCTTCTTTCTCCATCTGGATTAGGAATGTACAGTAGGAAAGACCGAATAACCTTTAATAATTATCTAGTTATTTAAATATACTTTAATGCAATTATTTTCCATTTCCATTCAGCTGGGGATTATGAAAATATATACTTTGTTTTTTCATTATGTGCTTTTTTGAGTGACTCAATGTAAGAATGCATTTGTCAGCTGGATTATGAGTATTGTGCCTTATCTCAGCCTTATTGTTAAGGAATCTCTGTCTTTTCTTCCAGTCACACAGACGTCAAGTCTCAGAGGGGAGCACAAGACTCATGCCTCTGTGATTTGTCACATGGTCTCCTGCCACACTGCAGGCATCCTGCATAATGGCAGAAAAAGACTCCTGTCTCAGTACACTTCTGTCAGCCCACGTGGAAAGAGTGCTTGGGTAGAAGTGAAAAGATTTGCAGACCAGAGAGGCCTGGCCATCAAGAGCTGGGTGAGAGGCAACAGGGCTGTGCAGAAGCACAGAGGAAGCCTCAGGCACTATCTTGCAGCTGTGATACCTGCAGGACAACATGTGTCTCACATGAGCAGATACAGATAAATATCTGCATCATCAGTGAACAGGATTGCCCATTCCCATTGTTGTGCTTAATGCATGCAACTTCTGCATTGGATTCTGGTATACTTCAGAGAACTGCTCTTTGGGAAAACCTGTCTTGTTGACTGCCACTTCAAAATAGAGACGAACATTAAAATTCAATGCTTTCGAAATAATGCGTCTATGCAGTTAAAATATCTGTTATGGAGACATGACCACTTGTGTGATGGGAAGAAACAGGAAGTTAAGCTGTAAGTTTTGTTCATCCAGAAACTTTGAGTATCTTCAGAAAAGTCAGGCTTTGCTTCCTGCTGGGTATTTGAATAGAGCAGTGTTCCATTAAATCTACTCTCAGATGGAATAGGCTGTGTATGCAGAGGGAAGCTTTGTTGTTCTGTCCTTTGTTTTTGTAGGAGATTTGTTTCACCTGCCTCTTGAGGAATAGCATATCTTCCCTGTCACCTGTTTTCTACAATTTGAATTCATTTTTTGGGGGGAGTCATCAAGGACCATTATTTCCTTTTCCCCTGCAGGGAGTGGGGAGTGGGAAGGGCATTGACTGCAAAAATCATATTTGTTACTTATATGCAGCCAGCCCATAATCAACTATCAAAAATTTTTACTATTTGTACATTTTAGCTAACTAAGGAATTAGTGTTCATTGGCTACAAGTTGCATAGTTCTCTTATTTATTAGTATTCTATCTTATGTTGGTTAACAATTTTCTCATTTCTCACACTGATTACTTCTCATGCTCAGGCTTTCTCTTTTTTTGAGTTGGTGTGTTTCTTGTTCCAGTAGTCACAATCTCCCCCTGCTGGAATTACCTTTTAGGCAGCACAGTTGCTGGGTTGGGTTTATTGGTTTCTTCCTTTCCTTGGGAGCTCTGCCAGCTGGTCTGTAAATTCTGCATTCTTTGTGTCCACTTTCAGTGGGCATCCTACTTCCCAAGTCTTGTTAACCTCCTGCTAGGGCTGAGATTGCTGAAGCATGTCCAGCTCTGTACCTTAACAAGGCAATTCTACCAACAAGTAATTTGTGTTTCTAACTCGTGGACATCACTTGGAGCTTCCTTGTTAGCTGCTCTCTGTTTCACAGATTAAATCTCCCTTCTTTTTGATGAGGCTTGAAAGCATAAAAAATAAAAAATCAAAGAACATTCTTTCTTAAAAAGATTTTTACATAGTCCACATTTTGCAACAGTGTTGCAATATCATGTTTACCAGAGAGACATAAAAATAAGAAATTAAATCTTAGAATACAGAAATTAACTGTTATCTGTGTGCTTTAGCTCTTATTCAACTGGTCCAGGATGGAAAGGAAAATCACCTTCTAGAAGCAAGTGGGATCTGTGAAACAGCTGCATGTTTTTCAGTACCTGTAGGAACAATGAATAATGAGAGAAATTTCATGCACTTCGTCATCAGTATATCTCACATCAATCAGTGACATTCTAGAAATATTTGAGACTATTTTGTTTATTAGTTGGGACAGTTTACAGACTGTTCAGTACCCTTTTTTTTCTTCTTTTTCTTTAAAATGTCATTCATTGAGTGTATGGATAGATATTCATGCTTCAGAGACTTCCTTTTTCATCATCCACTTTCCTGTTATCTCAGTAAAACTCTTGCAAAAAATGTCTTAAATGTATTTAAAATATCTTGAAAATTTTCTGGCTGACAGCATTTTCCGCCTAGGAGAAAAGAAGTGCTGTTTGTTTAATGAATTAAAGATGACATTTACCTCCAGCAGCCAAAGATATGCTGCTATCTGTAGAAACACCTTGATTAACAATCTTGGCTTTGAAACTGGTCCAAATGTGGGTGGCTGAGTACAAAATGGACCCTCTGTTATAAAACATGGTTTCTTTTAATCAGGTAATCTACTTCTGAAAGTTAGAGATGATGAATATTCTGTTAGTATAACAAAAAATAGTTGTGTAATTGTAATGAGGCTCATTGTAAAAGTATGTCAAACATGTTGATTTAGACATTTCATTTCTTCTGTCTGTGTTCCAAATCACTGTAATCTTCTATGCAGACCATGCTGATAGCACAACTTCAAAATTTATTGAGCATTTTGAGGTAATCCACATATACATATATACATTCAAAAATGTTAAGTTATGTCTTAGTCAAAGAGTGGAAACTATAGATGCCCATTTGAAGTCCTTTATTAGATGTTCTTGAAGTAAGCAAGCACTTTCTTTGGTGAGACCAATGTTCAGAAAAATTACATTGGAGTAATCAAGTATAGGATATTAGTCTCAGGTAAGTCTTAATTTTGTGTTACTTATAGTGACTTTGAAATAATATTTCATGTAAATTTTATAGTTTACACTTTTGTAATGCCATAACCTTGTAGTGGATGTGCAGGCTGCTTCTCTAGTGCATAATGATGAATGATGATATTTATTGATAGTAATGGATATTATTTTAATGAGTTGTATTTTATGAAAATAATGGAATATAAAGAAGAAATGTATTGAAAATTGAAAGTGAATTTAAAATTTACTCCTTGTCTTGAAGCTGCAGGATTTTTCTGTTTTTTAAACAAATCAAGATTTTAATGAAGCCTTGTTTTATGGCATTCAGTAAGAAAAACTTTAGTGGCAGAGTTTCAGGTGGCTTGCTGCTGGGAATTCTTTGAAAGAGATGTTGCCTAGATAGTGTTTTTTTTTTTTTGAATCATGTTTTTAAATAGAAGTGATGATGCCACTAGTGGAATCTACTAAGGAAACCAGATTTTAAAAAATCAGTTCATTTATACTATTTGTTAATAAAAATAATAAATTAAATTTTAGGAAACTGTAATATTTCTTCTGTATGTATGAAAGGCACAATTCTTTTCTGGTGTAACTGATTGCATTTTAACAGCAGTGATGCCCATCTGCTTCTCAGGGTTTCTTGGCAACTTCAGTGCACTAGAAATTATAAATGCTTTAAATGATCCTGTGAGTTGTATAATTTTGTTTTACTGAAGCCCTTATTGGAACACACTGTTCTAACAAAGTGTGACTAGATATAATATGTATTTATACTTTTTTTGTTGAGTTTGGCGTGGAATTTTTTCAACATTTATGATTAAATAAATCTCTTAGAAGCGCTGGCAATCGACACAGAAATGTGAGCTGTTGTAGAATGCATGTATTATATTGTAAAATATTATTTCATTGGGGTTGTGTCATTAAATATTGGATGGATTCATTTATTGTCCAGGTAGACACTTATGGTAATTCTGTTTATCCTGTTGAAAAATCAGATGACAGAGGGTCTTTGCTGTAGTTATTCTGCTCTTTCTGTTTTGTTTAACTAATCCATAACTGTCATTTTGGTGGAAAACACAGGAAAACTGAGAGAGTTAAGTTTGGAGAAAAATAGGAAAAGAAAATGGACACTTGAAACGCAAAAAAAAACCCCAAAACCAAACTACAGAAAATCTGAATTTCACCTGGGAAAGAGATTACCCAGCAGTTTGTTAACCCTTATTATGTGTGTTTGATGCTTCTGATAAGGGTCAAAGCAATGAGATGATTCTGGTGTCATGAAGGAACAGAATAAGAGTCTGCTGTGGTAAAAAGAAGCAGAGTGGAAACACACAAAGGATTTAGCATAAGAGTAATTGAAGGTAACATTTTTTTTGAAGTATCTCTGCTACTAGTTGCATTGTAGGTTTTTGAATAAAAATGATCAAAGCAATTGCCCTGCTGCTGAGCAGGGAGGAAAGTTGCTAACAGGTGAAAGCAGGAAAATGAATGCTTTGAATATCTTCTTTTATTACATAAGCTCACACTAAGTAGATCCTCTCTGACGGGATAGCTAACATATTTTTAACAGCACTTGGAAGTGGGTTCTATTAGACAATTCTGGAAATGTTATCTGTTTCAAATTTCCATGTAGTTGAAGTAATATTAGGGAGGAGAGAGTACAAGTATCATGGTGATCAAATAAAATCAAATTATACACTGGACTTCCAGATGACTGTGTGGTTATAATATTTTTAAATTTTTGTTACAAAGCTATAAGTACAATTTATTGAAATTTATATATGTATATTGAATATATAATAATTAAAATTCATTGAGTTTTTCTCTGAAGAAGCAGAAATCTACCCTGAAAAGATCTATCTTCTTCCTGATGGCTCCAACCAAAAGACTTGTGTCTTTTTTCATGTATGTGTTCTGGTGCATTTGGCAAGAATCTTTCAGCTGTAATGAGGACCAGGGTCACTACTGCTTCCACAGCTTGCTTGAAAGACATATATTAATGGTTGTATTTCAACAGATGCTAACTAAAAATATATTTAATGCTTTATTACTTACTCTACTCCCTTGAGTTTTTAGAACACTTTAGTTTGAAGAAACATTGATAGACATTGTTTCTGCTGTACTTGTGTTCCCAGAAATGCTTAAATATGACTATGTATGACAACCTTCCTATTTGCCATTTGTATGTTTAAAAGGGACAAATGAATTAACAAAAAATGGAATTTCTCCATTTGGGGATTTAATAAACTTGAGCACTTTGGACTAAGTCTCAAGAACTTCAAGGTTAAAGATAAAACTCTCTAAGCAGGTGTGTGTATGTGAAGAACTGTCTTTGCATGAATAATCATGCTGAACATATATACACACAATATATTTATGTTTGTCTAATGATATATATTTTCTTTTTCCTGAATGTTCTGCTGATCATACAGAAAAAGGGAATAATTCACATGAAGTACTAACGCAGAATCCTATTAAAATACAAACCCAGCAAGTAGGAGGTAATTTCAGGATGCATTCTCTATTTGTGCAACTATTCATGCAGAATTTAGGCAAGTTGCTTATTCTGGTATGAATTGAGCGAATTAAGGCAGATATTGCATGTGAGATTAATCCAATTAAAACCCAGGCAATATCTGTATTAGAGCAAAATGGAAAAATAAAAAAAGAAAAGGTGCTTTGTGCAGTCTGATCCTCTCTTCTTGTAACTGGGATCTATAATTGTGTATAAATGAGAGACTGTTAGGACTGTAAATATGCTTTTCCTTTCTGACACGTTTCCTGCCTGTTGCTTGGTTACCAGTACGTTGCCACACGTACGTGGAAGGTATTAGCTCATTCTTCTGTCTTCACTCTTTGAGCTTTAGTGAGGAGATACATGATCAAAATTCATGATTTTATTTCTCTGCCTCTAGCTGTTAAGGGTTAAATGACTTATCATCCTAGGAGATTTAGAAGTGGTTATGCATAATTTATTAATTTCATATGGAAGAATAGGCCGTTCCACTATATATGTATGTCTTTCAGAGTAGCTTTGATTTTTTCTTTTATTTTAGTTTTTTTCCTTTTTTTAGAAAGTAAGATTCTTTACTAGTTGCTATGAAACAGCTTAATGACTTACCATAAACTCTCATCATGACCTTTACCAATGATGGTAGTCTTTGCCATTTCCTCTCTAACTTAACCACAGTATGATGTTAGTGTCAGGATCACTACAGAATGTCGCACAGTTTTTAAGTATTTCTGTGGTGTCTGTCACCATGGTACCTGGTAGCTTTCAACAAAGTGGAATGAAGGGGTTAAGAATGCAGGTTAATATATATTTGTTTAACTGCCTGATTTTAAAATGGTCATGGAAGTAGGAAATGGAATTAAGAGATTGTAATTGAATAGATGAACATAAGAGTAGTCATAGTCTCTCTATCTTGTCTCTTCCCCTCAAAAAGAAAGGATTAATACTTGATTTGTAAATTGTGTACCTGAGCCAAACAGGCAAAAGTTGAAATAAGTTGAGAAAATTCTTTAATGTCAGTTGAAGGTATATTAATAGAATGATTGTAACTTGAGCAGTCCAGAGCTTTTAAACGAGTCTTTATTGCACTGCATTTGGTTTCCTTAAAATATGTTTTTCTGTGCATCTTAATATTGGTAGCCATTTTATAATTTCAATAATGTTAATTGATACTTGTTACTAGTGTGCCATTTTGCAGTAATTTCCAAAGTCTTGGGCTATCAGGTGCTGGAAGAGTAATGCCATAGTGGCATTTTCTCAAACATCTTCATTAATGAAAAATGTTTTCGGGTAAGATTTATCCTTATCTATTTAACTTTTTAGAGCACAAAAAAAAGACAACATCAGCACGATGTTAGCGCTGAAAACTCTAATGTATATTAATATATACATTGTAGTTCAAAATGCTTCTTTATGAGGTAGTTGCTTTAATAAAGTTCCTTCTCTCCTTTCTGGAAGATTATGTGTATAATACATGAACTGTGTCTAAATCGGATAACTTCTGATAACTACCTGCCATTATTCTGATTTTTGGCAATCACAATTAACTACCTTACTAAAGAGAAAAAACCTGTTATACTTGAACACAAATATCAATCTTTACTTTTTTAATGTATTCCAATTATCTCTCTGCTTCAGTAAATCTATTAAACTCTGCACTCTTAAGGTGACACCAGTAGTAAAAGTGTGGGCTTCCACTGCTTGTCACCCCAATGGGAGAAAAAGCAACAGGGAACCATTTCCTTCCCCAAGAGCATGGACTACTTTAAAAATGTGCCTAAAAGCCTGTGTAACTTTTAATCTCAAAACTTGAAAAATCTTTTATTGTTCTTTTTGAATAATTTTCATTCATAAAGTAATTTGGTACTAGAAAGTCAAATAGTGTAAACTTTCTACAAAAATTAGAAGTATTTCCTCTTGTATCACTTTAAGTAGCCATTAGGGAATGAGAGTGTGTCTTCATTAATGGAACTGGAGGCAGGTATTGATTTGGAGCTTTATGGCTATCTATGCAATTATTGACATCTGCTGTTCTTTAATTGCTGTTGTTTATTCAATTACAAACAAAATGATTGCTTACTTCTAATCCTATATCAATATACTAATATCATCATAATAAATTTTGAGAGGGTTTTGCTTAAGAAAATGGTGCATTTTTTCTAAAAGAACAAAACATTAACCCTATTTAATAAAAGCAATAAGATAAAAACCCCTCAGAAATAGTAGCTTAAGATGAAATAAAAGCAATAAGACAAAAATCCTTTAGAAAAAGTAGCTTGAGTTGAATTTAGCTTTTATTTAGTACCTTACTTTGCAGTTCTTAGAGGTCCCAAAATGCTGTCTGCAGTGGTTTTCAACAGTGAAAGGCAGAATGTGGCTTTAAAAAATGCCAAGTCAGCAGAGTGAAGAGCAGTTGGCCTGAAGGCAGGGGAAAGGCTGATGTGAACATAAAGGTGTCTTTCCTTCCTCCAGTTCCTCAGTTTTGTTTCAGCATTCTCATTTGTGTTCAGATAAACACTTGACTGAAATTTTGATCTTAATGGAATTGGATAAATAGGAAGTACTTGTTGTAGTTTTGATATTAATTTTTAATGCTAGCTTTATCTTGCGATTTTTGAATGCATTTGCATGGCTGATCATATTTATGAGTGACTGTATCCTAAAGACACAGATAGAAGCCTTATCTGTGCTAATGTGTTATTTTAAAAATGTTTCCTGGTGAATTTGTATTACTCAAACTTGGCATTTTGTCTGTGTCTAACTGAGCATCAGTGAAATTCACTGATAATAGATTTGATTTTTTACTGCTAACATCATCTATATATCAGAGGCTCATTTTAAAGACCAAGGTAGAGAGATTTATGCTTTAGCGCTCCCTTCTCCAGCCATTAATTTCAATGTTAATGATGGCAATAGCAGAAAGAATCAGTGCTATTTCCTCCATCCCTTTTATAAGCTGAAGAAAAAAATCCATGTCACTAATTTGTTTATGTAATACATTTTACAAAGTAGTTTACTAGATGTAGTAGTACAAATAATCCTTTAAATATCATTATAGATTAAAGGATAAATTCTGCCACCTTCATTCATAATAAGTTATGCCCTGTTTTGTAAGCATTTCTTTGGTTTTTGTAAGGCCACTGTAAGCATAAAATTTTGTTAAAGTAACTTTTATTTCCTCTGATTTAAGCCTTAGATTAAAATAAACAACCAAGATTCAATATCTATAGTCAAAAATAAAGTGAAGCAGTGCACTGACAAAAACATAATAGCAAAGCAATAACAACACTTAGACTCATTGTGGGGCTCCACATATTTTATTGCTCACATGGCTTATGGAGTGCAACTGGCTCACACTTGGACCTCTTGGAATATGTCCATGGGCAACAACACATGCCCAGGTGTCACCATTTCTAACACCTGCCTTTTGTTCATTTTGCTTTATTGAGATCTGTGCAGTTTATGTTTCCTCCTTTTCACAAATAAGGAAGTGCAGTGCACTAGTACTTCACAAGAGGCATCGCTTGTGAAGTTGCAAGATTTAGACTCATGAAAGTACTCAGCATTATTTTTATGAACACTTCACAGAAAAAGTATTTTTACTTTCAAATCTTATGGGTTAAATTTAAGATTTAAATTGGTATCCAGATATAAGATGAAAGCTTAGATACTTTGAGAAATACAAGGTGAATAATTTTGAGAAACCATGGGGCTTCATATAATTTAGTGAAGTACAGTGTCTTCCTAGTCCATTAAATTTCAGCAGCCTTTTAATAATTGAACATTTTTCTAAATAGCATGAAGCTGAATGATTAAAAAAAGGTCTTTCATTTTAATAAGAAATTAGTCTATTTTTTTAAATGAGGGTTAACCAGGCTGTTTTTTTAGTGCCAAGGAGGCTCATAGAAGAAGGCAATTATTAAACAGCTCTATCTATCTATATGTAGGCTGGCACAAACACTTATTCTAAAATGCAGATGTAGTCTCAAAACACTTTACCCTGAAGTGTTCCACTTCTATAGTGGAATACAGTACAAATCTAGATCTGGAAAACCTTTATTAAAATACTGTGGTTTTTAGCAGCTAAGTTAAATTGCATAATAGCATCTATGTTGCTGCAGAAGTGACATGGCTATGCATGGATAAAGCTAATTATAACTCAGAAGTCCTGTTAAGTGCTTGTGCTGTCACACAGCAGTCTTGCCCTAATATTTAAAAAGCCTCCCTAATGAAGTCCGTGTTACAAGGCCTCCTAGCTCTTCAAATACCAGAAGCTTTATAAGTTCTTTGCTAAGGACAGCAATCTTTCCATATTGCATCCCTTTTTTTAGTGTGTTTCATGTCTAAAGGTCCACTGGCCTCACTGACAACAATCAGGACTTCAGGGACATAATTTCAATAACTGAACATGTGTTTACTGACTGACTGACATTCCAAGACAAATCCCCCAGAGAGATTGAGTCTCTCTCTTCAAAGGAATCAATCACAACTGGCTATATAGCATTAGTTTAATTTTAAATTCTAATTCCTGCAAAACAAATTGTAGAGGTGAGCAATCATTGCTGAGGTCAAATTTATAAAAAAAAAAAAATGCACAACAAGGATATAAAGTTCATTTCCTCCAATAAGGGATAGATACTACAAACTTGTTTCATTACTAAAGAAGAGTGAAAATGTGCTGTCCACTTCTAAGTAAACCTTGTATTTCAGCTTTTCAGATTTTTGTCTCTTCATAAATCTTAGACAACACATTTCACTTTAGCTACAGTAACATGAATTTCTGGAGTGATTTCCTGTTGTACTAACTGCATTTTCAAACGCAAATTATCAAGACTGTACTCTGCCTGGAATAACTCTCTTCAGTTTCAACCACAGGAATAATTCTGTCATTTCCTCTACACTGACATTGGTACATTCCTTTTACTCCAAAGAAATGTAGTTTACACTCGCCAAGACTCCATGCATCAATATATGCATAAATACATCAAGTAAAAAATAATTATAATCAATTGTAAATCCACAATTGCCTATATCTGAATTGAAAAACCCTCAATCAGAACTTGAGCTGGACAACCATTAGCAAAAGGAACCAAGTGCTTCTGCTTTCCTGGATGATGTAATGGCTAAATCAGAAGGACAGTTGAAGCCCCACAATGAGTCGAAGTGTTGTTATTGCTTTGCTATTATATTTTTGTCAGTGCACTGCTTCACCTTACTTTTGACTGTAGATGTGGAATCTTGGTTGTTTATTTTAATCTAAGGCTTAAATCAGAGGAAATAAAAGTTACTTTAATAAAAACCAAATTAAATAGTAGTTTGGTCATGAGTTTTACTTATGTGGTTTTGGTTTACAGGATAAACCAGCTTTTTCTTTCTGTGGACATGGTTTGTATGATCACACAATTCTTACTGCAGATATGTATAGAAAAGAGTCTCTGAGCTGTCTGATTTTCATGCTCTGGATGCATATTTGCGGGGGTTTTAGTTTGGGTAAAGAAATGAAGTATTGAAGAGAACCTCACAGTCATTCCAAATGACTGTGATTTGGTTCATACTATGATCGTTTGGTTAATACAGACTTTGTTTTAGAAATATTCTTCATAGAAAACTTTTGAGGAAAACTTAGTTAAGTTGTTTGAAAGGGTACTAAGTTTTTCTTTCCAGTATGTTTAGTTTAACAAATAGAAACTATCTGTGAGAAAAGATGGTGTAGGCATGCTGTTCCTAAAATTGATGAACTTCCTTTTAGGTTTCAGGATATACTGATTTCAACAGGTTTGATGTGTTTACATATGTCAGGAAATATGTGCTGTGTTTTGATTTTGTATGTGACATATCTGTAGGTATGCAACTTCTGTTAGTTATGCAGTTGTTCTCTCATACAGAGACAGGAAGTTTAGCTTCTTCAAATGCATCATTTTAAAAATAATTTCTGTGCAAGTTCCAGTCATTTTGATGTGACCTTTACTGTATTTTAAAGTGAAAAGCTAGGGAATGCTGCAACAATATTGATTTTTGATAGGAGTTAACTTTTTCTCAAGTTAGCTGTGGGGCAAGAAAGCTGTTGAGAGACAAGTTTAATTGAAAAGTGAAAAGCAGTTTTTGCAGAATAGCGAAATAACAAGCAAAACAAATTACAATCATTCACTTACAGACATTAGCTTCATTTCTGTATCATGTGAGTATATGCTGAAAATGAAAGTTTTATGTACATTTATCTGAAATTTTCCAGAAAATGCAAATGCATTTTTTTCATGGATGAAAAAGATTTTTTCTTTAAATTGAAGATTAGCATTAGGGAGACCAAGAGAGAGGTTTGGGTGTTTTGTCTTCCTACAGAATAGATCTCTGTAGTACCAGACTGATATCACAGCTATGTATCTATGTCTTTGTAAGAACCATGACTATGCAGTCGGATTTATAAAGAAATTCAGTGGCTCTACCCAGGAGGACTTTTCCCAGGAGTTCTGTTGGTAAAGACATGCTACATTTTCATTCTAAAAGGCATGAGTGTCCTTTAAACCAAACATATGTCATCACCAGAATTCACATCACAAAATTTCTGTAACTACAGCCAGATGAGTTGTTTTGATTCAAATTACTGAGCTAGATTTTTCTTTTAATTGTATTTTATATGTTTAAAATTAATGTGGTCACCCATTGAATATTTTTATTCAGATAACATAGGGGAAAACTATCATTATTTACTGTTTGAATGTAGTAAAAATGGTTTGCATAATGCTTTGCTAATGGAAATGGTGCATTTTCTTTAAGATCAGTTGCTATTGTTGTTAAAGCTTTTTTGTAACAGTGCTCTTTTTGCGATGTTTTTTAATTCCTTTTTTCTCCCATTCATCCTTGAACATGTTCAAATTCCAGTCCATGGTTACTCTGACCCAATTTTGTCAGAAAAATATATCCTGAAATATTTATATCTATTTCACTGACTATTCATGGGTTAATGCTTTTCTCTCATGATGAGGAAAAAGTTTTAGAAAGAGAGAAGTGACTGCCAGTAGTGCTGCTTTTGTGTTAAGCTGACCTCATCACATGCAGGAGACCTGCCAGCCGATTTTTTTGCTTGTGCTTTGATGTTACAGCTTGAGCTTTGTAAATATTCTATATGCTTTCTTAGGAAAAAATTGCCATCTGAACAACATGCTTAGTTTCAAAGCAAATGGGTTCTTAAATATTACCAAATAATCCTCTTTTCAGACGTTCATTTCTAAGAAATTGAGCTTGTTGCAATTTTGTTTCTTCAGTTTTAGACACTCAATGGTGGGACCTCGTGTAAGAGTCTGCTCTTGAATAGAGCTGGTGTTCTGCTGTATCTTAGTTTATCATTTCTCTTCACTGCTTCTGACAGCATTTATCCATTTTTTTCCCTGCTGTGCCAGCTCTCACGCTTCTTGGAATCTGCTTGCTAAAATGACAGAAAGTTTAATTGACAAACAAAAAAGCAATGCTTTTCTGATGGTTTAACCAAGTGAGTCAGCTCAGTAAGAATTCAGCATGAAGGAGGATGTGCAGCTGTACATCTGGGACCTGAGCAAGAGGAGGTGTGAGTGGGAGAGCCCCCAGAGGCAGCCCGAGGGAGAAGGTGATGGTTGTAGAGCTGGGGTGTGGAGGGAAGCAGGGAGGAGTGGGACACACATCATTATGCCATGACTGAGCAGCCGGTTCTGTGCCACAAGCTTGGTGCTCAAAGTACCACC
The DNA here is from genome assembly GCF_027477595.1 of Haemorhous mexicanus. Lineage (NCBI taxonomy): Eukaryota > Metazoa > Chordata > Aves > Passeriformes > Fringillidae > Haemorhous > Haemorhous mexicanus. Next base: position 33,710,686 of record NC_082346.1, read on the forward strand.
TGTATGGCAGCCACTGCTATGCTGAGCACTGCCATTTACACCCTTATGCTAGGTATTAAGGATGACAGCACAGATTAATATAAAAATCCTTTTGCCATAAACTTCACTCAGTAAATATTGATTATATGGGAAGTTAACCAGTATGTTTTAGAATAGAAGTGTAGGATCATAGGTATAACCACATACTTCCTAAAATTAAGTGGTCTAATTTTTGCTGGTAGCCAGAAGTAAAAACTGCCTAAATATTTTGTATTGTCTGATTGCTACCTTCTTATTTTGCTAAACAAAATGTTTTTTCCTTTTTATCTGCCTAAGAACACTATCTAAAGGTAATGGAGCTGAGGGGTGAAGATTGGTTAGAGAACAAATGTTTGGGAATTTATTTAGTTGGGGAAATGAAACTTCTGGACTGATTGAACAATGTTTTAGTTGAACATTTTTGTGCACTTCCAAATGCAACTGTCTTGGAGAACCATCTTACTCATTTTAAAATAAGATTTTTAAAAAATGTTTTGATATTGTTTCTTAATTGCAATTTCTTAACTGTCTCTGTTTTCACTTTCAACTACTGTGTTTATTTGGAATGTTATTATTTTCATTCCAGATTCTCTTTTGTGTTTCTGTTTTATGTGTGTTTGACTGTCAGGTACTACTTGTTTTTTAACCTTTATTGAAATTTCCATTATATTACTGCAGCTAGGTAGGTATTTCAAAAGAGACCAAAACATTGTTAGTAACAGTTTTCATTTTTATATTAATTTGAATCAAGTATTACAAAATATGCACTTGCAAAAATAGGCGGAACAAATTACAGAAATCTAATCAATAATTGATAGTTTTTCTCCTGTCCTTAATTTGTGACTTTTTGCTTTGTCAGTACTTCATAGATATTTTGTATTAGTTATATATTAATTTTTGGTTGTTAATAATATCTGCCAGTGAGTGTTGTAGGTTACAGCAGAAAAATGCACAGAAGAAATATGCTGCCAAGTAGAGTAATGAGCCCTTTTTGATGGTACATTTAGGTACAAAATATTTTAAGTGAAAAAGCAGAGGTAACAGCAATTTTTTTTTTCTTCAGGCTTAAAAAAATGTATTTACTTTTTGTGTTAGATTATTTTCAATATCCTATAATTAATAACTAGAATATCCTGTAAAGTTTTCTATTTATAAAGAAGACCTTTATAGCTGCTTAGAGGGTCTAATCTTAGGAACGAAGCTCTAATGGCCCACAGGGAGAAGAAATCAAGTGTCATCAACAAGGTTGGTTGTCATAATCTGAGACCAGGAAGTTCATATTTCTGTTCTCAAAATTAATCTATGACTGTCACTTCAGTGACAAAAGTACATGAACTAAATTCTCTGATCCCTCATCCATTTTTCATGTTCCTCTCCAAGGACTTAGTGCCCTGAGATCAAAACTCCATTTTAACAGATACACTACTTCTCTATGTTATGCCTAGGTTTTAAATGAAAATTACAGCTTATACTTAGATGTCATGTGCTTCAGGAATAGAAATAGGTGCTGTTAAAACTTAAGATTTCAATGAGTTCTATTTAACAATGTGAAGTTTTTTTTTCAATAACAGTCACTACTTTTGCTTTTTTCAGTAAAACACTAGGCACTAATATTGCATTCACTGACTGATAGAATGAAAAATACATTGAGAATTTTTACACAACGCATTGTTCTTTCTAATCCCGGGAATGTAAAACATCTATATATGTATCAGTCTTATTTGGGCTGATAATAGAACAAAGCATTAGCTACTTTTATTTAAGTCTTAAGAATTGATTTTTTTGCACAAAACATTGGTATTTCTTGCTCTCCTGTAACTACAAAGTGTTCAAGTACCTGTCTAGAGAAGCAATTTTAAAATTTATCAGTATACAATTATCTGATGAACCTTTAATACAGGAATATTCATTATCAGATTTTTGGGGCTGCATTTCTATGTGTTTAAAACCTACGAAGAGTCCTAGGAAGGTCAGCTGACTCAGTGTTCCCCAAGTCACACACTTTTGGACTGTAAGTTTGATCTTGACTGTAGCTGCTCTTCATAATCCTTTACTCATAAGAAAAGTGGCCTCTATTACTCATAGAGAACCCCAATGAAGATTAAAGAAGTAAACAGCCACAAAATGCACATAATATTTCCAGCTGTTCTTTCCCTAATCTCATGAATGTGCCTCATTGAAAAGTTATTCAAAGAGAAAATAAGCCCTTATCATTGCAGCCGGCATGGGATTTGTATCTTCTTATCTCAGATGAGGAGGCTGCTACTTCCTGCAGCCTCAAAAAAAGGAGGCGAATTCAACTGAGGGAATTGAATTATTTAATCTGCTGTGTTGTGTTGACATTGATCACTGTTTTATTTCCATTATCGGATTAAAAGCAATACAAGAGGTACCTACTTTTGTAAGTGCTGCTCTAGCCAACAAAAAGCTTTTGAGATCTTCACTTGGACTATGTTACAATACTTTAAGCAGCTGTACAGGGTGCTGCTTTTACCTTTCAGTGGCAGTGAGAACATTAAGGAAAACACTGTAGTGGCCCATGTGTGTTCTGCCAGGCTGTGCAGTTGTTCATATATGAAGATGTCAGGCTTATGAAAGACACTTCCTGTGAGCAAGCTCACAGACTGCTGAATGAAGTCATTAATCTGGTACAAGAATCTCAAAGGAAGCCTGAAAATACTATGCAGATAAAGAGGACTTCCTTTGTTTTTCCTTTGGGTAGCCTCTTGCGAAGACCTTTTGACTATGTCTGCCCTGTAAAATTTATGGCCACGGTTCTGGGCCCACAGAAGCATGAATAAATGCACTGTTGATGGATGCCAGACTGCACTGTGAAATTAAGTTTGCAGTTTCCAGTATGAACTTGGCCACCTTTAAGGGAATGTGACCTCTTACAGACATGTAGCACCTCATGCAATAGCTTTTTTCATTATTTATTTATAGATATGGAAGAAGCAAAATGAATCTACAGGCTGGATAAGTGCATTGTAGAGAAACTGTATAGAGGGCTTTTTTGAGAGAGCAACACTTTCCAGAATTTTGGAAGAGAAGCTTTATATGGAGTCACGTTTTTATGATCGAATCAGGTGATACATGCTTTTCTACCTTGAGCTATTACTGTCAAGTAAACTAAAATTACTTATAACTTACAGTTGGCCTAGCAATTTTGTCTTTCCTTGTTATTTGAAACCTGTACAATCTATCTACTTGATTCTCAGGACAAATCTGATAACAGAAGCTCAAGGAAACAATTTGGTATACTATAACCACTAAAATCTTACTCAATCTGAGTGAGAAACATTTTATTACACCTACTTAATTCAACTTCTCTAATTGTAGAAGAATCATGCAAGACACATTTGGATTAAAAGATTTAAATAATAATGTAATCAGGGTCACATTTCTCTTTGTACTTAACATTATCAAATACATTGGATTATGCTTTCTCTATGTAGTCAGTGAACTAGCATGAGTGTACCTAGCATGTATGAATAGTTCTCTCCAGCTGACATTCACATTTTCATGTTCATTTACAGCAGTATTGTACAGATATAACATTTTTCATTATACCAAAGTGATGGGAGTCAAGTCATGAAACTTGTTCTTTCCTAAAGACATCTCATTCATCTGGTAAGCGTGTTCACTTCTATATCTTTTCATCAAAGATACTTCCCTTATATCACTGAAGCAAAAAAGTCTTTCTTAAATGCACAATTACTGAACTTGGCAATACTGAATTCAATTGCTGGTACTAATTGACCTATTACGCTGTACTTTAGTTTTCCATATATTGTGATAATTATCCATGTACTGTGATAATTAAAAATAGATTTTCCATTATTATTCAGAACAAAAAATTCAGAGCAGGTTCCTTGATTAATGGTTTTGGGGTGTTGTAAGCAACCACCATCTCCAACAGCTCCTGAGAATTCCTTCTGCTCAGCCCAGAGGCCCTGGGGTCTCTCCAGCTCAGGCCGAAGGACGTGGCTGTTGTTTTCCCATTTGCAGGTTCAACCAATAGTGAGGATATGTCTGACTTTACACTAGTCTGGTGATTTCTATCTTTTTTTTATTATCCTACTTAGAAAGTCTGTCACTGAACACAGACATGATAAACACAAAGATTGCTCATGAATTCAGTAGGTGGTATTTTCCAAAGTTTCCTGGTATGCATTTTGACAATCATAGAAAGAGAGCTTGTTTCTAAGATGATCAATTGCCAAACATTTTTTTACTCCTCTGAACTTAATAAATTCAAGTGAGGATGATAATTTTTTTCAAAAGTATGTTTTAAATTAGAGTAATTTTCAGCCTGTATTGTCTTTATTTTTATAGAAACAGAGAGATGCATGGCTTTTCAGTAGTTAAGGGTGTTTTTTGGTATGTTTGCTTTTCTTTACCCTTTTTTTTTAGCTGCAGTACTGGTAAATTACTAATTGTGGCTGTTGTGTTACTACACAGTGTAATAAAAAAAATAATTCTAAAAGCACAACAATCTATTGATCACTAAGTACAATAGTATGACAACCCATTGTACTGTACTTCCTCTTGATATTAGTCCAGAATATTTCCCCACCACGACCTTTGAGGGCATAGGAGGAGTTAAGTTTTAGTTTCAAATCCAACTAGAAGTATGTGACCTTTCCAAATTCTGTTTTTTCTCTTATCCCTCCAATGGTTGCTAATTCTTAGTTCTGAGTCATCCATCAAAACCAGCCTTGCAGTATGTCTAGTTTCTTCAGTGACTCATCATGGATTCAATGTAAGGTAAGGAAGCTGCAGCCAGCAGGTTAGGACAGCTCACCCCTCAAAACCAAAGATGAATAAAATGCAAATGAGCTTTGACAATTCAAGTATATTTTAAATTGGATTTTCAGAGAACCCTTGAAATCCCCATATGTAATATAAAATTTAATTACTGCAGTAGGTAAACTGACCTGAATGGACTTTAGTTTTTTTACTTGGAGATCTTTGGTCGATTTTTTTTTTTTTCTCCATGTGATGAGGAAACCAGTGGTGACACTACACAGTCTCATGTTGCTTTCATCATCTTTTTCAGAGAGGTAGTCCATAGGACCCATGGCTGAAAATCCTGAATACAAAGTTCTCTGAGTAAAGAAATTAGGAATGGATAAAATCATGTTTAGTTGAATTTAAACTCAGCCTTGAAATTTCTTTTTTGTTTTCTTAAGCTTAAGTTTCCCTTTTTATATGTTTCGTTTGATTGGCATATTATTCTAGTCTTTGTGTTGTCACTTTTTTGTTAATGAATTGAACTTCTGCTCTATTCTGAGTATTTTCTACTCAGTGTGACAAAGTACTCTCCCCTGAGAGGGCTCAGATACCTTACTGCAGTTTCCTGTTGTATTCTCAAACTTAAGAATCTGTAGAAGTTTGTGTAGGAAAGACTAATTTCACTGTCACTTCTGTGTCTTTGTAAACACATATAAAAATATATTGTGAAAGGAAAATAGACATCAGAGAACTGCTTCTCCTATAAATCTCTTAATGGTATTACTGGGCAATTATTTTGTACCTCTGAGTAATTTGAATCACGTCCCTTGAAAATTGAAAGGTACTCAATGGGAATGCAATACTCCAGAAGATTTTGTGGTTTGAAGTTTATTTATTTATTATGGTGATCAATTTATTTATTCACTTCTGAAAGAATTAAAAGCCTAGCTTTGCTGTTTAAATTCAATTTTGAAAAAATTGGAACCATTAGTAGAACACCTGCATTTTGTATTTGCACTTAGCAAAGGCAAGATGTGTGATGTGAAAAAGGCAAGCAAAAATTAGTTCCTCCCTTTGAGAGCAGTGGGTTGTTGTAAAGCACAGCTGTTTCAAAATTGAGCTCCATTGGTTTATTTTTTAGACTCTGAGTGGTTAATTAACTGGGCTGTCGTTCATTCAAACCTTCTATCTTTCTTTTCTTCTGCAGTAGCCAAAACCTTTAAGTGATTTTGAAATGATAACTGAAGTATCAAGCATCAGCAGGAGCATGTGTTTTTGGTGGTAGCAGGACTGGTGTTTGATCTTAGCATTTGTATGATCTAAAATCCAGAAGTGCTTTAAAAAGAACTGTTTAAGCCTGTAAACAGCTGTATTTGACAAATACAAGAACTGACACTGTAGTGCCAGATAGATTTCTTGGTTACAATGGAGAAAGGTATTTTCCCTTCCATCCTTTCCCAGTACATTCCTTCACAGCTAAGAAAATTGTTCCTGTTTTTGGGCTGACCTTCAGAAGTGCTAACTGAAGCCTGTGGAAAAAACTTCCTCTGGACTGTCTAAAGAGAGATGAAGGCTCTACATCTTAGGCTGCGAGTAGAGGCCTAAGTGACCTTGTTGTCATCCTAAAACATTTATTGATTCTGATTCTTTTCCAGACTCCAAAGCTTAAAAGCAAAATGAACAAAGGTATTTTACAAATGGTAATTTTAAAGGTGCTGACCAAAAGCATAAGAGGTATTAAAATCCTGAATGTATGCTTAGAGAAAAGGTCTTTTTTTTTTTTCATCTGTGGAAAAACACACGGGTAGGAGCAGTATCTTGGTGGATGCTTTTTCTTATTCTGTGGACACTAATTTTTTTTTTCTTTTTGCTTTTGTATCATTAAGATTTGTAGCTGCTAAATTTCTTCTTATTCTAAGAACTTTTCATTGTCTGCTAATCCTTGCTCTCAGATTGCTAACTGAGCAAAATTAATGTGCCCAGTAGGGCAAGGCTGACTGAAGAATTTAAAAAAGTGGGGGGGAGGAGGAAGAAAAAAAAAAGAAAACAAAAGAAAAAAGGGAAGCATTTTGAAACTCCTGTAAACAAAATAAAAAAATGTTGTAACCTTTTGTTTTGAAGTACATATTCAGAATTAAATCAAACACTGAGAATAATGTGTGATAAATGTCATGCATATTTCTGAGCACAGTGAACTAGCAATGCAATTTGAAAAGGCAGAGCAGAGAATAAAGAGTATTTTCTGCATGATTCACAGATCAGTTCCTGCTAAAGTAAAAACTTCATTGATTAGCACCTGCTTATTATGTTTCAAGTAGACTAGAGGGACTTAAAATACCACAGTCATGATCAGAAACCTGGAAGAATAGATTTAAACAAGGTTAAAGGAGAAAAGAAACCCCATAAACAGGGCTGGAACAGAACAGAGTAGTGAATGAATGAATAGGTGGGGGAGGCCTTAGCATGACAATAAAATAAATCATGATGTAATGTCCTTGGGGGCCAAAGTTGTGCAAGCCATTTTTTTTAATTCTAAAGAACTAGATCATAGAAAAAACACCAAAAATAAAAACAGCAGAAAGCAAATATGTCTAGCTGGGATACAGATGATTTTCGGTTCAGCCAACATTACCAGATATGTCACAGTCTTCAGGATCTTAAAACTTGAATTTTGATATTGCTATGATGCTATTTAATAGTATGTCAATAGTGTGATGGAAAATAAAATCTTCAAATTAATATTTCAAAATCAACGTTAAAATCCACATTTAATTTTTCTGCTCTTTGAATACAGAAGATCATTAAATAAAAATCAATACTTTTGCATTTTTCAGACTGGCAAAACACTGTGTGTCACTGGTAAATACATAGCCCAGATGGTATTTGTCATCCAGAAAACTGTAATTCTCCGTTCTGCACCAGCAATTCTTGTTTCTTAATTTGTGGGAGAGCTGAAGGTCTTGTCACTTCCATACAAGGAGAACTTGCATAAGAGGGCTACAGGATTTGTTGCTAAGGGGCATTGTAAGTTATAGAATGTAGAATGTTCAAGACAAAAGCACAAGAGGTTAGCATTGGAAGTACTGGTGGTTTCAGTTGAGTTAACCCAATCTTTATTTACTTATGATAAATTTGTTAGAAAATCCCTGAAGGTATCTAATACAAAAGATGAGCAGAAGCTTGTATGTGGCTACAATTTCCTTTTAACATGGCACAAAGAATTGTAGATAGTAAGTAATTTTTTTTTTTAATTTTCACTTTGCAGAACTTTTAATTTCTTTTAATATGGGTTTTGAAACTTTGCATTGATAATTTCTTTGTAGCAATGGGAAAACTCCACTGTAGGTAATCATAAAAAGCACAGTGTTGTAAATTTTGGACCAAGAATGTATTGGCTTTCTAAGTCTTTGATAAGGCAAATCTAGTATGCTCTTTGCTTGTATTTTTCACCACAAGTGAAGATTTCCCAATCTGCTGTTAATTTTAATTTGGTGTTCAGAATTCTCTGATAAGTCAATCCACTGCTGTCTTTGGAGGGATATAACTTGCACACACAATGAAATAAATGCTTTCCAGGCTCTTGCATGCTGATAGAACTGGAGCTTTACGATCTTTGCTATTTGCTAATTGTAATCCTTGTAATTTTATTAACATTTCAGAAGAAAATCCTCCTGTTTTATGAAGCTACTTTTCTTGTTTCATTAAAAAAAAATCTGGCAAGCTCATGTTAGAACTATGACTTCTCATATCTTGCAGAACCCCCCATAAACGCAAGAAAGCCAAGCCTCATACTCACTGTATCAAACTGCTTAAATATTTTTAGGCCTGCACATTTGTGTATAATTTATGAATACTTATGAAAGATAGTCCCATAGACAGAGCATAATGTACCACCTACATGAATAGTGAATTGTGCTTTAGGGAATGATAGTACTAATTTGGATGTGATGATATTAAAAATAGTCAGAACAGCATCATAAAGAATATTTATTAATCATACTATTATATTCTTTGTTGTAAATGTTCTGTCAAAGAATAAGGAGTCAAACTGTAGCACTAAGAAGAATCTAGATTTTTTTTCTGTTTTGAAATTTTAATAATGTGAGGGGTGTCAAATTACATGTGTACTTACCATTCAGCATTAAGAATGGCTTTAAATGCTTAAACTGGAAGTTTGAATGTTCAACTGTCAAATGTATTGTAAACCTCTATGATTTGTCTGCTATAAAATTGGAGGGAAGAGAGATAGCAAAAGAGAAGTTTTCCAGTGTTTGTGTGGCATGTAAGGACTGCAGATAGGAGATTTTTTTTTTCTCTAACTGTGTCAATTAGTGGTTATTATTGCAATTAAAAACTAGCAAGCTGTTTAAAATAAAGTATTTATTAAGTTTGCTCATTTGTTTTCGCTGAGATTACTGTCATGGGATTTTGGGCATTCTTTTTTGAAAAATGGATTTTTTGTGGGTGGAGATACAATGTGAAATAAAGGGGACTTATTTTATATGTTCCTGCCTTTTCTGGACCAGTAAGCTGTGTAATGAATTTCAAAGTTTTTAGACCAAATATTCTGACAGCCTGCTTACAGAAAACAGTAGTAATCCTAGTGTAAATTTGTGCTATGCAACTAATCTTAGCTACCTAAGAGCAGTTAATATCTAACTCCATGACAGTTAGGTATGAAGTTCTCTTAGATGGAAAAGTGCAAGAATAAATCTGGTCCAATGGTGTTCTCACCTCCTGGATATGATACAGCAATGTGTTTGTGGGCACTGTTCACACAGGAGGTATGATGAAGAATAATCCTAATGAAGAATAACTGGGAAGAACTTTTCTTAAATAGGGCAAGGTAAAGAACCTAGTCCAGTGAGTGCCAGCCTGCAACACAGCAAAAGCTGTTGACATGCAGTTTCTGTTATTCTTTCTTGTATCTAGCCTGACATGAGGTATCTAAATAACAGTAGTAGTTTTATTGTGGTTTTGAAACACATATTTTACTTAAATTTTGGATTTGAAAACACTGCAAAAATTGGTCTTCTTGTGTAATTTAGAAATAATTCAAACCTCTCTAAGGGAAGGGTAGAAGTTTTGCTGCCCATTATGGGATATATTTTTAAGCTACTCAAAATATCAAATCTTAGCAGGATAGGCGGATGAATTATTTGCAAGCTGTACAGTCTAAAGTATCAATGAAGGGTGCAGTTTCAGCTTTAACCTCACTTCAGTATAAAACTAAACTGTTCATCCAAGCCCTCATTTTGCTTTTAAAGCGGTTGTGTGAGGTACTGTCTCAAGGCAGTAATTTTGCTTACTAGAATGCATAGGAGTGAATCCCTCTCTGTTCTTCTTATCCTTCAGTGCCCATTCTCTGTGGCTGCAATACTTTGGTTCCTGTAAGTAGGCAGGGCAAGCCAGGGATCTTTTGGGATGGCTGTCGTTCATTCTGATTGAATGTTGTTCCTCTTGGATTTTTTTTCTTTTCATGAGTCTCTCCTCACAAGCCAGAATATAAGAGCACCTTGTGCCAGCAAATGCAAATGGATTCCTCTTTTGAGTTCTGCAGTTTGACGTTATGCAAATCTTTCTTTGTGGGTGGGAACCTTGCCATTTCTTCTTTTCTTCCAGTGTTGAATTTCAGCTTTACATCCTGATATGGACATGTGCTGGACTGACATTAGTTGCTTATATGAGGTTGGAGAAGGCAGTGTCTTCCCAAAGGGCCAGATCATTAGTTCCCTTAAGCTGTCAGTCTGTGCAGATCACAAACTCTTCTGTTAAGCTACTTTTTCCTCTGTCGGATCTAGTCTTATCAAAATATATGAGTTCTCTCCCTTTTACCCAAAGGAGTTTCTGTCCCTACCCCTAGGAATACTCACAAATTTCAATGATCTTGTGTATTTGTGCAGTAATTAAACTTCATTTTTATTATTAAGTTATGCAGCAATCTTTGTCTTTTTTTCCCAGCCTACTTGAATGATACTGCTCAAAAGCCAGTATGCTCTGTGGATTTATATACTTTGTCTAATATTGCAAGTTGGCTGCAGTGACATTTAAAAATCACTAAGTATGTTATAAATTAGTGGCTTGAAAAATATGACACTAGAAAATGTCATAAAGCATCAGGAAGAAGGTAAATATTTAAGGTGACTAACTTAAAATTAATGAAAAGTTTAAGCTTACCAATGGGGAAATCAGTAGCTTTAACCTTAAATATAATTTTATTGTTTATTCAGTAAAAAAAGTGAATACTGGAGGAGATGGGATTGGTGCTTATGAATAACCAGGCTACTGTAGTTGTGAGAAATTTTGAATATATTTTTTTGTTCAATGAATTTTAGTTTAATATTTTGCATTTTTGCAGCATTCCAAAAGCTATAGTAGTTACGTATGAAAAATAGTGATAAATTTAATGAAATGTGGAAAAAATAAAAAAAGGGAAATTTTCATTGGCTTTAAAGAACATAGCTACAGACTAAAAATAAATTTATGAATTGCTACTTTTCCTCCATTTTTTTTTTCAGAAAAATAGCCAGTTAGGAGACAAGTAAAGCTCTAAGGGTGAAACCCTAGCTGTTTGCTTTGGTTTAGGACTGGTTCTACTGAAGCAGACCCAAGGTCCATCTGGAGACACCTGAGCTAAGGCACCTGAATGTACTATATTATAAGCTACTTTCCCACATACTTTCTTGACCTGCAATAGTTTATGTCTAAGGGACACATCTGAGCCAGATGTGCAATTCTTGTGTTTGGAAATAGTTATACTCTATCCCTCCTTGCATGTTGTGCTGTCTGCACTATCTGGTGGTGTGGAGTCCCACAACCCAGCTTCAGGTTATAAAGAGTTATCTGTTTTGCATCTGTTACCTGCTGGGTTCGTTTGCTGCCTCTAGGTGAGAAGAGACAGTGAGCAGTTAGTCCCCATCTGCCCTTTTTATGCCTTTCCTGGTTTTAGATCTCTTTCATGTTCCCTTGGTTCCCCTTCTTTGGCTTAAGGTACTAAATTGCTTCTGATCCAGAATCTGTTCAATGCCAATTCTAATGTTGTCACATTTTTTGACACTGGGCTTGGGAAAACAAGACTCTGCACAGTATTTGAGGTAATAAGTGATAGAGGTGTAATGATGTTCTGTGTGCTGTTCACTCCTGCCTTTTTTAGAATTACACAGTTTGCTGCTTTGCACACTATGTAGCACTGATTTTGATTTGGAATGGTGTTGGTTAGCTCTAAGCTTTCTTTGAGAATTACTGCCTGTTGCATTTTCAGTATTGAGCTTCATTTGCCATTTTAAAATCTATTTTCTCAGTCTTATGGAATTCTTATGTCATTCTTCACAGCTTGCCTCCATCTGCACTAACATATGGTATCATCAGCAAATTTTGTGACTTCATTTTCTCCTCTTCTCTTCTGTTTTGAGGGACGAGATTAAACAGCTAGAACCCCAGAGAATCACACAGGTTGTTTCTTTTGATGTGAAAACTTGCAATTTACTCTTTTCTTTCTACTTTAAGATAATTAGTTATTCATACAAAGCCTCCTCTTCTTTTTGCTGCTCTGAAGGCTTGGGTAGGAAAGGGAGTGGGATGTCAGTGAGAGCTTTTGGAAGTGCATGTAAATTATATGAACTAGATCCTGCTTATGTGCATATTATTTTGTTTCTTTCAAGAAGTTGTCTTAGATCATGCAGATCCTGACTCTTGTTAGCCTCTGCTTTAGTTTTTACTAAGAAGATTTGTTTCCTGGGGGATTTTTTTGTGTGTGGTTTCAGAATTTTTTCTTTTTGAATCATTGTGTATTTTGGTATTTGTTGGCTTCTCATTGGAAAAAAAAATCTTTGATTTCAATAGGCTGCAGTTCCTTTATGTGTTAAATTAGTTCTGTTCTTCCTGAATAGACACTCTTTGTTCCAGAACCAGCACTGATTTCAACAGATCCTTCTTCTCACTCCTTTCTCTGTGACACATTTTAAATTTTGAAGACATCATTTAGCCTCGGTCAGATAATCCTGCTGTTTGGTTAGATGTTTTTATTTTAAAATGTGACTAGTACTCTTGCATAGTTATGCCAAGGAAATAAAGTAGAATATTATTCTTTTTTAATCTGGTTACAAATATCCTGTATAGTTTGCAGTGCAGACTCCAAACATCCTTGCTATCAGTATGCTATGGAGATAAACTGAAAGAGTTGGGGGATTTCAGCCTGAGGAAGAGAAGACTCTGGGGAAACCTTATAGCACCTTTCAGTAGCCAAAGGGGGCTAAAAGAGAGATTATGATTAAAAAGTGGATTTAGAGTATAATATTTGCACTTGCAGCACTTCTTTACAGCCATGGCAATCTTAGAAGGATCATGTTAATTCCTTGCTATTCTCATCCTCCAATTTAGTCTCTAAGACTACAGAGTATTTTTCCTCTGTCTTCAGTAATGTTTTATGTGATTGAGAGGAGTTTTAAATTAACAAAATCATTCACTGATAGAATTTTCTCTGCTAAAAACTGGTTTTCTTCCCTTTTTTCCTATTCTTAGTCTTTAAATTTCACAAATGAGAAAATATTTTAGATTACAGGTAGGATGTGTTTTGATTCTGCTATTCAATGAATACTTGTAGGAAAAGATAATTGGGATAATGAAAAACTGAAAGATACCTTTTATTTAAATAAATTGATTTAGCTGTATGATATATTTAAGTGGTAGGAAAGCATGGTTTGTTTAGTTCTGCCATTTTCATAATAATTTCACATTTTAAACAATAAACAGTATTGTTTAATATGTGCTTATCATGGCTGTTACCAAAGACCATGTGTAAGGTTTACTTGAATGCATTATTTTCAGCTACTCTGTATTTGAAGGCCAAATTATATTTTCAGGTAACATAAAAATTATTCTCAAGAAAAAAAATATTTTTTTATGTTGAAAGTAATTCAAGAGTTATTGCAAGTGGTTTGATTACTATTCATGGAATAAAAAGAGGTTATTTTCAGGGTAAAGGAACTTGTGAAAAGGTAATTGGTTATACTAACATTCTCATTGACATAATTTGCATTAAATATGCTACTGTGAATTGTAGTTATGCTTTTCCATTTGAAAGGCATGCTTTGTTAGCCTACTTAAAGAGTCTAATTAAACAGCAGTTTAAGTCATACTCTAATTCAGTAATACAATATCAAACTGAGGATCCGTGATTACCAACTTTGTGAGTGTGGACAGTCATAAACCAGTTCTCGACCCCAGTGGATTTTCCTGATGAAGTAGTTTGATTTAGCTAGTTTGCATCTGGTCATTCTCAGATACTGAAAGCATTTGACTAATCCTTTAGATTAATTTTGCTAGTTTATAAGAGCAGAAAAACCTGTTTCCTCCTTAATGCGGTGTGAGCAATAACTAGAGCAGTCTTGGGAATATTGGAAGAAAGTACCTGTGCATTTGTTCTAGTAGTAGGAAGACTTTGAGCACCATTTTGCTTTTGGCAGGACTTCTTTGCAAGTCTAACTAAATAGAGCCTTTAAAATAAAAGTTTTTAAAACATTAATTTGCACATTTTCATACCCCTTTTTAAATCAGGAGACTAATATTTTTATTTCTTTGGTTTTGAGAATTAGTTATTATGTATTAACAGTACTCTAGATATTTTGAAACAGAGGCATTTATTTCCTCTTGTGCAATGAAGGGGGAGGTGCTTTTGTCAGTAGTGAGACAGCTGTGAGTGCTCAAGTTAAGTGTTTGCATGTGCAGATAGGTGCATAAAGATATGGGGTCCTATTTTTCCACACTGCTGAGCATCCCTAGAAAAAGCATGGAATCCGGTGTTTTTATTTTATGAATTGAACATTTGTAAAATTAGCCACCTTATTAGATATCTAATTGTTAATTTCAGTGCTTATTTTTAATTATTGGCACTTGTACTGTTTGATAGTGGCTGTTTTCAAAATAGTAATCTCTGGAGAATCTGAATGTAAACCAAAACATATCTGATCAGGCAAAGTTCTATATCCCCACAATACTGCTGAGCCATGTTAGATAAAGTAATTGAAAACAAAGAAATACATAGTCAAGCTGGACATGGTAATGGCCTTAAGTATTTATAGAAATATTCAGTTCAGAAGGTAACTTTCTAGCTGTAATCGTTCTGAAAATTATGATGGCGGACATGCCAGGTACTCATTGTTCCTAGTGTATGACTATATTTGCATACCCAATCACAATACATGAAATGTAATGAACTAGAAGTGCACTTTAGATATTTAAAATTTTTAAAAATTCACAGCCATTAAATTTTAAATTCCACCTGAAGGATGATTAGATCTCTTGTTTCTCATTATTTGGCAAAGAAATAGCCAGTTGCTATGCCATTTTGCTGCTTATTCCTTTTTTTTTTTTTTTTTCTGCAAAACAGAAGCCAACTTATGATTGCACTATTGAGTAAAACTCCTGGGAGGTTGCACTCCTACATTTTGGGACAGGCAGACAATGTAAAAGAAGCCATTTTGGGGAAGGCAGATTGTATGCTCAGATTTTGTCTGCAGGATTAAGGGCATGATTCAGGAATCATCAAAGGTATGAATTGCAGTTAGAATGTCAAGAGCCAAATGAAAACTAGATGATCAA
Organism: Haemorhous mexicanus; assembly: GCF_027477595.1. NCBI lineage: Eukaryota > Metazoa > Chordata > Aves > Passeriformes > Fringillidae > Haemorhous > Haemorhous mexicanus. The sequence continues at coordinate 33,726,037 of NC_082346.1, forward strand.
TTGTTGGTAAAGCCATTGAAGACTTCCTCTAGGGCATTCATTCTCTTTTAGAGAGAGCTGTAGCTTCTCAGCCAACTGCTGAAATAAATCACAGTGATTTACAGATGACCACAGAACGGGTCAGGTTGGAAGAGACCGCAGTGGGTCATCTGGCCCAACCTCTCTGCTCAAGCAGGGTTGTCCCAGAGCACATGACCCAGGATTGTGTCCAGATGGTTCTTGAATATCATTAGTGAGGGAGACTCCACAACCTCCCTGGACAACCTGTTCCAGTGCTCACAGGAAAGAAGCTCTTCCTCATGTTTTGGTGTAACTTCCTGTGCATCAGTTTCTACCCATTGCCTCTTGTCCTATTGCTTGGCACTGCCAAGGAGAGTGTCTTGACACCCTTCCTTCAGATACCTACAGACAGTGATGAGATCCCCTTTCAGTCATTTCTTCTTGAGACTGAAGAGGCCCAGCTCACTCAGCCTTTTGTCAAGAGAGACTCTCCAGACCTTTGACCAACTTAGTAGCTCTCTAATTATCAGGATCAAATTTCATCTCCTTCATGTAATAATTCTGCATGGTTCTTTTTTTTTTTTTTCCCTAGTAGAACTCCTGAAAGTTTTTTATCCTTAAACTGCAGTCTTAGAAGAAACATCTTAGCTTTCTCTTACTCTGTACATTTGGCCATCATCTTGCAACCCTAATCTTTCATGTTTCCTCTGTCACAGACCTTACTTGTTTTTTTTTTTAGTTGCTGGAGTTCTTAAATGTTTATTTCAGTAAATAAATTTTTAGGTCTGTCTTTTGTAACACAGCATGGGACTGCAATAAAAATACTGCATTTCAGGCAAAAGGATAATCCACTATCCTTTATAATAAGAAAAAGTTTCTACTGGCTTGAAGGAATGTGGTAGGTTAGAAGATTCTGTAATTATGTATTTAACCTAATTAATCCTATTTAAGGGTTTCTTTTAATTCAGTCCTTTTTGCATATGAATTGGAATTTGGGGTTCAGTGCCTTTTTCTGATGATGTGCTGGGGGAGGGAGTAGTAGGAAGACAAGGACTATAGCTACCAGACAACAGGAAGTCTTTATTTGGATGGTACAAAGTGATTTAAAGGAATATTTATAATCCATTTCTAGAAATATTTCCATGTTGGTAAGAGAAAGTCTACCTACCTTTCAGCTGTTCATAAGACATTCACACTGTGAATACTGTGTGTATTCCTAGTATGTTGTCCAGATTGGACCTTTGAATGAAAATCTTGCATGTTGACATAGAACCTAACACCTCATCATTCAGTTTTGTATTTGTTGCCCCTTTTTAGTGCTGTTTTGCAATAAGCTATTAAAAGACCTATAGAAGTTTGGCACAAATAAATTTAATATTGTGAATACAAGCAGCATTAATATTAACTGAAAATTTTTGAAGGGGTGAGATTTATTTCTTGAATTTACTTCTTTGGGAAAAAAAAAAATTTTTATTCTTTTTTTAAATAAATATATTTTTTATTTCTTTTCCTTAGGAGATTCCTTTACACAGTTTCGATTTGCTGACGAGAAAGAATGGGATAAAGAAAGTATATGCCATAAGCAGGTAACAGAATTATCATTTAAATAATTTTTGATAGATAATTACCTGGAACAGAATATCTAGGCAGTTGTGCCTTCAGCAGCAAATTCTTAATACAATAGCAGCACTCTTTATTCTGTATATTTTTATCGACTTCTCTCTAATGCTGGAGGCTCTTGTCCTTGGGCCTTGTCCTTTTCTTTCTACTGAAGGCTAATCAAAGCTGCAGGCTTGGTTTTTAAGTTATGTTGGGAAGAAAGAACAAGAAAGCCCTCCAGTGAAGAGAAACAAGACTCTCTCTTTGCTTTACTGACATAGGAATTCAGCCTTCCTTTTTCAGCTGTATTCAAGAGAAAAGTGTTCCATAGAATGACTATAACAAAACCTGTAGGAGTATATTCATATATTGGACTGTGAAGTGTTCTAGGTCCTTCAAATTAACAGTTCATATCCTCTGGTTGAGACGTCATGCCCTATATAATTAGGACACCAACTAGATTTTTTGTATATTAATTCTTTATGCTTGAATAAATAGGAGCATAGCAGTATCAGGATTTCTCTATCAGGATACCTTAAAGTGCCTCAATCTCTGCAGCTGTCTTCCTCGTCCAAGTCACCTAGATTTTTGCAAAACATGCTTTTGTCTTCCAGGCTTTTCTTAAAGCTGCTGTGAAACTCTGCTTGAGTGTCTCTTGTAACATCCACATGTATTCAAATTTTAAAGATTTGCTAATTGTTTTCTAGAATATTACAATAATTATTCCCTGGGAAGTGGTATTAAAGGTACTTTGGAGTTGCAAAGTCAAATTAAAGTGAGGAACTAAACCCAAATACAGCATTTGTCCAAACCACCACCTGTTTCTTTAGTGGAACACAGGCTTTCAGTGACTATTTTTTAAAATTAGTTCTTCCATTCCTTGTGTGCAGGATGGTGTCAATATCCCAAATATTAATTTCTTCATAATTTCCTCAGAGGATTTTCATTAAAGCATTTAGGTGATTAGTACACAATAATTAATTCCTGAATGGCTCAAGCCATTGTGAGCAGACTGAAGCTACATTTTGTCACCATTACCCTTCCATTGATTTCTTATTTTAATCCAGAATCCTGTCCCAGATGGTTTCACAGCATTATCTAATTTTTCACATTGTCTCTGATCCTCAGCCTGGTATCTCTTTTTTTTTTTGTGACCCATCTTTCTTTTTCCTGAAAGACAGATCCAAGTCCAATTTTTATCCTAGACACCATTTGCCAAATTCCTGGCGTTTGCCTCATAACTCACTCACCTGTTATTTCTCGTTCTTTGCCTGTCTACACATTATGTACAGGACTAAGAATTTTAAACTGAATTAAATGGGTATGAGGAAACAGAATAAAGCAGAAAAGACATAGAACTAGTTGCAGAATTATTAGATATTTCTCATTCTCTATCTTTTGTAGAAAGCAATGGCAAAGTATCAGTTTCAAATGTAGAATGCAAAGGTTACAGTGACATCAACAATAACAGAATTTCAATTTATTAAGAATACTATCTTTCATTTTCACAAAAGTAGGTTTGCATTTGCTCCATTGCTTATTGATAAAATGCAATAAAAATCATGGTCTCATTCATATCATGGTCTGCAATAGAAAAAGCACAGTTATTTATAAAAGTATTGCTTTTATCCCTTTGCTTTTTATTAGAACACCACTTTTAGAGAAGTCTCTACTTAGATACCAAATTCCTTCTTCTATTATGTTATTTCTCAAAATTCCCCTTTTTCTTTATCCTCAACATTTCCTCCTCTTCCCTATCTCCATGTTTTTACCTTAATTTCCAATGTTCACTCATGTTAATATTTTTGAAAGTATATATAGCTCTTCCAAAATGCACTTAAATATGTTATTCAGTTCTACTCTTTAGAATTTTTTGTGTTACAAGATTCATACAATTTCCTTATCTTTAGCAACTGTGCAGAAGCTACATTTGATCCTTAATATCTGTCAAAATAACTGTATTTTCTGAACATCTAGTTCATTGCTGGGCAACAAGAATTATTTGCTGGAACCTTTGTGAGGTTACTTTCACCAGTCTGTCATCTTTGATGGTGACCACGAATCCATTGTAAAATTAAGTTCTCAATACAGAAGAAAAATTCTTACATTAGATAATTTTTTAGCCCTTTTATTCTCATTACTGGATACCAGAACCTCAATTTGGAAAAAGGAACTGTTAAATCAACTACATTGTTTCTTTTAAAAATTTATTTTGATTTTGCAAATACCCTGTCAGAACATACTATGTCTTTGATGTTCATTCTCGCTTCCTGTGCAGGTGTTAAATGCCTGTTAAAAGGTGTTGACTGGCTTTTGGAAGCAGTATGAATTTCTTTGACAAATCTCTTATGATACGTCACAAAACTCTCCTAATTTATGAGTATTTGGACTTCTAAATGGCTGTGCCAGTCCACATCATATTGAGAGGGACAAATTTTTGTCTCTTCAAGTGAGATTTGGAAGCATCTTTTCTTTTTCCATGAAAATACAGGCTGAGAGCATAGACTGAACTTAAGCAATTCATTGTCAGATTTTAAAATATGTGATGGATGTCAGATTTATCTTTGCCAGTTTATCCATGGTGAACGTGTTCAGAATGTTCTGTTGTACCCTGAGCTTGGAATCTGTTTTAAAACTACTGAAATCTGGTCTGTTCTGTAGAAACTACAAATATTGCTGGTCCATTTTGTGTGATTTTTTTTTTGTTTTGTTTTAAAGGGTCAAGAGAAACAGCAGCTTCAGTACCTGTCACAGCAATTAGTTCTCATTTAGCAGCAGTAGCATATCTTTCTTGAGGGTCATTTTAGAAGTGTATGTAATTATATACTTTGTTGCTTTTGGAAATATCAAAACATTTGAAAAGATGGGGAAGTATGAAAAGGCCTGTGTTGAGGCATTAAATTTAGCTACACAGGAGCTGCATGGGATGATTGCTTAGGAAATAATGGCAACTCATTAAATAATGGCATTTCACATTGCATGAAAGCTTCACGGTTCAAAAGATGTTTCAGCTGGAAAAGCTTCTTATGCCATTGTTGACTTCCTGAACTATTTCCTACTTTGGAATTTCAAGGTATTGTCTAAGGAGCATTCTATTTATACCTTGTTTTTTAACCTTAAGTGATTATATGCATTTTAGGTGTTTTTATATTATTATTTAGCTAAGCTGCTTCATAAAAGTGTATGTTAAACTATTAATTTCTGTATTTCATTAGATTTCTTGAATGTATGTGATAGGAGAATGTAATAATTTAAATTATGAGGGTTTTTTTGGTGGATGTTTTTGTTGGTTGGTTGTTGTGGTTTTTTTTTTTACAAGTGTACTATATGTTGAATTGTGTTTCAGTTCTCTGCACTTTCTGTTGACTGCCAGTCTTTGGTCCAGGCCCTTCAGGAATTGCCTCTACATCTGAGGCTGAATGTAGCTGCCGACCTTGTGCAGGTAATGCTGTGAAATTTCACAAGAAAATGCAAATATTTTAGGAGAAATAATGTGTGCAAGAATGATTAGTCTTCAAGCAGAAGTAGAATGTATTATATAAGCAAATGCATTCATTTAGACGGGTGTGTCAAGTGGCATGTAATGCAGGATACTGCTCTATTGACACATTTTGTGTGCCTGTTTGGCCTTAAACAAAATGTCTGGATGTTCAGCATATTAGATTTGAGATGAAGTATCAGAGTATTTGACATGGAACGATTGCACTGTTTTTGTGTTTGCTTCTCTTGTTAGCAGCTGTTAAAAGTTTGCACCAAAATTTTTAAGTGCTTTCACATTCTTCCTGCTAAGCATATTAATTGTGATTTAATCCTCTACATAACTAATATCAACAAACGTGCTTTTCTCCATGAATCAATCCTTATAGGTAAAACTGTCAATTGTGTAGGTGAAGAAAGTGTCATTTATTCACCAGTGGCAGGATTGCAACAATATTAGTAAAGCGTTCCTTCAAACTGTGAAAAAGGAAATACTAATATAAGGGAAGAAGAGCCAGTGAGATTTAAATATAAAAAAATTCTTAAAAGGCTCCATTTGTCCAAGCAGGGAAAAGTATGGCCCTGACAGGAGGATTAAGACTAGCCATAGGGAGAAGGACTTTGGGGGTATTTGTGAATGAAAAGCTCAACATGACTCAGGAGTGTGTGCCATGTTTCAAAGGAAACCTGACCATCAGCATGGGAGAGGTGATTCTCACTGTCTGCTCTGCCCTTGTGAGATCCCACCTGGAGAGCTGCATCCAGCTCTGGGGTCTCCAGCACAAGAAAGAAATGGACCTCTTGGAAAAAGTGTGGAGGAAGGCCACAAAGTTGATCAGAGAGCTGGAGCACCTCTCCTGTGAAGAAAGATTGAGAGTTGGGGCTCTTCAGGCTGGAGAGCAGAAGGTGCCAGAAAGACCTTACAGCACCATCCAGTACCTACACAGAGCTGGAAGAGGGACTTTTCACAGGGGCATGTATAGATAGGACAAAGGAAGTAGCTTTAAGCTGAAAGAGGGTTGGTTTAGATTAGATTTCAAGAAGTTCTTGATTGTAAGAGTGATGAGGCACTGGAACAGCTTTCCTAGAGAAGCTATAGACTTCCTATCCCTGGAAGTGTTCAATACCAAGTTGGATGAGGCTTTGAGCAATCTGGATTAGTGGAAAGTTCCCTGCCCATGTCAGGCAGCTTAGAACAGGTAATCTTTAAGGTCCTTTCCAAACCAAACTATTCTATGATTGTGTCAGTGCCAGTCTTAGCATACAATCTCATATTCTGTAGTAAGGGATGAAAGGAGTTTGTATTTTGCATTTGCTTTTACAAAAGTATCAAGATAACTTTAGTTTACTTTTGCTTCTGAATTCGATTCTGCACAAATTTCCTGTACCTTCTTAAGTGATCAAATATAGCAAGTATGAATTATAATCCAAATTAGACAGAATAGTAATAATAGATAATCATATAAGGACTCAAGTCCTTTCTTGTACTCATAGGCATCAACACCTCTAGAGATCCCACAGATGAAATCTAAAATTTTTGAAGATGGAAAGAAGAGAGAGCAGCTGTTCCGAAAGTCTCTGGCTCAAGGTGAAACCGGGCTGGTTTCCCATCCTGTTGGTAATTCTGCTGCTCCATCAGAACCTGGGAGTAAAAATGGTTCTAGGGCAGATGCAAGAGAATCATTTCAAAGAGTCCATCCACTATCAAATCAAGACACTGACCATTTGGATGAAGAATTAGATCTTCTCCTGAATCTAGAGGCTCCCATTAATATAGAAAATAGACCTGTGTCAGGTACATTATCCTGCAGCATATCAGCTGAGAAAGATTTGAAAATGGATTGTAAGAAAAATGGTAAGTTTTCTCCCCAGCATGACCTTATTTAATTTCCATTGCTCTCTGTTTTGGTGATGGTTTTGAATTTTTGATTAGCCAGTCAACAGTGCTGCTATCATAATTTCTGTCAGACTGCATTTCATTTGTCTGGGGCTGTGTTCAGGCCCATTTGTTCATTTTCAGTTTTAACTCCTCACTAACCTAAAGTTTCACCATTGCCAGTTCACTTTAAACATTAAGTGAAATTCATCTGCAAAACAGAGTTGGGTTTATGATTTAGCAAAAATTTAAATTTTAAAAAAAGTGTACTGCTAGAGAGTGTACTGCTATTTTATTGCAGGGAAGATAAAGTATTTATGTAACTTCATCAACCTTTAGTTCGCTGTGCTAATGATGTACAGAAGAATTGACAGCTATGTCTGATGGCTTCTCCTAAATGCTACTTTCAAACTTTACTAGCATTGATTTTACAAAATGAAGTTTAGCATGGAAACTATTTTTGGAATATGACTTGCTGTTCTTCAAGAAGGAGAGATTGTGTTTAAATACAGTCAGTTGTGCATTGAAAGCAAAATGATGCAGGACAGAGGTAGTATGGATTGGTTTCCAGATTTTCAATCTTGTTTTTACTTCTCTAGAGCCTTTAAAAGTAGATATGCCTGAAGAGAAGAGCACATCATCGCAGCAGCAGCAAAGTACATCTAAAGATGTTACTGAAGAAGAGCTTGAAGATTGGCTGGACAGCATGATTGCCTGAAGCTCAGATTTCCTCATATGAATAATTGAATATAGCAAACATTATGTAGAAACTTGAATCTTTCTTTATCTCCCTGTTATTGCCTTTTTCTGTATGCCAAATGCCTGTTTTTCTTTGCTGGCACTTAAAATTTTGTGCAACCAAAATGAATTTAGATAAGATTGAAAATTGTTGAAGACTAATGATATTATTAAAGAGGTTTAAAATTTGTGATGAAGTTAGAGTTTTCTTTGCTAAAGAAGCAGGCTACAGTGCAGAAATAGAACAGTTATTTCAGCTTGTACTTGTTCTATGTAGTCCTTAAAATAAAGCTGTGGATGAACAATGAATATATGTGTTTTTAGTTACCATTGTCAAAAAACTATAACAAAAGTTATATTGTAGAAAAATGGGAAAGATGACAGCAACAGTTATATTTGGTTTATAATACTTTATTGCAGTGGGCACTTTTTATTAGAAGAAAAAAAAAAAGCATAATCCTAGCAACTTCTACTTGCAGGTGACCGTAGAGCATTGTTTTATTTTGGCCTAAGATTTAAATTGTGTTCATTTTGATACAGTGTATGTCTTTTAACAGCAGCATCTAATAAGCTGTTACTGAAGGTAGTATATAAACAAACTTTAAGTGCAATTTGATACAGAAAGACAGAAAAGCAATACAGTTAATGAGTCTGTTCATCTAGAACACTAACAAAAAGTTTGCATAGCTATGTCTACAGAGGTTTTAAGGCACTTTAATGTTTTAAGGTTGACAAAGTGTTTGAAAATGATTTTTTTTAACTGCTTAAAGCTTTTCAAACTGTATCTTGATACATTCACTAGCAAATATTGTGGGGAAAAACTGGACAGCAGTTAGTTGAACTATTTTTTCTGAGGTACAGTCTCTGATGTTCAAGTTCTTCAATGTCAGATGTGCAATTAAGATGCCTTTTAGCCCTTTCAACTGTACTGCCAAACACCAGGTTAATGATGTAGTTAAAAAGTTGTTATAATTTTAGGCCATGTTTGAACTGGAAGGCTTAAGTTAATCTGGCATAGTTTTTGCTAATTAAAATTCCAACAAAAGACCTGTTTCATATGTGGTAGGTACAAAAAGCCTCAGAAATAGTGTCAAATTTTATGTGTGTCTTGAACTTTGAAGACATTTAAAGCAAATACAAGCTGTGAAATTATGCCGTAAAAAGAACAGATTTTTTTTTTTTTTTTTTGTATACTGGATCTTAGCAGTTCATGAATAAATCATTTCTTTTGTGATATTAGCCAAGCTGATCCTCATACTGTTTTCTGAAGCAGTCCCCTGCTGGGAAAAAATCCCAACATCTTTCTTGGTACATCTTCCACACAAATGATTCCTGAAAATGAGAAAGAGTATTTATTTTACCAGTCACTGTGCAGTTAGTGCTGTAGATAAACTTTTAACAATATCCACATATTGTGCCTGCTACCATGGAGTAGAATTTATAGACACTGGAACTCAAAATATTGTAACTCAGTAATGTTTATAATAGTTTTATACTTCTCTTAATTCAGTACTAATGAAATTTAGCCTCTATTAGTAAATATCAAAGTATAAATCAATCAATCTATTTATGTCAGAGCAAACCTGTTGACAAATTTGTACATAAGCAAATGTGTTTTGCTTTGAGTGGAAAACAAAGGTACTTTTGTAGCGTTTGCCTAAGAGCTTCTTATTAGTGATAAGATATAATTAAGTTCTAGTTATTTTCTTATTTATTTACCTTTAGGGCCTAACAATGCTAATATATGGTCACCCAAATACCTGTCTATCTACACATATATATAGATTTTGACTATCAATATAGGAGCTTAACTACTTAAGCCTCTTGGGAATAAGCTACACCTGGTGCATTTGAGATTTTCTTTTCAGAGATAAGATGAGAGTAAGATTACTACTAACTGACTTCTGACAGAGTTCACTGCTGGGTGAAATAGCACAGTGCAGCATTTCTCCCCTCCCTTTTGTTTTAACCCTTTTCTTTTGCTGGCAGTAGCCTCTTGGGGAGAGTGGCATCATCCATACTTCTCAGTGGTACATCAGTTCCACCTGCTGGTACACAGCTACAAGGCTTGAGAAGATAAAAATGTTGAAAGATAAGCTTAATGATTTTTCTTAAGTTTTATTTTCTACTCACCTGGCCGGTATGTTCAGTTTCATCCTTGTTAATTAGATACATTAAGAAGAACCTGAAACAAGCACATGAAGTGGATATTAATGGAGGAAATATGATGTCTCTGCCTGACCTTTTCTAGTCTGGGGTATGTGAGGAAGATAATGACAACCAGCAAAGCAATGACACTACTAGGCATCTAAAGTGCTTAATTTAGGGGAGAAAATTCTGTCCTGAAGCATGTCTTCTGTGAAAGTGCTAGCAGAGGAAAAATCTGTAGAAGTAGAAAAATGCAGTTTAGCATTTCCTTCATTTCAGTGTGAGGAGCAATACCTGAATTAGACATATGCCAAATTCTGAGCACATATGCTCCAACATGTCACCTTGAAAGAGGTTACTATGGCTACTGCATGAGAAGTGTGGTAAATACTGAGCTGCACCAGGAGTTCTGAGCACTGCTGCTATACAGCTCATAGGCTGAGCCTATCCTTCCCCAACACCTGAGCTCAGTCAAATGTTGAGAGCTTCAACTAATTAGGAGGAAGACTGTAGAGAGTCAACTGTGGTCTGTTTAGAGGTAATACATGGTTGGTCAGTTTCGGTGCAGTGAATTTGGAATGAGGCTATGTGCTTTCATTGTGAAGGAAGGAAAGTACACTGATTTTAACAGTTGTCTAAATAAAGGGTAACCTGGGTAAAAAGATTGCTCATTATATATTCCATTATGAAGGAAATGGCCATTTTTTATTAATGGTGAATTAGAGGTTCCCATGTAACATCTAAGTAATTCGATACAGTAAGAAAAGCTTGGATGTTGTAGACTAGTAAAACTATGGATATTAATATAAATTTGAATCACATTAAGCAATTGATTTTTTTTTTAAAGCTAAAAAAGTTCAGGTGCAGTATTCCAAAGCCTGACTGCTATAAGATTTCAGCAGCTTCTCCTTTCATTCTACCAGTGCAATGCTTGTATAATTAATTATCTATGTTGTATGAGTAACTAATGCAACAAGAGTAACTTTTAAAATATCCTCTTACTAATGAAATACTAATATCCTCATTTACTAATGAAAGTGGAAGAGCACTCTCTTGGGAATTTGATATAGTCTAAACATGTACAGCTCATTGGTTCTTCAAGGTTTCAAAATGCTCCACTGTCACTAACGAACTATAGGAATGGAATTAATTATTTTTTGGAGCTTATCTTTGAAGAACTTTCTACAAGTGCCTTTATTTGCTTTGTTTTGGTTTGGGTTTTCTTTTTTTTAAATTGAAGCCAGTTTTCTGTGGTCTCATCAGCATTACCAACCCACCAGAAGTCACAACCAAAACTTCCAAATTAAAGCAATGTATTAAACTGTCCCCTCTCCTTTCCCATATCTCCCTTTCCTCCAAGCTGAATAAGGAGGTGATGTGCCTTCTGGACTCATACTACTAAGGTACCTCATGTGTAAAGTGAGCACCTTAATGGTAACCTTCAGTGTGGAATAGAGGAGGGGAGACCCTAAAGGAGAGGAAATATTCCTCAGTTTTATAGAATTCTGGTTTGGGATTTTCAGCAATGTGTGCACCTAAATGACACTACATCTGAAAGGTCTCTATCATAATTCCAATAGTAAAATGTACTTACAGATAGTTTGCCAAGTTATGTTCTTGCAAAGTATGTGTTTCAAAGCCATGTGGAGTTGTGTCAAAGTAGTCATTGCCGATTCCACAAATAAAGCATTTGGTCTGAAAGCAGAAGTTGTGGTTACAGATGAATTTTAACTCAAAAAAAACTAATTGGTGACAATCTAGGTGAACAAGAGCAATGAAAAATGTAATGTGCTTCTTACCTCCATGTCTTCCCTCACTTGTTCTTGCTGGTCTCTTAATTCACCAAAAGCATCAATAATCAGACCTGTTTCAAATAGAAAAGTAACAACACTTCAGTACTTAGCAATATTCATATTGCAAGTAATGTCAGTCCTCCAGTGTCTAGAGTTTAGTGTACTTATATATACAGACACAGTCTTAGGATTGTGCTTTTTTGTTAATATTATTTATTAATATATTAATAATATTATTATTTAATAGTTCATTTAACCCTACACAAATTCATCTTGTTCCCATAAACAAACTCATTTTGTTCCCATAAATGAAAATAATTTTCACTCTCCTCATTAAACTCTTATATCCCAAGTATTTTTCAACATAGACAACTCTGCTCCCACAGCCCACCTTGGACAGTTAGTGAGTCTCCTTAACATTCAAAGTGTTACTCCTCCACTTTCAATGTTTTAAGAAAAGAATTGGATCACTTTGGAGACTGTGACATTTGTAACTTTTTCTCAGTATAGATGTGCTATATTTTTCTCTTTACCACCAGGTTGCCATAAAACAGTGTGGTTTTTTCCTAACAGCCTTAGAAGAGTTTATGCAATGAGTGTTGAATGCTGCCCATCACCAAAGAGGGGTCATGTTTGCCATAAATCACAATTGCAAACCAACTGAAACTGCAAATCAGTCTCTAAAGAAAGGAGGAAATGGCTATGTGGTCATGGTGACTTTCTCCATGTCATTTACCCTTTCCAACAGGAAAGTCTCCATTCCCCAGTCAGCTGTGGTGATTCCAGGCTAAAAGTGAGAGGAGTGTCTTCAGCAAGGCTCTCCGAAGTTTAAATGCTTAATACAGGAGAACAGTGATCCTGCACAAGGTTAATCATTGCTGGATAGTTACAAATGTGTTCATAAAAACTGCAACCCATGTAAGTTCTATTCCTTCTGCTTTGACCTTGTGTAGCATATTATGTATGAATTGATATGAAATTACTTTCAGAATTAATGATTTTATAAACTCAGGAATAAGTCTTTACAGCAGTACTGCTAAATTTACCTCAAACATAAATGTGGTTTCAATGATGAATTAATTTTGAACAATGTCTACTAAGGTAAGTGATGGTACCTTGAATAATGGCCAGTAGGATAACAATGACAAAGAAGAAAAATGTGATGTCAAAGACAATTCGGTACATTTCATAAGGGTCTCCAGCTGGATCCTCAATTTCATCTCCAATGCCACCACCAGCTCTTACACCCACATACATGTGGAACAGGTAACACTAAAAAAGAGAGAGGAAAATGACAGATACACTTACCCTGAACTATTCTTTCAGGGTTTTTTTTTTTCTTGTTTTTCAAATTATACTGCTAATTCTCTTGACAATTTAAGTAACAAACAAATAGTAACAAGAACACATAATATCATTCCTCATGTACCAAACACACTGCACCAAAAATCTGTTACTGTCTTAACTAATGTGATTCCACCTTCAGGTACACTTACTAAGAGGGGGAGTCAGCATCAGCTGTTACCTGCTCCTCACTCACTCAGTCTTATTTCAGACTGAGATTATTTTGGGGTTATTTTTCTTGTATTTGCTACTGTATTCAACTATATTCTACTCCTTATATTGACTTCTTGCTCTGAGTAAGAAGAGGACATCTTTTAAAGTCTTGCAGTGAAGTTCAGAAATGTGGAAAATATTGCCATAAAATAAACAGTGGGATGTTTACAACAAGTAGATCTAGCTGTTTGTAGGTTGCTAGATAAATTAATTTTGCAATAATAGATGTCTTATTTATTATATTGTAAATTAGTTGTGATCTGTGAAACAACCTGCATTCAGTTCAATGCAGAAGAAATCACTTTACAAAAGTATTGTTATATATATTAAGATATAAATCTTAATAAAAAAAATCTTTAATAATCTGCATATTTAAGCTGTTAGTATTTTTGAATGGAATCTTCTGCCAGAGTGACAAACTACTGATGTTCCTGTATGATTGGCTACAAAATCTTGTAAACCACCTTCAGCTACACAGTGTGGGTTAAAACCAATATCAGTCTCTAACCACAGCCAGTTTTCTGAAGTCACATGAGACATCAGGGTGTTAAATAATGAGTATTATACTTGGCATTAGCAAACACTAAACAGAACTATGCATCCTATTTTATAATGCTATTTTACTGATGGCAAAAGATGCTAGTACTAGTTTAATAATACTTAAAAATGCAGCTTAGAATTTATTTACCTCACTTGATAGAGTGGTTTAAAATGTATAGTTTTATTATTCTAATTATTCCTACGCCTATTTATGACCAAACCATAGTATTCAGCTCACAAAGTTTGGGCAGGTTTCATAATTTCTGCAATTTGCTTGTCTAACCTGCACTGAATGTTAAAAGGAAAGTTCAAGAATAGGGAGGATCATTCTGTGAAGTCTATGATAAACTTCTGTTCTGAGGTATTTTAGTCTATCTCTGGTGTAAAACACAGGGCAGAGAGTTTCTGTTCCTTGGGAGATATTGGCTGGCCCCAAACTCAGAATATTACAGTTTTAATACCTGAATTTGTGTTCTCTGTATACAGTAAGAAAATCAAATACTCTTCATACATTAATATATATCTGTAGAGTATGTGCTATTTTGACAGAAATAACATTTAGTGGCAATGGGTAGAAATCAGATTATAAATTGGTATATTAAGATAATCATAATAAGTTGTCATTTCTGCTTTCTAACCCTTGTCGTCTTTCTTCATGACTAAATTACTAATTGTAATTTTGGAGCAGGCTTTTATAACTAGTGCTAATAACATCCCATAATTCATATAACCTAAATAAGGACAGGAAGAGCTTGCACACTTGCAAACATGAGGAGCAAATGGGGTTTCTTTGTTGTGACAACACAGCTGCTTTTTGAAGCTCTGACCAGTTTGTCAAGAAATTCCTTTTTTACTTTGAGGGTTTGCCATCCTCAGCTGTAAAAGCATTGTGGCACATCATAAACCACAGTATTTAGGACAAAAATTCAGAATATCTTCCTATGTGTCATCTATTTGCTGTTCAGTTTAGACCGCTGGAGAATGCAGAGGGAATTTCAAGACTATTCCTATTTCCAAAACGACATATATCGAGAGGAAGAACCCAATGGATTTAACAACAAACATATCCCTCCTTAATCATCATTTCTAAAGTATCCATTTGAAAATTCAGGACGATATTTGAGGCACATGGTGATGTTTTAGTTACCGTCATCATGTCGTCACACTTCATGTCTGGTTCATCTTCATCTTCACTTTTGTTGTAGAATTTGCGGAAGAAGTTGAAAGCCACCACAGTGTAAAGGTACACTACTACAGCCAGGAGTCCCACAGTAAGCACAAGCTGCGTGTGGAGACATGACATGAAAATAGGTTTCAATATCATTTTGTCAGAAGAGACATGCCTGCTTGGTGCATTGCCTTAAATAGTGAAAATTAGCCATATTGTACCTTTCCCAATAAGGAAACTAAAGACAGCAGTTTAGACTAAATACTTAGATGTCTTTAGTAAAGACTTTGATGTGTGTATCTCCAAAGCAATTTTTTACTCTCTTTAGTTCAAAAGTTTCATTGTAGTAACTTGAAACACTGGATATACAATGAAAATAAAACCCTTTAGATAATTTGACAATTTCAGCTGGGACTTCTTAGGACCTATAAAGACTTATAATAGTCTGTTTTCTCTTCCAAAGCTGTTTAGCAAAGCCATTGCTAAAATGGAGAGAAAATTTTTTAGATAAGAGTAATTTCCAGGTCCTGCTTGTAAGGAAATAAAATCATTAGGTGAAAAAGTTAAGCAGTTAATGAGACTAGATTGTATTGTCTGTTGAAGTTGGTGTTAGAAAATACAGCTCTGGAGAGGAGTTTACTCAAAGCTACGTATTTTAAAAAATGCAACAACCAGTATTTACACTTTTAAAAGAAACATAAAAGTATTGAAAGACAAGCTGATCAATTATCACTATGCAGATCTGTCAGCGTGCTCCCAAAGTGAACATTTCAATGCAGAAATCTGCAGCTGTCTTTCAGTGTTCTAATTTACTCGCCAAAAAAGCAACAGGATTAGAAAAAATATTCATTGCTTGTTAAGAATGTAAAAGCCACAGTCATGAGTTCAAACAGTTTTGTCAACTCTGCTCAGTTTTGACTCTTACATTTTTAAAAAATTCATAAGGAAGATACATAAGTCATTACAATCATTAAAACTAATATGAAATTGGTCATCCTGCAGTAAAATGAATAGTATAAAACCCGAGATTTCATTTGTTTGTGTGATGATAACACGTCATCACCTTGTGTGGTTATATTTTTATGCTTCTTCCAAAACATCATGTGGTATAAAATGTTTTGACAAATCTAGCAGGGCATAGGTGTGGGCTTAGAATATATGTTACTGCATTTGAGAAGGAATGGAATGTGTATATTTGAGATGATATTTTGGGGAATTAAGATTTCTTAAATGTGAGTTTAAAAGTAACTGTAAAGCTTGCTTTTTGTTGTTATGCTAGCTAGGAACATGGATTCTTTGGAGATCAGTGCATGATTCCCTGCAAAAATTTTAACAATTAGTTTTAGAATTACACGTTATTAACCTGATTTTTGCATGACAAAGGGCCATAGTGCAGAATGCCCACACCTTTAAGCACATTCTTATTAGCCAGGTATTGAAATCTCAGTGCCCAGATCATTATTACTGCTGTAGCTAAGGAGGGATTGTGTGTTCTTAATATTTATCACTAATCGGCTCATAATTGAGAATATAGAATGAACTGGTTAGGAAGTAATTAATTTTCTTATATAATTCTAAAATGATGTATTTTCTGTTGTGTACAGCACTTAATCTGTCATCACTTTGTGGGTATAGATTGTTTTAATTTCATAGGTTTTAGCATGCATTAAGTGTGCTGCAGAAGATGTGATCAATCCTATCATGATATAAATTAATTTCATTTTGATATTTCCTTTACAACAAGTTTTTTCCAGTACTTTTACAAAGTGTATTTATTTTCAAGTCTTTTCATGTAGCACTAACCTGTTTGCCATTGTGAGTGACTGAAGACAAAATAGTTCGCAATGTCTTAAAACCCATAGCAATATCCAGCAGATGAGCAGCAAAGAAGAAGTTGTTGTAGTGCCCAAGGATAGACATAGTCGTGTACCAAGCTAAGTATAAAAATGACTGCAGAGAAAGGGAAAAGTGGCAGAGGGTTAACAGGTGCTGATGTGCATTATTAGATCCAGAACACAGCATTTTGGAGTGATTCAAGCTGTTGTAGCAGGACACTTTGCCTATGAAGGGATTAAGCTGAAACTTCACCCAGCTTTTGAAAATTTCCACTGATGGAGGAGGACGTCACCCTTCTTTTGCTGTTGAAATATGCTGAGACCAGCCTCACTCACCAACTCCAAAAGTAGTCAACACAAGGATGTGAAAAACCTGTGTATCCTGACAGCAGCTGGCACTGGCAGGGATGAGGAAGGCAGGTGTTTGCTGATAGAGCAACCAATGATTGGTAATACTAATAACTTATTTTAAGATGAATGGTGCTCTGCTGAGCTAACATGACTAGCCTGGGAATGTGTAAATTCCACTCAATCAATTTATGTTGTAAAAAGTCAGGCCCACTTTTTAATGGCAGGGATTTCTAGCACTCCCAGGGGTGTGTGTAGTTTCTTTACTGTAATGGGAATGCTCCTCAAGGGTTTCTCCTTGAGGTTGAGCCAAAGAGGTCTGTCACTGATATGGGCAAGTAACATAATAATAATTATTGAACTACCTTTTAAACCATTAATTTAATAAATAATGTACTATAGTAGCAGTTATAACCATCTATAATGTGCCATATATAATTCTGAGTAAAACATTCTTTAGTCTAATCACAAGACAGAAAAAAATATTTTAGAATGGCTCTGTAATGCAATATTATTTGTGTATGTTTGTTGAAAATAAAAGCAGATGGCAGAGGACATACATGTTTAGAGTAAATCAAAGCACATTCATCTAGGCTAACATACTCACATTATCAGTGAAAACAACTCCGAGCTTCCAAATGTGGTACTTTGTATCAATGGAGCTTAGCCTAAGAAAAAACCAATTTTTGAAATGCATAAATGTCAAAAAATAAATATTGAATTCTGTATTTATAAACAGCAAACTAGTTGTGGCACTTCACTTTTTTTTGCTGAAGGTGGTGATATAGATTAATTGTTCATTTTTTGAGTGATCCAGGTACATCATTTTTCAGAGTATTCATTAATTCTGAGCACGATAAAGAGTTTCTAAACCAACAAAACTGATGTAAAAATTTCAGGAAGAATGATACTTCCATATTCCAGACCTAAAAACTTAAGATCTATGCCAAAAGTAGTGAAATGTGGAGCACAGATTGCTCCAATTGAGGAGGTAAGTGTTCCCTCTAGTGTAAAATATTCCCAGAATAACTAAGAGAAAAAGTAATGCCTTCTACAATATTCTAAATATCTTATCAGCCATTGGATGGCATGCAAAGGGAAATCTTACTTGTGCATCTTACACATTGAGAAAACCAGCTCTTGTAGGAGCATGATCACTTGGGACTGGTACACATTTAAGCTCTCATCTTGACTAAGTCAGGAAAACCTCTCTGAATCTGAACTAGACACCTGTTATCTAGGTGTTATCAGTTTTTCAGACCACTGGTCTGAAAAGAACTTTGTTGTAAGACCTTATGAATGCTGCATTAATTATTGTTTAAAATGAAAGAGTGGACAACTATATCAGTCAGCATAAATTCGCTGATTTTTTTTTCTTACTTTTACAACTGTGTTTTAAAACAAACAAAAAGCTATTTTCTTTTACTTCCACACTAGGAAGACTCATCCATTCTAATTTTCCATGTTGAGGAAAACACAACAACAGTTTCAAAATTAAATCCACTTTTATCTTTGGTGATGAAGTTACTCCAACACATAATTTGTCTGTGAAGCTCAGAAGTCCTACCATGACACAAGAGAAGCCTCTTCTGGTTCGCTCTCCTCTACTGGACTAAAATCAAGGGCACTTTTGTCCAAACCCAGAAGTTCTGCAATGCGCTCTGCTCCGTATAAATCTCCATACTTGTTAATAACCTAGAAAGGGAAAAAGGAAAGCTTTTTCTCACAGAACTCCTCAGTGACATTCACCTACTCTAGACCAGTAGTTTTCAGGAATTAAAAAAGAAGTCCTTCACAATTAACACTACTAGAACAGTAAGAACTCCCAGGAAACCAGGGGAGCATAAAAACGAAAAATAGAAGCATTAAAGGCTATTATCTGAAAGCTTATATATAATTTTCTGTCATTTAAGCTGGCATGTTTTTCTTTTTTTAGGGCAATGAGGGGGCTTTGTATCCTAAAGATGACAATGATTGCAAATTAGACCTGCTGGCTGATTGGCAGCAATAAGTTATTTCGAATGTCTGAGTCTAGGAAGGAAACCACAGCCTTCTGTCTTCTTCCCTCCTCCCACCTACACCACAGCTGCCTTTTCACTGAGACATTTAACACAACAACAACTTCCATAAAATAAATTCCAGTTCTCTGTTATTTCTGTATTTATATGTACAGAAGCATACAGATATCCAAATTAATCAAATAGTAGATTATTGCTCTGGAAAGCATAATAGAAATATAAAAAGCCTACCTTCCGTTTCACAAATTTGTCCCAGTAATTGTTAGGGAAGGACCTACATAGATAAGGCAGAGGTATTTCAAGTTATTTAACTTGTTAGGGGAAAGGAAAAAAAAACAATGAAAAAAGAGAAAATGCCATGTTCCTGATCATTGCAAATTTTTTTCACTCACTGCACTTCAAATTAGGTGAATGATTTCTTTTCAGGGGGACAACAGCTGTTATTGATCATAATTTGCTGCAATATAATCTTCCCCCTGCAGACCCCTTTGTTTTTCCCATTCACAAATATGACTGGCTACAAAAGGTCAGCAGGCTAAATACTGTTGCCTGATAAGCGTAACAATTCCAAAGTAGCAGGTTAGTCACTGTAGTATCAGTCATCTACTAAATAAATACTTTATCACCCCTAGCCATAAAAATCAGACCAGACAATGATTTTCAGAGAAAAATAAGAGAATCTTAAAGGATAAATAATTTTTTAGTTCGCTGGATTACATCTCAAACAGAGGCTGTACGCTTGAGAACCAGTCGATGGTTTGCCAACAGAATTTATAAAAATCTTTAACTGGCCAAGAAAATTCAAGATCATTTTCCAATATATAGCATATATATATATATATATATATATATATATATATATATATATGTATGTATGTATGTATGTATGTATGTATGTATGTATATATATAGCATTATCCTGGAGCTGCTCATTCTAATGACCTTACTGTCTATTATGCCTGTTTTGAGGAATGCCAGTTAGCAGGAAACAGTACAAAATTTAAGATTTTTCTCTTCTTGTTTCCTGGAAATAACACTGAGTTGAGAAAATATGCAGGAATGCAAAAGAGAAAGATAACTGCTTAAACTAAAGGACAGTGTTGCTAAAATAAAGTAAATGCTAGCACAAGAAAAATGAGATTCCACAACAATGTTCTGCTTCGATGCGAGGCAAACTTCCCAATGACTATGCTCCAACTTTTACCTTTCTGAATTGGGATTCTGAATTAAATTAATCCAAATAAAGGCAAATGCTTCTAGTGGCTCAAATGGATGGTATATTCTAGTCCAGTGCTCTGTATTATTTTTTTGCTTGATTTCTCAGGCTTTTAAGCAAAATATGTCATAGTGTAGCCAGCTTGTGTCTATCTCTTTTACAAAAAACTCCAATAATTTGGCAGGGTATAACTTTCACACTTTTAATTACTTTTTCCAATTATAGAAAGCACATTTCAGTTTATACAGAACACTGGGTACCCTCCAGCAGTGGTTATTCTGATCATACAGTACTTGCACTAAACCTCAAGACTCAGTTAACATTAGAGGGAAGGGTTAGCCTACTTAAATTAGTATTAATCTTTTGTTTAACTTCAGTAGACAGTGCAACATGCTGAGAACAGACTGTACAGCATGTCACTAGCAATAAGCTGACAAAGTATTTCATTAATTCTTGCTTCTGTTTGCTGAAGATTAACTTACTGGGTATCTAGATGGGTTGCTATCAATAGTGAAACAAACTGGTTGGAAAATAAGCAAACTCTCCTGTTTCCCAATTAGCTTTGGTTGCAACTTTAATAATATGTGCTATTGCTGAATGAAATTAAGAAAAATTCTTAAGACTTAGGTGTAGGAAAACAAAGCATTCAAGAATTTCCAGTATTTTAGAAATTCTAATAATGGAAGCCTAGATGGAAGGGACCTTAATGATCATCTGGTTCCAACACTCTGCCAGGGGCAGGGCCAGTTTCCACTAGGCCAAGTTGCTCCAAGCCCCATCCAGCCTGGCCCTGAACACTTCCAGGGCTGGGGCATCCACAGCTTCTCTGGGCAACCTGTTTAAGTACCTCACTGTTGTAGTAAAGAACTTCTTCTTATAGCTAATCTAAACCTACCAGTAAATTCTGAAAAGCAGCCTGTAGTCAAGGCATTTTTTCTGTGGGAAGAGAGCTGACTTGCTGTGTTTGTCTGTGCCACTCCTACAAACTGCTGCAGCATACTGAGACTCTTAGAATCAGTGTATGACTACTACAGTATTTGCTAATGCCTACAACTTCACAGATATTCCTGTCAGACCTACTCAAATTCTAGGAATGTTATTTTGCACTAGATTTACTCCTCTTGTCACTCCTCCTGTCACTCCTCTTGTACAAATTTCTTTGTTAAGGAGTGGGAAAGAAAGGGAGGAGAATATGTACACTGTACAAGTGAAATAGTCACTGGAAAGGATGTAAATTATATTTTTAAAAACTTTATCTTTTTAAAATTTTCTCAATGGAGACTAATATGTGAAATGTCTTGGAGAGACATTTTGAGGTAAAATACCGAATCCTTTCAAACCCTAGAAAATTAAAAGGAAGTGGGATATATGTATTATTATTGTAGTTATTAAATAAACAGATAATACAGGATTTCACTTTAGAATCTACTAGTGTAGCATCTAATAGAAGAGGCTAAATGCCTTTCTTTTAGATTAACTAAGTGACAGGTGGACAGCAAAGGTTCTAGATCAGTGGCTTAATGAGTTACAATATTGTAAGTTTACACAGGGTCTAGTTTTACTTACGGTGTATTTATAACAAGGCGATCCCATTGTCCTTTAATATCATCCTCAGTTGGTTGTTCAGTTATGTACAGTCCATCAAATTCCAGCTTTCTAGCCACCTCCTTTTCTCTCTTGAATACAACCAGAGGGACCTGTGAAAGTGACGGTGATGTAATGGTCATGTATTTTTGGTTCTTTGTAACACAAAAATGTGAGACCAAACATTACACTAGACTCTCCCACACTAGGCAGATCAGTGCCTAGGCAGCCTCACAATGGCCACCTTGGTAGTCAAGCCCCAACCCTCTCCCACAGCTTTTTATTGCTGAGCATGATGTTGCATGCCGTGGAATATCCCTCTGGTTGGTTGGCTCAGCTGTCCTGGATGGGACCCATGCCAACATACCTGCTGAGGGATGCACAGAGTGGGTAAAGCTAAGACAGAGCCCTCACACTGTGCAAACACTGTCCAGCGGTAACCAAATGTGGCTGTGTTACCGGCACAATTTTAACCACAAATCTAAAACACACACACACACTGCTAGGAAGAAAGTGAGCTCTATTTCTGGTGGCCAGAATACGGGAGGAAAACATCTACCCATTGAGCAGTGAGAATTTGTAAACAGCTAGGTACAAATAGCTATTTCAGTATGAGCACCACCAACCACCTTGGACGTAGCCAATGTTTAACAAACAGATTAGCAGTAAGATTAAGGACTTGCCTTTAGGCAGTAGTATCCAATCACACAGACAAAGGAGATGACAGTATGAATAACTGCCAGTGCTCTGAGAGCAGGTGCCATGTAGCCAGTGCTTTCTTCTAAAACAAAAAACACCATGCCCTCCTCTTCTTCCTCTTCAGCAAAGGAGTTCCAGAGATTAGAGTCTTCCTCTACTTCATCAAGTGGCTCTTCTGTCACCTGAGAAAAATGCAAGCACATTGAAAACAAGATAAACTTGAAAGCTTTTCCTTTAATGACAAATGATGTTTTCAAAGCCTGCTCAAAGGAAGATGATAGATCATTAGCTTTAAACATTCTTCATTTGCACAGCATAAGTCTCCACATCATGTCATGTCACTGAAAAGAAAATCTGGAAAAAGCAAATACAGGCAGTTTACAAATCTCTCTGACAATGCCATAGTAAAATTAAAATATGAAAAAGTTATGCAAAAACTATTCCTTAGAAGAAGTGAGGAATTATAGGGTTATTTATTATGACTGAATTCGGTTTTTTATGTAATCTACATGGTTCCTGATTGCTTGAGTCTAAAAAGAAGCAAAATTTTAATATAATTTTCATAAAATCAACAATGTACACACTGTCCATAACTTTTTATTTCACGATTCAGTTTAGAGCTTACAAATTATATACAGTATTTCATCAGCTGACATACTGCCCTAAATTCTTCCAATGACTTTAAAAATCTGCCCTTTAAAATGAAATCCCTGTGGGTGCATTTTTCACAGCTTTATCTGAGAGCTAAAGTCCTGTTCAGTCCTGTTTGACTCCCACTGACCCTTTCTTATGTATGACAGATGGACTTGCACTGATAGACATGAACTTTTGTCCTTGCTCTTCAGCAGAATGGGTTGTCACCCCCCAGACTCAAAGAAAAGCAGAAGAGAATGGGGGGGAAGGGACACTGGCATAGACAAAAGCAGAATTCTACTTGTATATTTGAAGTCCATCTTCTCTAACCCTGTGGGAAAGAAAGAAAGAAAGAGACAAGGAGAAAGCCCTATAAAGCCATGACATCATTCTCCTGGAATGTGCACATACATTCTGCCCAGCATCCAAGAGCTTTTTACATCTTTACCTGCCCTGCCTCTGAGAATGTAATTGTGTTATAGGAGTTGCATTTGAGAACAGGCCTCAGTTATTTCTGAACTGAATGTTCAGCCAGCTGCTTTTGTTGTTGAAGTTTTTGGTTAAAGTAAAGGAATATGTAATAGAATATGTAATACTGGAAGACACAAGTTTATCAGCTTATTACAGCTTTCATTCTATATCTAGGAGGGGAAAATCCAAAGGTCCAGATTTCAGGATATTGATAAATCAGAACTCTTCTTCCAAACTTCAGTGTGGAAAGGGGAAAAAAAATGAGGCTTTTATGGGTGGGAATTCTCTTCATTAAATTTCAATTTCATTTTTTCATTTCAAGGCTGTGAAAATTCATAAAAGAAATTGGTGGAGGCTGCTGAGGATATTCTACTTTGTATCATCTGGGGTTATACACCAGAACCTGAAACAACAAACTCTAGATTCAGGTGAACCTCTAAGATTAAGGTTAAACTGTGAATGTATAGCCTTCTTCATCAGTGAGCTAGACAAACAAAGCTGTAGCCTAGTATAAAAAAAGAAGTAACTGAGAATAACAAGATTAAATTAAGTCTATTAATATCTTGAGAACAAATTAGAGAAAAATATTTCAATAGTTTTTACATTTGAATTATTTTAGTCTATTTCAATTTTTCCAGAACAAGATCTACAGTCCAAACAATAACAGACTTGTGTGATTAAATGAAAAAGTGCCTAGAAACTCAACTATAAAGGAAAAATTAAATAAATCTCTGTTTTCATTCAGCCTGAATAAAATAAAAAACCAAATAGTACAAACATTATATTATTATTGTATCCTCTGGTACTAACAAAAATATTCAAAGAACAATGTTACCTTACCTTGTAAAACAGAAGAATAAAATTGATGGCAAATGCAACAAATAGAGCAAGAAACCTTAAGTTGTAAAAATTTCTTGCCAAGTAATGCTGAAAGTAAACAATAAAAAGTAATTAAAAGTAGCCCATGAATAATATCAAAAGAAGAAAAATAGATAGCAAGATTTTTAAAACAGTAAATACATATTTATGTTTCCTTCATACACCAGTTATAATAAGCAAGAGCATTTCTTGGCAGCCCATTCCCCTTTTTCATGATAAATGGAATTTAAATAATGGCCTTAAAATTAGAAGTCAGAGAAGACTGGAACAGAAAGAAGTGTGGAAAGATATGATAGAATACTGCAAAAAAACTACTTGAGAGTTTTCAGAGAACTCAACATTTCGTGGTTTTAAGAACAAAGAAGAATACAAAGTAGAGTGAAAGATTCTAGAAGTTAGATTATGGAAAATAGGGAGCTCCTAAAAAGGAGCTCAAGAGGCTAATCTGTCCTGTTACAAATTGCACACTGAAACACTTAATTATATAACTCTAAAAATTATTATAAAATCACAACAGACTGACTACTACAGCCAATCATCTGAACACTCATACCAAATTTTCCTTTATGATGACATTTCTCTCTTAATTGTCAAAAAAATTGTTATATAAATAAAAATTCGATGATTAAAGAATTTAAGACAAACTTACAAGCATTTTTGTCTGATAAATTTCCAAAGCTTTGAAGAAGTTAGCCATAACAGCCTCTGGTTTCTCAATTTTTTGACCATGCCTTCTCTTCTTTTTCTTCATTTTCCCCTCTTCTAGCTGCTCAGATTGTACTTCCTTTGCCTTATCTTGTTTCTCACCATCTTCCATGCTAGAAGAAAGGTTAACTAAACAAAAATATCTGGCCAAATGTAGATGCATTCATTTCAAATGAATTTGAGTTCATAAAGTTTGCCTTTAAAATTT
The DNA here is from genome assembly GCF_027477595.1 of Haemorhous mexicanus. NCBI lineage: Eukaryota > Metazoa > Chordata > Aves > Passeriformes > Fringillidae > Haemorhous > Haemorhous mexicanus. The sequence goes on from NC_082346.1 coordinate 33,751,529, forward strand.
AGTTTTTATACTGTATGTAGCATTAGAGGAATTTAGTTACTAACAAAAAATACCCAAAACCTGGGTTTCCACATGTGTGACATAATGCTTAGCCATCAATATGATTGTCTTAAAGTACAGACCCTGATGACATGCTTAAAAAAATAAGAGGAGAAAGATAAATGAGCCTGAAGTAAATATTTTGAACATGAAGAAAAATGAAAAAAAAAATTATGTATAGCTTTTGAATCTGTAAGAATCTCTAGGGCGCTTTTTGTGTGTCTCAACAAAATATTTTAATCTGTTACTACAATGTGGCTGCAAGTCCAGGCAAGGATGCTCCTTAACAGTAAGATGCTGCTAAACCAAGGTAAGTTTTTTAAATATTGTTTGGACAGTCATATATATGATTAGTGGACAAAGGAATGTATCTGCTGTCAAGATTTGATAAAACAGCAATAAATAAAAATAATTGGGTTAGTAAAATCTTGTGTTTTAATGATGCAATGAAGATTCCATGAAAATTGTAGTGGGTAGTAGGGAAAGCAGAAAGCCTAGTAAGTTGCAGAGGTTTTTAAGACTGGTGCTCATTTTTACAGGAAGTTATGGGAATTTTTAAAAAGACAATAGCCACAGATCTATGTATGCATAATTGTCAAGGGCCACAAAAATCAGATTACCATTGTGTTTTCTAGTGACATGGTCTGCCATCTTTTAGTATATTTGCAAAATGTAATGTACCCCTTAGTACATTTTCTGAATAATGATGAGGCAAAGTGTACATAAAGTTCTTTAAATACTGAGCATTTCTTGCGTTATTTTTGGTCAAATTATTTAGCATTAGGAAGTACCCATGAGTTAAACAGGAATTTTGTAAAAAATTAACTTACTCAGCCTTCTCAGCTTCTGCTTTTCTTTGTGTTCCAGCTTCTTTTGCAATTTCAGATATCTGCAAAAAGTATTTTAACTCTCAAAATTGATCCATTCAAATAAAATTACGGTAACTTTAGTTATTGTCTTCTAAGAAACAAACAAAATAATTAATAATATTTTTATAGCACTTTTGCACTTATAAAGTGCTTGATTTTTAAAGATAGGGATCTCAGGCCTTTAACAGTGAAAAAGGCAGAATTTTTTCTGTATAGTGTTTGAATTACTCTAATTAGTTGACTGAACAACTTAATTATACACAGTGATCAGGCAAATTGTGCAATAACCTGAGGATGAATGTAACTACATTCAGATCATATCCTGATACTAAGGTCACCCACAGAGACTCAGTGGAGTTACTGATTGGAACTAGAAACAATGTATTAATGTTGTCATCAAAAATCTGAAAAACATCTATGTAACTATCAGATATTGCAAAACTCAATTACTTGGCCGTCATCAAGTAATGCCACTGAAAACAGACAAATACTTAAACAACTTCTACTTACACAATCTTTCTTCAAGCTGTTTATCTTATCTGGGCTGATGGTTCATTAAACCTTTATTGGCACACCACACAACCCTGGTAAGTGTTGTGTTTACAGCTTTCCCTTGAGATAAGGAAAAACCAATACGGAATTTTACAGATGGCTAACTGCAGCAAAAAACCTGGGGCCTGGACATCACACACCTTTAGGCTTGGTGTTACAAGATCAAAGTAAACTCATTTCAAATGCAGTTTGAGTATCTAAGCTTCAGTGGAAGTCCAAGAGATGTAGGATCTGACTCAGAAAAAAATCTAAAGGGATGAAATTTGTCTCCATTCCCTTTTGCAAAAACCTGTCCTAACTCTTAATCCTCTTCTGTATTTTCTTGAAGTGCTTAGGCAGCAGTTGTCTCTTGGTCCTACATTTCCAGTTAGCACACATATACACTTATCTAAAGTTTCTGCCACTACTTATCTGGATGCCTATCACTCACAAGTATGCGGGAAAAGGTTATAGCAAAGAATTTATTAAGTCAATCTTCCCTTGTGTATCTCACATATTATCTGTGGAACTTCACCTAGTAAACAATGCAGGTGTAACTTTCACAAAGAATCTCCCCTAAGATCTCTTGCTGGTGGAGGGTAATTGAGAGATCATTTGATGATGCCTGTTTCTTCTAAGGGTTGGAGTGCTAGAATAATGAATAGATCTCTATTCATCTTATCCATATAAGCTCTCTCAATTTTCTCTTTCCCAGGCACAAGAATCTTAACTTACAGAATCCCATATATAAGATTTCCATATCTAGCTTTAACAGCTCACTGATCTTCACTGAATCCTTTCCAGTTGTGTCACACTCTTTTTGAACTGAGGGAACCTGGTCTTCAAGACACAGATAAACTAAGATTCATGGAGTATAATAATGTGGGGGCTTCCTCTCTTCCTTTCTCAGCAATTCAGAATTTCATTTTGCTTGACTGACATCATCATTGAACTGATAATGTTGTACAACTCAGGTATATTCCCAAGATTTCATACTCGAACTCTAACAATGAGATCAAAATGAAGCACTTTACAGACCAAATTGTAATTTTACTCCTGTATTCATCACTTTCCTGATTTTTATCTGTTATTTTAAGGTATCTTCACAGTTAGCTCTTGATTTTATTTCTACCAATAATTAGATTTATCAGCAAACTGTTGTGTCACTAGTACTCTTCTAATTTGTGAACCCACATAACTCTCAGATTCCTATAGAGCATTACTGTAAAAGCAAACTCCTGAAAGGCTCCATCATATATGCTTCTGTAGGTTATTTTGTAGTTTCTCTGGCTATATGGTAAATGTCACTGACTTTATCAGTACACTTTTCCAGTATATAGACCTGATTTTCTATTTCTATCCATTTGTGTGAATTTTATCATTGCAGATGCCTAAGAAAGACATAGTGATTTCTTGAAGGGAATTTTTGATTCTTACACTGCTGTATCTGCCTTGAGCTCCACTTATTCTTTATATCCACTCCTCTAACAAGATTATGTGAGCATTTATAGACACAATGTGAAATGAATAGCAATTCTTGTAATACAGAATTTGGGCAAACATTGCTTTGGTAAGTTTCACTAGATAATATATCAATGGTAAAAGCTGCATAAATTGCATAACTGACTTCCCATTAATGACTCAAACTATCTGCAAAATTACAGAGCATTTTCGTCAGTAGTATCAAACACATCCGTAAGAAATGTATACATCAAAGTAAAGCAAAGAATATTCTAAAGTGTTTATTCAGATCGGAATTAAAATGCTTACTGAAACGTTTGAAGAAAATTCTAATGTGTTTACTTATACCTGCCAAGATTCTTGTGTTAAAAGTTATTTTTAAATACCAACCTCATTATATTTATGCTAAATGAGACAGGATTTTAACAGAGTATAGTTTTTAAGTCCACACATAAAAATGATTGAATAAAAGAACAAGAAAAACAAATGCAAAAAATTTAGTTCCATTTAGGCAAGAACTAGAATCTGGAGAAAAACATACAAATTAAGAGAAAATAATGCACTTAGAAGTTGCACAGTTTAGATTTATCTTGAAGATATCTGGAAAGTACGTCATGAAGAGGTGGGTTAATGATGAGAGAAAAGATGTTTTTGAATAACAAGTAGAAACAGACCTGAGATGTACAGTGAAACATAGTGCCTTCCAAATATGATAAATAAATTGGTTTTGACATTTAGTTCTATCCATTTTTACACAGAAGAATACTCTCTTTAGTCCAGCTGAGTGGAACAAAATATATTGTTTATAAACAGGAATAAGAGTAAAGAATAATTACATGATAAACATTAAACTAACAATAAATTCAGGTAAATATATCTCAAATAATAAGGAAAAAAGGATACTATATTGCATGTAAAGAATATAGAAGAAAGATGTTAATGATAAGACATTATTATGGAGATAATAAATTGTAAAAGTACTTGAGGTATACTATCAAAAAAATGGGGTATGCAGAATAAACACGACCATAAATCATTTAAAGCTAAAACTGTGACTAGAAATTTGCTAGCAGTTTGTGTTTTGAATAAGTCCAAATGAACAGTAATAATTCACTGCACTGAAATCTAAACACTGGGCTGAAATTTCCTGTTGGTTTTTAAATGTGTAGAGATTACAAAGGAAGTTATTACTGATAATATATATTAATCAGTTAAATATAAAAGAAATCTGTTATTAACATTGAGTATTTTATTATTATTATTGTAGTTAAAATTGTTATATGATCTTAAAAGAAATACGAAATCTCTTTAATTTACCTGTAATCTTTTTTTCTTATGAACTGTGTTTTCCAAAGGTGTCTGGATCTCAGTACCAAGGATTTCTGCAATATCTCCAAGCCCAGCATCATGACCATGTTTTGATCCTTCTTTCTTTGTAGGAATGCCAAAAATATCTGCGATTATGTCAGCTTCTCCCTTTTCACTCTTCACAAACTCCCCAAGTTCAGCTCTTATGCCATGCTCAGCACCTTCAGCTTTTTCTGCTTCCATAACATCATCATGGATTCCAAACTGTGTTGGATCAGGCATATCCCCTAATATTTTTGTAACTTTTATGTTTTTGGCTCCTTCAACCAGGCCACCCCCAAATACAGTGCTCCAAAGAATCTGGAATATCCCCCACACTATAGAAAAGAACATTTGGAATGTCCCTACAAATAGGATCCAGAAAAAGGAGAAAAACACTTTCACCATCTCTTTTATTGTCATCTTTTTAACTTTCCTATATTGTTTCCTAAGGTTCTTCACAGTGACCATTTTCAAAAAGTTGGCAACATTCTTCTTCACTGCAACACAGGCCACTGCAAAAGCTGAAGCAGGTTCCAGGGACTTTTCTTCTTCCTCATCATCTCCAATATCCACTACATAAGCAGGCTCTGCCTCTTCCTCCTCCTCGGGCCTCTCAGAGGAATCTGTTTCAGAGATCTGGGATGCTAACTGCATTTCAAAAATTGTGTCTTCACAGAAATTCACAAAGAGTTCCATTTTTTCTTGCTCTCCACCTTCGTTTACAACATCAAATATGAACTGTCTTTTTGATTCCTTCACCTGTGGCTTCTCCCACTGCATTCTACTGGATTCACTGATTTCAAAGTAAACTCTTTCTATTTTCTTGGCCCCACCCATTATTTCAATACGGCCAAGGTATGGTTCAAAGTAATTAAGAACACTTTCTGCAGGCTCAAGTAAGCTCTGAAGGCGTGGGTCATTAGGCATGTGCTCTGAAAGGTTTGTGAGCAGTACTACTACATTAAATCCAATGTCTTTGGCTGGTTCGTGGAATCTTTCCACAAAGTCAACATAGTTGAACATATCGTTCTCATCAGCCTCTGTACAGGACAGCAGGAATTCAATCTCTGACTGTATGTATTGCTTTTGAGCCTCCATTGATTTCTGAAATTCCTTCTTGGAAATGATTCCTTTACCATCTGGGTCATACTCTTTGAAAGCATCTGAATTAGTCAGATCTTTTAACTTCAGGAACATGTCAAAGAACTTCAAAATCATTTCTACATTGCTAGATGACTCTACAAGCGTGTCCACCATTTGTTTTCCAATAGTTCCATTTACAACGTTACCTAAGTAGTGTGTTATAATAGAAAGTTATTTGACAGCTACAATTTAATTAACAACATTTCATATTTGTGCTGAAAACAGAACAAATATGTTCTTAAATATTAGTATTTTTTCTTCAAACATGTTTTTCTCTAGCAGCCCTCTATTTCAGGACTATTTATATTCCAGAATAATTCTTAAATGAATATGAAAAATGTCTTTTTTCCCAAAGATACAATAAAGGCAATTAGAAAGCAGTTTAGAAATATGAGCATAATACTTGTTCTTTACACTAGGAAGTGAGAATAGTCCTTTACACTAGGAAAAGGAGATAATTATATTTGACCATAAAGAAAAACAGGTCCAACCTTCAAGCAGTGACAAAAGCATCACTACCATATCCTTTAGCAGATCTAGCAGTTCCTTAAGCAATTCAATCTGAGCGGAGTCCTAGTAAAAAAAAAAACAAAAAAAACCCAAGACTGTAAGATTGTTTTTAATTTGTATTTATACAGAAAACTAAATAAATTTAGAAAGAAATGGTATTAAAGATGATCAGCTAAATTTCATTTGCATTATTCAGCACTATTTCATTGCCATTTTATTATGATTGCTATCAGAAGTCTAACAACATGCAACTTACTGCAGCAAAGGTGTTAACACCATAAAGTTAAGCTTGAATAAAGCATCAAGAAGTACCAAAGTGCAGGTAAGGAGCAGCAGAAACAAACAAAAAACTATTGGTTGCTACAAAAATCTGAAAGTATCTGTCTCAGAAAGAATCCATCCTTTTTCATGTCACTGGCAATATTTAATGGCATAAAGACCACTCAAAGAGGACTAGAACTGTTTAGTTTAATTACAGAACACTGCAAGTCTAATGCAGATTTGTATTTGACATTAAGGCCCTAAATACTTTTCTCAAAATTCTGATATACTTCTATAGGGTGGGAAGGAATCTTGTAAGTCAGAGGATAGCAGGGACAGTGAATAAGAAAGGAAAAGACTCTCTGCACTGTTGCATTCAGTGCAGAGCTTGAGTGCATTAAGCAGAAGTCACAGAAGAACACAGAACCCTGGCACTGTGGAGTGTGACTGTGCTCTGTACAGTGAAATGAACACTGCCTGTGCCCCCATGCTCAGTTATGCTTATCATAACTGGATAAGTTGACCAAATATCACCCTCTCTCCCTGTTTGGGTCTTTCTCAGCTTTTCTCTTGGCCCGCTTATGTTCAGTGCTTTTAATGGTGTTTCTGCTCTGACAGATCCTCCAGTTTTGGCAAGAGGGAGAAAGGGACCAAACTGCCACATTCATTATCAGAAAGGTATAATTGAGCTGTAAATGTCAAGCTTGGTTTTAGTGAAGGTGAGTGCACAGTGACAATTCATGTTGAAAATACCTGTGAAAGTTTCATTTGCATATTGGCAAACACATGAAGAAAGCCAACAACTGCATCCCACAGCCTACTATGAGCCAGACTCTGTTGATTACCTATGCAAGGGCCCTAAAAAAATTAAGAAAAACACGTTTTTTATTTATGTCAAATAAACCAAAACAAATAAAAAAGAAGTTTCCGGCAGCCATGAAACTACATGAGAAGGTTTTCCAAGACCTCTGGGTATCTAGTGCACAAATACCAAATTGTATCCTATTAAATACATAGCTGTTTGCATGGTTTAGTTTTCATTTTATACTGGTCCAGTGATTCCATGTAATTTTATCAAAATTTTTAAAAAGTAAGTGCAAAGCATTTACGAATTGATGAAAAAACGTGATCATGCTGTGTGAGCGTGGAACTTCTCTGTTAGTACCTCGAGAAACACATTCTGTTTACCTGGATATATTCTGTAAGAGAATTGAATATTTGCTTGGTGACAGCCAAAGCTTTAGAAAAGTTACGCTGTCCTGGTTCATCAATGACATCCTTTCCTGAATAGTACCAATAGAAGTCACTGATGGATTCCTAAGAAAAAAACAATGTTACATTTTCTAGTTTTGAATTCTCTATGCAGTATTTACTGCATACTTTAATCAGTAATTCAGATGAAATTTAGCATATCTGGGTTAATCTATTTCTCATTACAATAATATTTTTCACTCTCTTCAGAAGTGAACAGTGAAATCCATTATCAAACATCGGATTACACACAGAATTCTGAAATGTCATCTGTTTTCAAAGGAAAAAAGATATGAAAAAAATTTTTTTCATTTTATGTATCCCTTTAGAGAGAATTTTCATGTTTGATTCAAATAAAATGTGAATCTAAAGAAGTGCAGGAAAGCCAACATGTTATGCTCCGTTTTCATCTGTTTTTTCCTCACCTGAAGACGCAAGAGGTAGTCAACAGTACTAATGATAATATTCACTGTTGTGGTGTTGCCCATCTGAGTACGTAAGTAATTTTGAAAATCTGAAATAAGAAGTGATTTGTGCTTGGTTACTACACAGGAAAAAAAAAACAACATTCTTTTTCTATTTTCGTGGGGAATGCCTTCTTTTTAAATATCTTGTTGGATACAGATGCTTATGTTGTAGAAATTCAACTTTTGATCCAGTGTATATATAACTGGGCAATTGTTATCCAGGTGACTTGGAACAGGCTTTACTAGTATTATACTAAACACTGAAACTAAATTAAGACTTAAAAAATCAAATTGAACTCTGCAATTTACGTTATTGTCATGCCAGTTTCCCCTCAAGAAACTCAATGCATTAGAGGAAAACATTGGTTCTATTGCACTCTGTTTAGGAACAGACTCACCGCACATTTGCTACAAAATGATTCAGTTCTCTTACCATTGTTGTGCCCTTCACAGAGAAGTTGCAAAAATCTAAATAGATCTCGAGTAAATTCATCATGCTGCAAGACTTTTTCACCTTCAAAATATATAAATACAATGATTATGTGGCAATTGTTATGATTAATTATGCAGAACACATAATCCTACAGTAACCTTTTAAACTGGAATTTTAATAAAAGAACCAGTATTTAAAAGCGTTAAAGCAATTTAAAAGAAACAGACCGATAATAATGAAAAGAAAAACTGAGACAGAAAAAGCAGAGCCAAAGTATTTAGCACTCCAATGCATCCATGGTTAAAAAAACAACACTAATTTGAAAAAAAAAAGGCAACGGGATATATATCTAATAAGTAAATTGTTAGTCATAACTAAAATCATGCCTTAAATATGAGTGACACTTCTTTAATAAGCATCAAACTCTTTATCCAAGCTAAACACACAACCTGCTGCAGACCATAAAGCTAAACCTAAAGATATCTGAGAAGATGCAATGAGAGATTTCTCTCTGTATTTGCAACACACTTTTGCAACGATAGTATCAAAAACTGTAAACCCAAACATACCACGCTCACGAACGATGACTGTGGATCAAAGAAAAATAACAAGAATACAAGATAAGAATATTGGAAGTTACAATATTTTTCTTAAAAATTATTGCTAAAGATATTGTAAAAAAAAAAAGCATTTTCAGAACCCAGAGCCTAGAATTACTTATAGTAAGTTTAACAACAGAAACCTCAAGCCACAGTAAAACAGCTCAAGTTAAAGAAGGAAGCACAAATAATGTTTGAAGCACTACTGGAAACAATTTCATTCTACTTACGAGTTCCTTCTTCAGTGACCATTCCCAGGCCTTCCGCTTTATTCTGTCTCTCAAACGCATTCAAGTCAAGAACACTTATATTTAAAGAAAAGAAAAACAACAGCACAAACAGGAAAAAGGACTATAGTAACCAATAGAAAATCATTTTCATCTACAAAATTTTTAGAGTCCTTCAACTACTACTCTTGACCCACTATGACATGCATTGCCTCATATTTTATTTAATACTCGTATTAAATAAATTTATTTAATACTTGTATGAAATAAATGAGCTTTAGATGAAACAAAGGGTCCAGTGTCCAATTTTGAGAAGAAATGAGTCTCAGGTCATGTCTCACCACTTACCTAACTTCACTCCTGATAATGACATTTACAATTTCATGTGCAAATGAGGAGTGGAAAAAGAGCCTGAAATATTACTCTTTGTGTTGATTTAAACCTACCACTAAAGGAGACTACCACTGTTGTTTCTCTCTCACACTGTTTTCCACTAAGTTTTCACCGTGACTTTTATTATGTTGGTTTTGTACTTATTATTAAAAAATATTACTTTATTATAATATAACATGGTTATTTTATTCAGAAGATGTATGGAGTTTCTGATTCTATATGTACAAGAAAGAAATGTAATCAGAGGTTCCATCTCTTCCAGGGTAAAAAGACACTGATATCTGAATTTCATTTTGTTAACTTGGCATAGCTCAGCACATGGAATAGCAAATCATGATTCTTCTCACCACCCAGTCAGAATACTTTCTTTAAAATCCTCCAATAAAATTCTATCATTATATAATTTTAGTTCAGTTAAATAGAAATGCAGTCACATATTTAATCTAGTGACATCATTAAAACCAAAAGCATTTCTTAAAGCATCATTTTCATTTTCTTATCTTTTCTTATCTGTTCAAGTAATTTTATCAATACCTCTTTTAATGAAGTCCTGAATAATACATATACTCAATTGGTAATAATATCACAGCAGGGCCTGTTTGAGCAAATCCCTGCTAAAGTGTTCTACATAAATGAAAAAATGACAAGGCAGATATTATTTAATTAGGCTGCAACTGTTCAACAATAATTTCTGCAATGCAGGTCACAATTCCTTCCACATTTTATCCTCTATTCATACAGCTCCTTCACTTCTAATTCCCAGTCTTCTCCTTCAGAACCCTTCTGGTTCTTTAAAAGGCTGAAAAAAGGAGGATGTCTACTGTAAGAGTAATCAAAAATACCAGAAATATTCTTCTGCATGCCAGTCCTTTACCTCAACTAATTTGAACTGTTTTATCAAGGAAATGGGCTACTAGAGTCTCACTGGTCACCTGCCAACTCTAACAAACCTGATACATATGCAGAGGATTCAGAAGGGACAGCAATTATGCAACTTGCCAGAAATGTGCAGAAACTGAAAGCTTAGCAAAGCTCCACTGGCCGGTCTCTCCCTTAATGGTGGCTCTTCTCTATCCTTGGAAACTACCAGACAAAAACCTTGGGGGATCTGGGATCAGTAAAGGAGCTATTATATTTTACTTTTCTGTCTCTTCAAAAGTATGTGCAGTCTTTTGCTTTATTTTCTCCTTTGAAAGAACACTCTAAAAGATTAACAGGCTGTTCCTGTGATTCACAAAACTTTCCTACAAGAGTTCTACAACCTGTGACTCCTGTAATTTAAATCTAACACATTCCACCTGCACTGAGCAATAAGCCAGTGAATATGAATAAACCAGAACCTGTAATAATGCAATTTATGGTTTTACCTGCAGGACTGCATCAAGCCAGAGAGGCTTTGAAAAAATCCAGCATCCTTTTTCTCCTTCAGGTAGTCTAGCATTTTCTAAATGTTGCATATTTTTGAAGGGAAAAAAATACACATTAACAATATATACAATAAAAAATAACTAGCAATTAATTACTAATTAGTATTTATAAACAAAAAATAGTAAAGGTAATAAGTACCCTTATAATTAATGATATTGAAATTATATGAATTCAAAAGTTCCTGCATTAGTTCCTTCCAATGCAAATCACTGGCAAAAAATAATATAATTGCTCTTGCACCAGAAATACACTGATATTTCTTCACTGTTAGGTTTAAAATTAAGTACATTAACTTAAAGAACAGGACACTAAAATTCTCAAAATCACTTGCCTCATTTATGCAAGCAAGACTCGCAGTAGTTGGAAATGCATTACCTGTTGAACTATGGTGTTTCCACCATTTAGAATAGCAATACCAAGTTTGAGTGTTTCAACAACCATGGGTCCTGTATGACCTGTCAAAACAAGGATACACTCCTTAAAACTTGCAGTTATGAGCCCTTCCATCAGAAATGCAGTGTGGAACTTTTACTTAGTGCAGTTGTTACTGACATTTATTTTGCCTCATTCAGTGTTGTGTGGAAGCTGTTTATGATATTTACATGACAGGTACAATGACACCTGTGTGTACTTCAGAGCTAGCAGAGAGCATTACCTTTGCTTGCACTAATCATCTGAAGGACCATCTCCGCAGCTCCACGGTCATGCAAGCGAGCTTGCTGATAGAGAGTTCTCTGCTTTTCCATTTCTTTCTCCTGGGTTTGGGAACAAAATGAGAACAGACTACAGGTTGGAATGGATCCAGGAAAAATAGGAAGATGAAAAATCTGAAGTTGTTGGAGACCATCTGCCTCCAAAATCCATGGGTTGTTTGACTCCAAAGCTTCAAAACAGCTTTCTTTAATGTGAATAACCTAGTAAACCAGCTCGCTGTGTTCAACGCACAATGTGTTCTGCTATTTTTGCATTTATTCCACTGGACATATTTAAAGTACTTCCACATTAGATTATGAGAAAGAAATGTTACTTAAACTCTCACCTCAAATGTCTTTTCTTTATCTTCGTCTCCCTCTTCTTCTTCCTGACAGCTCTTTTGATGTTAAAAACAGAAATCACAAGATCTTGCTTATTAAGAAACATAATGCCTACTTTTGCTATACTATTTCTACAAAATTGCCAAATAATTTTTTCAAGCAATTACTGAAGGTATTAATAAGATTTTGAAAACCTTTAATTGCAAATATTTGTGCTTATCCACACTGAGAAGCTGATATTCCCTAATATGGAGTATTTCAGGGTATTCGTCCAACTACATGCACACCCTGTAACTGCAGGCTATGTAACCTTGTGCCATATCTCTGCATCCATATTTATCTTCCCAGTCAAGCTCTCATCACAAGTCAGCTGTAATCAATATGTTGCAAAAAACTGACTTTGACAGACTTCAAGTATTAACCCAAAAATAATTACCCAAAGAATAAAGATAACTAATGGGTTTAAACTGCTCAGGAGTTAATCCTGTGCAAAAAGAAGTGTCAAGTGAAAGGAAAAGGACTTCACCCGTTGAAATTTAAAAGTATTGCTTTAACATAGGAAATTTCTCATTACACATATATGTAAAACTCTGAACTGCATTTGCTTCATTAAAAATACAGAAGTTATTATCAAGCAGTCCATGTAAGAAGCAGAAAGACAAGTTTTAAGAAGCATCTAAAATTAATGGGAAGTACCTAAATGCAGAGAGGGATGAAGCTTGAAATTATGTACTTACTTTTGCCATCATGGCAGAATAGGCAATATATAGAGGATCATGTCCTAGATTGCTGTGAAGAGTAAAAAATATTTTAAATTATTTTATGATATAGTAATATAAAGTTTTCATATGCCTACCATTTTTATTGAAGGGTATTTTATTGAAGTAGTCTACTTTAAAAGCTATTAATCTTGAAAATTGTGTAATGAAGGACTTCTCTTATCTAAATCCAAATCTCTTTTACTCAAACAATTTAAAGGTATATTTGTGCATTCATCTTAGTCATTTTGGTTCATCATTGGCTGTTGAAGGTGCAGAAAAGTAATATGGAAATATAAATTAGAATAATTATAACTGTCAGATGGCAAGATTTTATTGGTCATACAGAAAAAGTATATGAAACTCTGGAATACTCATAAAAATCTATTCATTCTAATCAACAATTTCAAGTCAAAACAGAAGCTGGCAATGAGATTCATAAACACCAACAAAACCTTTTCTGACTTACTGAGTGAAAGGTAATGAATACCAAAACCAAGAACACGCATCTATTAATTACCGGGAGAAACCAGGGCAAGGTACTCTGATTACATCTGCAGTACTCTGATTAAATCTGCAATTCCTGTAGAATTCATGTTTCCAGGAGAAGTCATGCTCAATCATTTCTGCATTGGGTATTTACCAAGCTTGTAAAATGTCAGAAATAGTCAATACAATCTCAATGTAAAGGTTATACTGAGTTTAAATACATGAAAACTCCAATGAAACTGAGAGGGAAAAAGGTATTCACCATGTACAATAATGAACTACACTTGTGTTAAATCACTTTGGTAATGTTACTAAAAATTCAGTTACTGTGTGCTTTTACTCAATGGGCTTTTCCACACAGATCTTTTACCTTCTCTCTGTAAGAGCACTGCGACTAAAATAGAGGATAATCTGATGAAGTGGGTCAGGATGGTTTTTCTCAGTCTCTTCTTCTTCCTCTTCATCTTTTTTTGGAGATGTCTGTCTCAAAATTTAGAATATAAAAGTTAAGCTTCATAAGTAAGAAAAAAATTCTATAATTAAGCTTAGGAAAGGATTTCAGTAATTTTATTCTATCCAATTTGTATTAAACTGCCCATATTAATCTTATTCAGGAGTTTACAGCATAACCTGCAACATTTTGTGCCTGTAGGATTCAGAAGAGCTAAGAGTATATGGTTTTTATTCATTATTTTTATAACTTTGGAATTTTCTCATTTGCAAGGTATTGAGAATGAGACTGGGGAAATCTTGGGGAAGCCTTATTCAAGAGAAATCATGTATTTCTGGTTGACCCCAACTAAAAGTAAGTTCTAGCTCAATTATTTCATAGTAGGTACTAGAATTTTTAATACCATCATCAGATACATCCTACTCAGACTAACATTAGCTACAATCTTTTCATATATCATTTCTAAGTAACCTTGGTTCAATTACTGCTCATTATTGTAAGCTTCAAACATTTTTTGGCAGCTAAAAATATAACATGTCAGAACTGGCCAAAGATCAGATTATTACCCTTACCTTACTTGTGTTATCACATTTTTGTACAGTTACTAGTTATTGTAGTTTTATTGTAATTACAGTAATTATTTTAATTATAGAAGTTCAATTTACTTCTCTAGGAAGCCTGAAAGATTTGCAGGCACTGCTTTGATTAATGGCCTCATTCTTTCCTTTAGCAAGAAGCAACAAGTCAAACAAAGACTGATCCTGTAATTGTCCAGAGCATGTGAAGAATGTCCCTACCCATGGCAGGGGGTCAGAACTAGATAATCTCTATGGTCCCTTCCAACCCAAAGCATTCTATGTCTCTACAATATCAGCTATAAAGGCTCTATAAACAGCACAACATGACTGTTTCTGTTAACACTGAAGCACTTCTGATGCATCTGCATGTGATCCATGAAGCTGTATATTAACTTTCATGGTGTTTAGAGACTGTGGAGATAAGCTCCTTGGAGGTATTTTTGCACAGAGGGAAGAGAAAGAGCAGTAGGCATTCTGAACCAATGTTCACTACCAAAATCCTGAAGTTTACCAATCACTTTTATCAAGTACACAGGTAAACTGCATTTTTGCTGAATATGGCTGCATATATGTACTTGTCCTTATGATGATCAAAAAGAAAAACAGCAAAAATAATTTGTATCAAAGCTGAAAATGCTAAAATTAATTATGCATAAAAAAATTTAAAAGGGAAAAGGATCAATAGTATCAATCTTTAAAAACACCCCAGAAAATAATATACACAAACATAGGAATTACCATAATGACAAAAACAGTCTGACTGTTCATCTTATCCATTTCTCTTCCCAAGAATGAGTATCACATAGCTCGTCTGAAGGCATAGATCACCTTAATGCACTTCAGTGTGCATCAAAGGACACTGTCTTTTTGACCACAGCAGAAAATGACCTTATGCTCTGAAGCATAAGGATTGATATTTTATAAATTTATGCATACAGTACACAAAAATTAAATATATTTTATGATGGATACATAGAATACACACTGAAGTGGGCACTGAAATATATGCCCAGTTATGTCAGTACTTACAGCCAAATCCTGAACTAGTTTCTCCTCAAATGAATATTCCTCTGTTTCTATCCAAAAGTTCTGATAGCCATTGAGGAAGAGGTTAATAGAACGGTGCCTGGGGGGGTTGTGAAAGTGAGATCAAGAGGGGTAACGGAACAGAGTATAACAGCTCAGATGGTTAATGGTTAGTAAGGATACATATTTGTACAATTCTGATCCTCTGATTGGTCAGTGAAACAAAATGCAAAACATAACTAACATTCACTGACAAACCTGCAGGTACTTTTGAACATTCTTTCTGGTTTTAAGCACATATGTATACATTACTTTTTATTTTGAAGGCTAAGAGAGGCCTAAAATACATTATACGTGAAACTGCAGGACCGATACCTTAATGCAAGCATGAGAAAAACACACACTTGAACAGACTGAGAATGAGTGAGTGGGGTTTACATCTACAAGGTGTAAATCCAAATTACTAGATTTAGAACATCAAGACAGCAGACACTGGCCATCAACACCAAAATAAATATCAAGTGCTTTCCAGCATAGTATCTACAGACAATCATTGCCTTCTTCCACAGAAAGAAGCCTAACCTCAGCTTCTTGTCTTCCAGTTCCAAATCAGGGCAGTATTAGCATGTCCTCAAAGAAGTTTCATTAAAAATGTAAAAATCTGCTCTATAAAATTACCAATTTTAGAAAACTCTAAGTCATATAAATTGCTACTGTATACTATTCATTGATTTGACTTTCACAGAAAATACAGCTCATGGCTGTATGAGACTACACATAATAATGGCAAAATAATTCCATCTTCACATTATTTTGGAGGAATTTTTTTTCTGAGCTGCACTACTACTGAGGTTAGAAAGGCTGTTCCATGCAACCTTTTCATTTACTTTTATCAGTTGCCACCAAAAAAAAACTATAAAAATTCGCTGCATATACATACACCAATAAATACCTTTTTAATACAATGTGCACATGAATCAATATTTTATAATGGAATAGCTGTTGAGTCAACACTTAAGGTCACTTGCTGACACTGGTGTTGTTTTCTGATCAAATTTTGAAAACTGACCAATCAGAATCCCCTCTGAAAATTGTACAAATTCATGTTTTTATGATAATATCAAATCATGGCTGGGAAGGAAGAAGTGGGCGCATAAGCAAGAGGCTCTCCACAAGTTACATTACCGTTAACTTGAGTATAAGCCTGTCATACTGAGTTTTTTCATGTACTTTTTCCAGCCAAACACGTTGAAAGGTGCTCAGGAAGAAATTGCTAATTTTGTGTCTGAAGAAAAGCATATAGGTTTTCATTGAAGAAAGGCACAAGTTAAATTCAATAAAGTAGTCAGAAAGAATGTATCGTAAACCGTGCTTGAAAAACTGCCACGTGCAACTTTGCAGTATCTATGTGCATATACAGATGACAGACAATAAGACAAAGCTTTCTCAAATTAATTTCCTTAAAACATCAAACATAGACATATCTCAGAGAAAACACTTTCACATAAGACACTTTTTCAAAGCCATTCAATAAACACAGAACATGAAGAATTAGTACTTCCTAACTTAACTGATGTTTAATTAATTGAAAAAAATTTTTTTTAAAATATAGCTATTTGTTTTGTATCTACAGGGACTTTCATCAAAGGGAGTTCTTGGAATATTTGTGGTAGAAGTTAAAGTAATTTTTCAATGATTTAACAGGCACTTTCATGGACATCAATAGACATGTCCATTTCTGAAATATCTTACTGAAATTCCTAAAAACTGATCGACATTAGAGTGGGTTTTGCAGAAAATTATCTTAAACTCTGAGATTAAAATTAAACTATACTGAAAGCCACCTGAATATCTGGAAAATTTTCAAAATATTAAGCTTATTACTTATTGAAGATTTATCTAGGATAAATTAAAGGTTAATACCATAATATTTGTTTACTGCATTTTAAATTAATTGATTCCAGCATCAAAGTAAGAACTAACACTCCCAATACAAAGCTGCAACTAAAATGAAGAAATAGACAAGATAGAGAGCTGCATTTTAAACTCTGGATCAAAGAGATTTAAATAGCTCCTAGAACAAATTATACCCTACTTGAAATAATCTCCCAAGGGCTGAGGCATGTCTGAGCAACACTGTCAATTTATATGATGGAGATTGGTATAATAGTGTGATAGCCTTATTTTCCTGTCAGTATCCTATGATTTATCTAGGAAAAAAGTGACTATAAGCTAGTGAACTTTAAAACTTTGGTTTGAACCTGTCAGTTGAGCAATATAACCAGAAGTTTGCTCATGGCAGCAGGGTTGGGATAGATGTCCTTTAAAGGTCCATTCCAACCCAAACTTTTCCACAACTTTAAAATTTTAAGTTTAAACTGTTTTCACTCTTGTTTGTTTTGAAGTGCAGAGAACACAATTAATCGACAAAAATAATTTTATGAGAGTTTATTTTTAGCAACTACAAACTGAAACAGCAGGGTAGATTTGCCTCATATTAATATTCAAATTAGGAGTAGACTGCTCTACAAAATTTACCATAAAATTTGAGAAGAAAAAGCTCAAGATTTTAATACAAAAGTATTTTTAAAAAATTACAGATAACGTAAATGTTCCATTTCAATATGGCATTATTCCATATTTTATTGAAGATTAAAAAGTCAACAATTTAAAGATTCACAGCCCACTTTGCCACTTGGCAAGCATTCCGTCAACCTCAAATATAAAAAATAGAAGTGGAGGCTTTGTAAGGCAAAAAAAGGAGGAGCCCTTTAACTTTTGGGTAGTCATGCATTTATTCTAAACATTTTGAAAATTTAAAAACACAGAATATGTTGTGAAAAAAAAAAAAACTTGCTCACAAAAAGGTTGTACTGAAATGGTATTTCTTCATACCACTTCTTCTTGTTTTGCCAAACACAGCTCTTGAAGATGGGAGGATTGATACTGGATGGATTTTTATGTAGTATTTAATTCTCTCAATTTTTTTGGTTCTTTAAAGACGGCCTGGTGATAGCATAATAACTTGGAGAAGTTACTATAGTCTAGAACTACTCATTATTGTAAAGGAAGGTTGTGAAGGTTGTATGTTTTCTATGGTATAAACTGGCTTTTTGTTTGTCCTGTGAAACCTAATATTCCTCCAGTGTGTTAGTGGCCCAGCTATAGACCTTTAGCTAAAGACCTTTACACCAATTGTGTAAATTGGCTTTAATAAATGCATTTAAAAATTCAACACAGCCCTACGGTAAAATACTTTGCCAAAAATCTTTTAATAATAATGTTAAACACAAAAAGTGAAAAATTGCAAAAGGAGAGAAGCAAGCCTAATTAAACATGTCCTTAACTTCTATCTGAATAAAACTCGGATTTTTTTGAGAAGAAACAGAGTAAAGGAAGTTACTCTAGTAACATATGATCTTATTATTCTGCTTAAAGCAGTAGATGGATCCAGGCACAAGATGCATTTTATTGTGGACTTTGTGGTGTCTACATTCAACTGGAATAAAAAGGGCAACCTCGAAGTCTAAAATATCATTCTGCAGTGCTCTCTGCGCTGCTCTGCCCCAATAGTCACTTTAACTCATATAACATTCTGATGTAGTAGCTGAAGATTGGCCCAGACAAGCTACAGAGCATGAAGTGTTCATGCAAGAAGAGAGGAAGAGCCATACAAAATAAAAAAACATAAAAAGAAAAAAAAACCAGAAAAACAAGAAAAAAATAAACCACAGGAGAATAGAGTAAAAAGAGCAACAAATCAGAGACAAAAATTGGACAGAAACAGCAACATCCTTATGGTTTTCACAGATAAGTTGAGGAACTGTACAGAATAACAGACAAAAATGAAGCATGTAATTTGTATGGTGTTTTCCCACTCAGGTTATTTGCCATGACGTGACTATTTTGCTACTGTGAGGAATTAGCTGATGACTAATCAATTCTTGTCTCTTAAAATTACATACACCTAACAATCAACAAACATGTAGCTAAATACACAAGCAGTGTTTGCACTCAGTAAACAATGCAAACAAAAGTTATGAAGAAATAAGCCTTTCAGCCACTTACCTTGGCAGGTTGTATAATGGTGCCATTCTGAAACATGCAACAACAGCCCTTTTGCGTTGTTTTGACAGGAGTTTGTGCCAAACAGCTTTTTTTGATCTCAGTGGTTGTTCAACCTATGAGAAAATTTATTCTAGTATATGCAATGGAAACTTTTCAACTTTCATAAAAAAATTTTCTATACAGCTAGTGGTTAGCTGGTTAGCAAAGTAGAAAATGTTACCAATGCTCTGCATCCTCTGAAAAAAAAGTTCTTTTGGGGCTTTATTTTCTTTATTGATAAGGAAAAATACTGGGGACCTTTATATAGAAATCTCTCTGTTTATTCAGACAAAGATATTCAAGATGTTAGAATACCTCATGTGTGGGACTACTTGGTAAATTTCAAAAATTGTTATTTTGTCTGTTTCCAGCAATGCATATTCATTTGTTCATTTGAACCCATTTCCATGCTATATAATTTGTGAGTGGAATGGATTAACTTTATGTAGGAAAAGCTCAAGTGCCTTTATTTGAATTGCATCAACTGGATGAACAGGCAAGCAGCTCAAAAGTTACCACAGCAACCTATGATGCAGAAATAGGAAACAGGCTAAACTCAGTATATTAAAAATAAGTGCACCTCTTCCTAAAATTAAAATGGTTTTCAGCTACAGCACGGAGATAATTTGTGTTCTATACTTCATATAGTTCAAGTAGTTTTGCAGAAATACATCCTGAGTTTTCCTTGAAGCTCTTGCCTCCTTGGAGGCACTTCAACAGATTCCATTGAAAACTTTCATATATACACATCTGTATGTGCATGGGTATTTGCACACACACCTGTATAAAAGTTTTATCTGGGAACTTTAACCATGACAGTCACTGTACCTGAAATAACCTCTGCAAGGAAAAATCTGTTTTTCAAAAATAAACACAGTATAGACATTTGGCTTTTTACCTGCTCCAGATGATACAGAGCAGCCGATATCCTCTGCACACGCTCCACATTTTTCTCAGGGTCCGTAGGTCCATCACTCTTCAAAATGTCTTTGTACAGATTTAGCTGCCATTTCACAGCTGGATCATCAGACTGAAACCCAACATATTTCATTTGTAAGCTGCTGAATCAAGGCACTCAATTTGACTGACACCACTTCTACTCCCATAGTATACTAAAGAAGCTTAAAAATATTCCAAATTTCTGTCCCCTTTCAGACCAAATTAACATCTGCTAGCCGCTCAAAAAAATGGCATTGATTCTATATATTGTTGGGCAATTGAATTCAATTCTTAAGCAAGGTTCTGTATTTTTATTTCATGAAACCAAATAAAGTACCTTACAACTTATTTATTCCTCTTAACTCCATTAAAATAAGGAAGCAGATTTGGTACTGAGATTGAGTTTAATTTGCAGAGCCTTTGTACTGAGTGTGTAAAACTGTTTTTTGGAGTCTGAAAAAGACAGCTGGAATTTCAGTAGGTGGAGAGTTATAGCCAAAGTTTTTAATTTTTTTTTTCTTTTTTTTTCCTTGCAAGACAGAAATAGGAAAACCACATTAAAGTACTTCTTGTGTTCATTTTAATGTATGCAAGTACAAATTTATAGCAAATAGATAGTCAACTTCCATGACAGATAAGTTACTCTTATTGTGTTTAAACACTGGCAATGATCTGAATTATTTTTAATTTTGAGATTGGTGAGAACTCCATATTGGTATTTCCTTTGACAGTGTGTTCAGCATATAAATTGCAGGAGTATAAACGTACTTGTAAAACTCGCAAGTGCTAAAATGACACAAGCTTTTCATATTTTATTATAGTCACTTTAAAATGCATTTATTTTTAGAAATACCTAATTTAATCATTATTGAAAGGAAGATTCAAGCAGAAAAGCTGAAGTAGTAGAGTTTCAATTTTATTTTCTTCTTGGATCAAGTTGATTATAAGTAATTAGAGCTTTAAGACTACCAGTATCTCAATTTTTCACACTTGTCCCATTCCACAGATCTTCCAGAAACTTGACTATACCAAACAAAGCTACAAATAAGGAATTTATTGCAATGAAATATCATGAAGAATAATTTTAAAATAGAAACTTTTCTTATAGCTTTTTGGATTATTTTTTTTTTTAATGTATCACAAAATACCCCCAAAAAGGTTGCACCTTCAGTGTTTTGAAAGTGCACATTGGCATTTATAAGACAGATTTTTCAATATTACCTTTTCTTGCAAGTGTAAGTTGTTGCGTAGGTGTTCTTTGACTTCCTCATCTGTGTCCCTCTGTAGAAAGGTAGATGTATTTTTCAGTTCAGATTATGATTCATTTCACAAGAAATTTTTCAACATAGAACTGCTTATATTTCAATATTGAAATTTAACCCCTTTTGATTTCAAGGTATGTAAGATACCAGAAGGAGCAAAGGCTTTCTTTTACCATAAAACAAGGGTTAAACTTTGAAGGGAATTAAAGCTAACTAATTGTAGTTCAGTATTTGCTGCAAAAGAACATGAATATGTAAAACTGCACATGGTGTACAAGTGGAAAATAACAGGGAAAGTATGGCACCTCTATACACACTTTTTTTTTTTTTAAAAAGCACAATACTTAGCAGCTATAATTGCTTACAGTACATACAGATATTTAACAATATTGACTGCCTAGATTTCTATGCTTCAAAATTCATTTTAGAAAGTTACACTTACTTTTGCATTAAAAACTACTAAAAGCACACACTTACATGGCTGTATCTAGTCTTAGCCAAAGAGATGAGCTCTTGGTCTCCAGGAGTGCACATATTCAAACCAATAGGAAGCATCTTTTTAAGTGCAGCCACAATCAAGGATGTTTGTATGGAGTACAAATCCCCTCTACGTTTTGATTTCTTCCTCTCTTGGTCTTGTCCTCCAGACTATAAGTTTAAAAAAATTTAAAAAGGGGGAAAAGAAAAAAAGAAAAATTACTTTAATTTTCTGATCACACACTTCTCCAACATGCTCTTCCCTTTATGGTCCAAGGAAACTATGTTCCTGATGTAGTACAAATTATTAAAAATGCTACACTGGAGGCAGGGTGCATAGGCTTGGTCAGAAAATGTAAAGGAGTACTTTTGGTGTGCACCAGTGCAGAAAATGCAGTAACAGTAATGTGGTAATAGGAGTCACACACTTTTGTGTGCATTTATACATATGATTTTGACAGTACTTTCTGGATCTTACCTTTCAAATCAGAAACAACCCTAAAATTAAAAGCTGAATCATTCACAGGGGACACTATTATTTGTCCAATGTTACAGAGACAAATTTAGGATGTTTACATTTTTGTAAGAGATTTATATCAACATAGTTATCCAGGGTCTGAATGAATGAATATTGCCTGACTTGTCTCATCTGAAAAACAGTATTATTTAAAAGGCTTTGATTCAATGTTATAAAATGCCAATTAATTAGTGCCTCTGGGAAAGTGCTTCCCTTTGGCTTTGGATAATATAAATAAATTTGTGACAAAAAATTTAAAATTTTGTATCTTTGTATCTATCTGGATATCATCATTAATAGGAAAAGGAAAACAAAAGAGACAGAAGTAAACAGCACAACAGAATAACATCTGCCCTATCTTCTTATGACAGACACTGTACAACATATTTCACATCCAACTTTTCCTGTATGAGACAGAGTACCAAAATCTTTCAAACAGACCCGTATATTTAATGAACACACAGTAAACAGCAACAACATCAAACAGCCCAGTTCTGAATTCTGTACCCAGATTAAACTCCTACTTATACTCAAGGGGAGTTTTGCTTAAGATAAGATTTCAGGACTAGGCCTCCAGGCTTGTACAACACTACAAAATTACAAATGCTTTCATTTAACCCTCCACATCCTTTCCCTTCTGTCAATTAGGATTCACAAACTACTATTCTTATAATAGATTGTGTAGTTCCACATAAGGATACAGCAGAATCCATTGCAATTCATCATTTCCCAATTAATGCCTCACTATTGTCACAGTAATCACTGGGGAAATAAAAGGCAGATGTAGGTATTCTATTTGGTGCTAAATTTTGGCAAATTCTGTCTTCTAGATGGGGAATCTCTGTGCACATAGCTTGTGTTAAGTACTTTGCAAGTGTGAGGGAGCACGCAATGGATGTGGCTTCCTTTCTTAAGGAACTAACAATTGCAGGAGAGTACTTTGCCTCAAAGCTTTGCTTTTCTAAGTGCCTTAGAAATAGTGATGCAATGGCCTTAATAATGACATTATTTGTACTCTACATTGACAGCAGACAAACAAACCCCACAATGTATCACTGCACTCCAGTGGCGTCACTGTGCATCTTCAACAAGGTATGACAAAATATGTAATAGATATATTTTTAAAAGGAAAAAAAAAGGAATGTGAGAGATATTGGTTTCTGCATCTTTTACACCAGGGGACATTTTGCACATCCAATTTTCTTTATTTTCATATGAAATTAATAAGATTGTGAACCTTAAAACTGGAGAATTTTCAAAACATGAAAAGAATATCCATTCTGCCTTTGCCATAAATTCTGCCGTCTGTGAATTCACTTCTCCAGCTGCTAAATGTATAAATAGAGTCATAGACTGGAACCTAAATGACAGTGGAATTTTGTCTCTTTCAGTTCTAATATGCACTTGTGCACAAACAATACCTGAATTGCATATGTAAAGAGCATAAAATCAGATATATTTTGCCTAAATAATTAACTGTACTAAAAGGACCTCAACAGGGGGAATGATATAATTTGGTTGCCTAAAAGCATGTAATAGTCTTACTTGATTTAAACACACAAATGGATATTTCTGAAAAAAAATCCACATACCAAAAACCAATTACAGATTCTTTAGTGGATTAATAATAGCTAAATACACAATGAAAAGGAAGAAATAATTTATTTACACTAAAATATCAGCTAAAACTGGTTAAGATTATAGATATATAGATATAATATTTTTTTGTATTTCCATCCCCCTTTGAGCTTCTGTTCTTTGAGATTAGTATGAGGGCATCATTAAGTCCTACTTTGTATACCTGGAGAAGTTTGAAAATAGCAAAGCATGAAATCAGGTTATTTAACACAGCTTCTCCCTTTTTAACTCATGTCTCCAGTTTAATTGATTAAAAGCTCTTCACAGCATCATGTGTGCTTCCCAGCACACAGGGTAAAGGGAAAGATGAAAGGATTTATGCTCCATTTTGCTGCTTATTCTACTTCACCCATGAAGAATGCACCATAGGTCAGAAAGTACTCATCTATTTTAGAAATTCATATTAAAAAAAAGAATATGAATGATGCAAAGGAAAGTGATATAGTTCACTGAAGGTCAAGAAATCTTCAAATACATTAAATACATAAAAGAAATAAGGGTTATTCTAAAGCTTTGTCACACCTCACACCTTTGATAAAGACCATTTTAGTTTTGGAAAAAGATAGGGCTTGAACTGTGTATCTTATTTAAAATTATTGGATTTAATACAATCTTCTACTCCCCTAAAAACAGGGTAGAGGTCATAGCACATTTCTCCCAAATATTCTTCTAGAATATCATAAGCCAAATGCATCTTTCTAATGACTCTACTTAAACATTTCTTTTACAATGTCTACTTCACTATTTTAGCAAAAAAAATAGAATGCAGAAGGACAGCAGAGGCAGAATGTACATCTAAAATAGTTAAAAAAGGGTAGTTTTAGTACATTTTCACATTAAGTAATATTTAGGAGTGCCAAAGGGAATTTCATCTGCTCTGGTCAAAGACTGCCACTTTAGCTGGGACAAAATTTATAGTAGGTGGAACCTGGTGCTTCATTTTGTGACGCCACTGCTATGATCAATGGAAAGAGTGCTTGGAGCCTGATCATCTCTAAGTCTAAAACAAAGACACATCATGCACTTTGACCTGTACCTTTACTTGCATGGCCTGTATGAAAGAAAAATAAAGGGGAGAAAAAGGCATAAGTAAAAGAGATGAAAGGATGATAATTTTACAAGTTACTTATAAACTTACTCAGCTTTATGAGGACAGTAAAAATATAGTAAGCTTATAGCTAAAACAATAGACTGTAAATGCATAACCAAATGAGATCTTTGTGAAATCAGCTTCATCTTTATTGCATGATTGAACTTCTGAATTTCTATTGCTGTTCTGCCATACACTTCTATTTGTTGCTTGCATATTTAAGGACATCCAGTAAGTTAACCTATCAATACACTGATTACTGCATCTCTTCCCAATTTTAAAAGAACAGTGTATGGAGCTCTGGATAATCCAGTACTGAAAAGTATTTGCACTTTCACAAAAATAGCTCTTTCTACCTCTTTTCCCCACCAAAATATATTTGAGAAAAAAATGTGTTTAGAAATCAAACTATCACTGGCAAGGTATAGCACTTAATTTGCAGATCTATTTTCCCATTGCATAGCTAATTACTCTTTTTAAGACAGCCTGAGGGAAAACTGTAGCTTGCATCTCTCAGCAGTACCCATTTTAAAAACAATATTATAAACTCAGCTGTAACTCTCATATATACAGAGGATTTTTCCCCATTTATTATATTAATACCATAAATACACTCAAATAAATATGTATTCCATAGTCAACATTATATTATAATTGTGTCAGGAAATCTTAAGAAAATAACAACAAAACCATTTATCTATGGTAAGATAAAATAAACTATTACTGAAAAGAATCCTCAGCCAGGCACAGGAAAATACTATAAAAAGCTGTTGGTTAAAAACAAGCAGAAAAAACCACATACAAACCCTCACTTCTGTCATTCTGCCCTTAAAGTAACTTCATTTTCTTGTGATACCTGAATTAGTTTCAAAATGTTGATGCCAAGGTATTAAAATCTTTTTATAGCCTACTCAATTTATATCACATAGTAAGTAAAGAAAAGCAAAGGACTATTATTCTAATTAAGTGTTAGAATCTTAGCATCTTATAATATTTAATGCCTTAGACAAATAGCAATTTTTAATTTAAAATTTCAGTTGTGTGAAATATGTAGATGCTGCATAGACATGGCTCAGCAGGTGTATACAGGTGTATACACAGGTGTATTCAGGTGTGTACACTTAAGGTAAGGAAATGTTAATTATATTTCATTCATTGTAGCTGACAATAAAAATAATCCACTCCTGATTTACCTCAGTATATCCAAAGGAAATGTATTCTATGAAACTCAAATACTCTCAAAGAAGAGATCTAAAATTCCTGCAGAAAATACTAATATGAAATCCTCCAGCTATTGTAAATCTGCAAACAATGTGTCCTACATGTTACAGATGGGCACAAACAGCCATGTTGTTTCATAATAAGAACTTGCATTTTATGATGGCCTCTAACTTCTATAATAGGTTTACTCAATCTTTTCTTAAGAATAGATTATAAAAATTAATGAGGGCAAGTCAAATAAAACTCCAGTAGGATATGTAAATGTTTAACAACTGAAGGTGTATATCCAGCCACACATTCATTTAGATTCCAAAACTGACACAGAAAAATTGCCCACATACATATTACACAATTCTTATGTACATGTGAATGTATACATTCAGTCTTTTATTCCAGTTAACTGAAAAACACAGTGGGACATCATTTCATCTTAACCAAAAGGCTATTCTATCAAGAAACCTATGAGGGGGTCAAAAATAACAGACTAGTGGAGTTGAATATGTTTAAATTCTCCATTTCCACACTTCTATCACAAATCTGGTATTTGAATGTGATCTAAGTTACCAGTCTCTCTCAGACTGAAAGTTCTCTAACTTACCATTCCCCTCCGAGCATTCTGCTGCCAAATTTTTGGAAAAGAAAAATTAAATTCTCAGCTGTTAATACATTTATTTGAAAAACTAGTAACAAGTTAATATAGTATAATAAAAATACAATGGGTACTTAATGAATTTCTTAATTGTAATGATGAAGCATTTGTTACCATGGATATTAGCTACCAAAAAGTAACATAATGCTACTCCTTCCTCCTCTGCTTCCCTTTTTTTTTTCCTTCCAAATGGCATGTAAGGATATAAAACCCTCTGTACAGGATATACTACACCTTACACTCTGATAGCATCCCAGTATTTCTTATCAGGAACAGTGAGTCTCTGTTACCTAAGGCAGAGATCAGCCTGGGCCTTACTCCTTTAGGAGACCACAAAATGTTCTGTCCTGGGCTCACTGTCAATAGCCAATGTTCCTATTCAGTTTTCTATACTTTGTCATGCTTGATAAATATTGGATAAGATAGCTTCCATGAGAAATAATGGGAATAAAGAGGAATAAGTGTTAGAGAGGAAAGGGCTAATTATTCAGATTCAGTAAACTTGCTACTTTTTGAGATAAATGTTTAATATTAAAGCAAGAAATTATAATGTTCCCTAATGTAATGTCCTCTACTGATCAGTCTAAGGATAGAAATAAATATCAAACCTGCAAGAAAACCTGAAATTCAGTTACTTAAAGAATTTCTTGTTTATTTTAACCTATGCAGTCTTTAAAAAAAAGCCAACAAAACAGATGTAAATCTATAATTTATTGGATGTGCTGAGTTTAGACTGCTTGTATTTTATATTATGAAATATTAGCAATTTCCTGCTTAGAAACCATATATAGAAAACCAATACAAACCTTCTAAAAGACACTTCATATCTGTCATCATGGTATTTAAGTAAACATGAAACAAGTATCTAAATTATCAGCTGTTCTGCAATCATGCCTGCTGTTAAAATACCATATTAATAAAATATTCAGTCATAAACAATACAGTATTTTCTTTCTTCCTTTATTAGCAATAACCATGCAGAGTGTCCTGGAACACTGTAAATTGACATTAATTTGCTTACAAAAAATTAAATGTATACAAAAAACCCCAGAACCTCTCTGTACTATATACCCATGGAATAAAAACATATTTACATATGCATCTACACGTCTGTTACAAATACATTAATACAATTATTCACACATTGTATATCTGTATATTTAAATATACACAACAGGCATTTGAAAATATAATCTCAAAATCAGATTTGGGTAATAGAGATTCTTGATGTTAAATTCCTGTGATTTTATCAAAATCCACTCCTGATTTACCTCAGTATATCCAAAGGAAATGTATTCTATGAAACTCAAATACTCTCAAAGAAGAGATCTAAAATTCCTAGAGAAAATAATATGAAATCCTCTAACTATTGTAAATCTGCAAGTAGTACACAAGGAGACCTACCTATTCCTTTCTTTGTAAAGACCTGTGATTTATTCCTGCCATGCCAGACTGACAAAAATATGATGCTAACACTTTACTTCTTATGATCCAGTTATCAGTACTGAAGTGGATTAAATATACAGTTTAGATTAAATATACAGTTTCTAATCTGTGGTGTCTAAAAAATGAAAGTACACGTATTTTTCTTCTCCTCAGGCCAGTTGTAAAGTATAAATGTTAAAATACACATAATAAATGTGTGTGCAATGATTGCCATATGATAAAAGTACAGAGCTACATATTATTGTCTGTTACATTGTGCAACTGCTCCTCAAATAGCCTGGATGTGCTCACTATTTGTCTTGTTAATAGGGATGATACAAACAAACATTCCAATTCTATCAAACAATTTTGATAAACTGCATCTTAACAACAAGAAAACCGGTTAAAAGTTTCCTTGTCTCTGAATACAGAATTCTTTATATAGTTGGACCTGTTTTTCAGTGCTGGTCGTGAACTAATGATGAGCAGATAATAATATTTTTGCTTGTAAAAATGTCAATATCAGGGTTTGGCTTAATCTTTTTTTCATAGGAAAAAAAAAGCAAATAAAAAGCTTGGGTTTTAAATACATTTTAAAACACATTTTTAAAGATAATTTAAAAATTTAACAATACATTTTATCTGTTTCTCTGTTGTTTGAAAATGGACTTACAGTAGCTGGGTTACAGGAAACCAAAATATAGTGAAATACAAAACTTTAAATGCTAGTTCTCTGCTGCTACACCTTCAGAAAGGATTACTCCAAAATCATTATAAATATGAATAAAAAAAACAGTTTCTTCAATATATTTACCAACAAGATTTGGAATTAGACTTCATCTGGCTTTAGCTGGAGTAGGGCAATTTCCTCAGCTAAGGTCAAAGCAGCCTTTGACAATTACCTTGACAATTTCTCTATTGTACAGGTAAGAAGATGTACTTTGAAGCCATCATATCAGAATCTTGTCATATTGAAAATCAGCGAAAAATAAATGAATGTGTTAATTGATAAGAAACAAGAAAAATAGTGCACATGTAGCACACTATATATATAAAGAGGTATATGTAAATAGAGCTGTGCTCTATCAAAGCTGACAGAACAATACAGACTGAGTATAAAAATATATAGTATATAGTATGAAAATGATGAGGCAATGTTTCTTTCCTTGCTTTTATAAAATAGTCCACCTTTTTCTTTCCTGAATGTTCAATAACCCATATTTTATAATACAGCCCACTTTTTTTCTTATAAGTGCAACTTTTTCAAATCAAGA
Source organism: Haemorhous mexicanus (assembly GCF_027477595.1). Classification (NCBI taxonomy): domain Eukaryota; kingdom Metazoa; phylum Chordata; class Aves; order Passeriformes; family Fringillidae; genus Haemorhous; species Haemorhous mexicanus. The sequence goes on from NC_082346.1 coordinate 33,781,426, forward strand.
CTTATTTTAATCTTGTGTCTTTGAGTATTAGCAGATATTTCGTAAGTAACTCTAAGGTTCATAGACTATATTTTGCATATTAGTTGTCACATCTGTTAACAAGAAGCAAAACTATTTTTCTTCTAACAGCAGAGCAGCTGCAATCTGGGTAGATTTTCAGAGCCTTCTTTCAACATATTAAACATATGGTGTAGATTTATGTGATCCACAATTTTTTAATTAACTTACTTTAGACATCTTGCTCTTGGTGTCTCCTGTTAAAAATGCCAAATTGTTGATTTCATTCTGAATCACAAAATTTTGTTCTTCTCTTTTAAAATTCTAAAGAAAAAAAATAAATCACCAGAAGTTTAACTTATCTGCATATACAACATGTATATTTAAAAATAGAATGAAATGAAAGGAAAAATGCACATTTTATCTTACATGTGATTTACACCACAGGATAAAAACTTCAGCCACCATTCGAAAGAGTTCATCAGAATCCGCATCTGGTTTCTTTAGCCAATTAGCTCTAATTACAAAAATAACAGAAATTTAAAAGGAGGTACTTAAAAGAAGACAATTTATCATAATGATCCCTATTTAATAGATCAGGTAACATTTTTCTACTAATCTAGGAATTTGCATCTGAGCAAAAGGTGTGAATTCAAGGTACAGCTTTCTTTAAGAATTTTTAATTATTCAGGATTAAAATTTAAGAATCTTAAAACATGCAGGATCTAATTCTCACCCTAAGATTAAGTGAACTGTGTTCCTCCTGATTGTCTGATCATAGATTCCAGTATATTAAGTAATAAATAGGAGTTTAATTATTAGGTTTTTACCTGTTGTTGTCTACATAACGTATCAACATTGGATAGAAGGCATAAAGGTCTCTACAAAGTACAGCAAACTCATCAAGAATGAGTAGCTCAGCTTCTTGGGTGTCATTTTTATTGTCTGCTTTCAGTTGCTCTTCTTCCATCACTATCTTCATAGCTTTTTTCTTCAATTTATCCAGTGTTGGAATAAAGTGAGATCTGAGAAGATCGGGTCTGGCTTTGCTGATGATGGGTTGAGCATAAACTATACATGAAAATATAGATAATTCAGTGAATAATGCATAACTGGTGTTTTTCGTTGTATTAACATGAATGCTGAAGTTCTAGAAACAGTAAACATTATGGGGCTTCATAAATTTTACACCATAAAATTATTAATAAAACTATGAATGTAGCTTTATAAAAACTGTGTATTGAGACATTAAAAGACTGCAGATTTGAATTATAAGTATTTCAGCTGAATATAAATTAAACTATCATGGTTTTGGCAAGTCCCATATCTCTAACTAAGAACCTAAGCAGAATAAGGATTGAGACACCAAGTTCTCAGAAAAATACTTTTTGTTTTGTTCAGGGTTTTTTGTGTCTGGGATGGTATTTTATATTCAATGTCAGAAAACCTCCAGAAGATAGTGTCCTGGAAGAAGTCCTTTTTTTTTCTCTGCTACTTCTCTGCCTTGGGCAAGTTAAAATGAAGAGAATGAATGAGTAATTCAAGGTCATAGATCAATTTTGTACAAGTACTGGTATGCAAACTATTCAAATAAAAATGCAAACTACTCAAGTCAGAAATTCTTGCAAGAACAATATGAGTATATTATCACCTTATGTAGATGAACAATCAGTACAAAACTGTAGGAAACACTCTCTACAACTAAGCAGCAAACTTCTTACTAAATTTTAATGGAATCCTTGTTATTATTTAAGACTTTCCAGCATTTAAAACATCAAAAACACAGTACTGATGGTTATTGGTTACTCAAATTTAGCAACCTAAATTATTACCTTTACATAGATTTTCTTGAACTGCATTATTGCACATTATATTCTTACACTGTATAATATGAATGAAAAAATTTGGATATAGTAAACTTCTTTAGCAGGATAAATATTATATCTTATGCGATATTTTGAAAAAACTTTTTCAGCTTATTTAATAGCTAAAACATTTATTCAGGGAAACCAACTAATTTTGAACTTGGGTTACTTCTGAGATTATTTCACCATTTACACTTTCTTTCCATGTTGTCCTGATATTTCATTAACATAATTCACTCTACTGTAAAACTCAGGAGTCTTGAAAATCAATGGATTTCACAACTCCAAATTAAGCACTAAGGCTCTTATACAGTGCATAGAGAAGAAGATTTTCAAAATCTCTTATGTAGAATAGAAAGCTCTCTACTTACAATGATGCTACAATGCATGCATATAACTAATAATAAAACATAAACATATTTCTCTTATTGCTACTTATAATTTATCTTTCTTTCATGATGGTTGTAGTTATAATTTTTTGGTATTATATCACTGGTCAATAAGGCAAATTTATTAAATATTATTAGTACAATTATCGTTCAAAAATATTTACAGTACCTGCAATTCTTTTCATCCAAGAGGCTTCATCTATTCCCAGATTGTTGTTAATGATTTTCAGAATGTTTCCAAGAACAATGCTCAGATGCTCAGATGTTATCATTGTACAGCAAGGCCCAGCACTTTGAGGAACACTCTCAGACCCTCTTTCCCACCAGTAGGATAAATAGTTGCATAGCATGGGTAAGATCACCTCAATTACATGAGGCATTTCAGTATACCTTGCTCCAGACTCTGCTAAATCATTTATTTCCTTTATTAGTCTATCCAGCTGAGGGATCTCTGGACACATTTCTTCTACTGTATCAGGCATACCTAAAACTGCAAGTAAGGGTAGAAAACCAAAATATTAATTAGCAAAATGAAAGAAAACATCTATGTTTAAACCCTAAATTCAAATGGCTCTGATATTTTCCTTCACCATCTTAGGCAGAACTAGTAGCCTTTGGGTTATGCATGGGTATCTCCTTTCATAAATTGTGTCTGACAGATGATGTGCAAATAGCAATAAAGTAAATAATAGCTGCCATAAAGCTATGGCTTTATCCTTAGGTGTTCTGCAATGATCTGGTGAGTTATGTAAAAGTGCAGATGAGAAAGCTTACTTTACAATTGGTTATACTCTGGACATTGTATTCATAGTTATTCACAATTTTTATGCTGGTTTGCCAAAGATTAAATCTACCTTGGGGAAAGGGAAAGAAACAATTCGAAATTATGGGTGGGGTTAAAATGAAATTGTCTTTAGTTCACAAACTATCTCCCACCAAAAATGCCAGGAAAGAATTCCAGTTATCGTATGCTTGTATTAGAAAATAAAGGATGCTTATTCAGCAATTAACAACCCATCGGAATCTATTTAGAGTCACAGTCACTCAAGCAAAATTCTTCCACTATTTCTGGATATGGTAATGGTTATAACACTGCCCCATAACAGCTTTTGTATGGAAAAAACCTAATGAAGCATATGAAATCAATCTACCCCTGTTTATTTTTCTTGTTTGTTTTTTAAAGGTACAAAGAATTTGGCAGTTGGTGACTCTTTCATGGATCAGTGAGGAAAATACTGAAATATTTTAAGATACGAGTCCATTGAGAGTAAGCTGGGAGAGAAGCAAGCAAAGAAATTCAATGTAGAAGGACTGATGTTCCTTTCAATAGAAGCAGAGAATGGGTAAGGCCCATTGTGGGGTTCTGTGTGTAGATGGGGAATGAGATGCTGGAAAGCAGTGCCATGGAAAGGAACCATGGACCCTGTTGGACAGCAAGTTTATTCTGAGTCAGCAGTGCCCTGGCAGCCAGGAGGGCCAACCTGTGTCCTGGGGTACATCAGGCACAGCATCACAGCCAGGCAAGGGAGGGGATTGTCCCCTCTGCTCTGGGGTGGCCTCACCAGGAGATGAGGCCTTACCTACTGTGCTCTGTTTTGGGCATCAGAATATTAAAAAAGCATCAAGCTTTTAGAGGGTACCTAAAGGGGAGGCCACAGGGATAGGGAAGGGGAAGCCTTATGAGGAGCTTTGTCTAGTCACTTGGGAAGTGGTCACAGCACCAGCCTGACAGAGCTCAAGAAGCATTTGGATAACACTCTCAGGCCCATGGTGTGATTGCTGGGGAGTCCTGTGCAGGGCCAGGAGCTGGACTCAATGATCCTTGTGAGTCCCTTCCAGCTCAGGTTATTCTATGATTCTGTGATCTGGTCTTGATCAAGCAAGGATATTTCTAGAGCTCATGATACAAGTTTGTGTCCAGACGGTTCTTGAATGTCTCTTGTGATGGAGACTCCACAACTTCTCTGAGCAATCTGGTCCAATTCACAGTCGCCCACGCAGGAAAGTTCTTCCTCATTTTAGATGAAACTTCCTGTGTATCAATTTCTGCCTGTTGCCTGTTTTCTTATTGCTAGGCACCACGGAGGAGAACCTGGCTCCATCCTCTTGACACCCTCCCTTTAGGTATTTTGTATACATTGATGAGGTCCCCTCTCAGCCATCTCTTCATGAGACTGAACAGGCTCAGCTCTCAGTCTTTTCTTGTAAGAAGGATGCTCCAGTCCCCTCGTCATCTCTGTTGCCCTTCACTGGATCAACTCCAGTCCATGTCTCTCTTGTCCTGAGGAGCCCAGAACTGGACACAGCACTCACCAGGACTGAGCAGAGGGGCAGGATCACCTCCCTTGACCTGCTGGCCGTGCTCTTCCTAATACAGGTCACAGTGGCCTTCTTGGCCACAAGGACACACTGCTGGCTCAGGGACAGTTTGTTGTCCACCAGCACCCCCAGATCTTTCTGCACAAAGCTGCTTTCCAGCAGGTCAGCTCCCAGCCTGGACTGGTCTATGGGGTTATTCTTCCCCAGGTGCAGGACCCTGCCTTTGTTGAATTTCAGGCAGTTCTTCTCTGCCCATCTGTCCAACTTGTCATGGTCCCTTTTTCATCAAGGTTTCATGGAATGAATCATATTCTGCTGGGAGTAACCTGTACCAAACTGCTTTGGATCACTGGTTAGACAACAAAACCACAGAAATTATTTTCTGGTTCACTTAAATCAGATATTATACATCTTGTATTTTTGCTACATGAGCATAGCTGTATTTTGTCAAAAATTTTTGTAATATAGATATGTACATCTTCAATTAAGCTTAAAATATTACAGTATGCATCTTTAGAAAAGCATTCAAACATCATGTTCAAAAAAATATCAAAAGATACTAGGAGAAAGAGAACATTGTTGGCACATTCTCAACAAAGCAGAGCAAGGCTAAAATGGCAAGCAATGAAACATCAGTAGCAGGACCTCTCTGCTGAGGCATAAATTCAGGGCTTTTTCATTATACAACTTCTATTATTTAGTTGGAGTGGAGTGAGCAGGGTTTTTGTTTTGGGGCTTTTTTTTTTGTTTTTTTTTTTTTTTTTTGTGAGGATCAGTACTTACTTGCTCTTTCTCTTGCACTTTTTGTGTTGAAAACAGACAGTGGATTGTAGTGGTTGAGGGAAGGCTCAAGGAATGCTACTGGAATGGCTGCCGCAAGAGATGCTAAACACTCACCCAGCGCGGGACGCTGCCTGTATATGAGAGACACTGAAAGTCATCTGAGAGGAAAAGTGTTTCAGCAGGCTTTCTGTGTCTAGCATGCGTGATAAAAAGAAGTATTAGTATTTATAGTTGATTTTTAAAATCTTCTTTAAACATCAGAAACTATCTGACAACTTCGAAAAAATTGATTTATCACATGAAAAGAACTACTGTAGATCACAGTGGTGTGAGAAAAACAGTTTTAAAAACCCCATCTCCACTAATGTTCTGGTTCTGATCAGGACAGGGTTAATTTTTGGCATGGACAGGACCCAGAAGTTATTCTATGCCACCTCATGTTATTGAGGTGGCATAGAATAAGGACAGGGTTCCTTATGGGTCAGACATTGTCAGGTGTCCGGTGTGATGGCAAGCAATTGCATGTGAATTCTTTGCCTCTTTCTTGTACACCATTGTTAGGACTGTTGCTCTTACTGTTCATTGCCTTATTTTGTTGTTGTTTCCAGTAAATTGCTCTTATCTCAACCCATGATATTCACCTTCAATTCTTCCCTCCATCCACCACAGGGACAGGGGAGGAGGGACTGAGCAAGTAGCACATGGTTTGGAGTGTTTCTGTGGGAAATACTTAGGGAATACCCTTATCTGGCACTCAACATAGGCAGGAAAGGGTGAGAATACAACATATCTGACCAGAGTGGGTAGGAAGCAAAAGTGATCCAAGCATTTATTGTATTAGGTCCAGAGCCACTGGTCTGTTCTCATGGTTGTGGTACCTAATCCTGTATCCATTCTCATATATGCAATATGTGCTCCTCATGGTGATATTTTTCAGAGCAGGGAGAGGGATGAGGATTGCTTTGTTGCTGCACTGTGTAATATCATCTTATGACATGATAACAAGGAAAATGAAGGCAATTTGGGATGATGTGTATTCAGTGCTGCTCTTCTGCCCTTACCTTGGGCACTATCTCAGGGAGTCCATTAAAAATTGTACCCAGCCTGTGGGAAGAAGAGGGTGGATAATTTTCCCCAGCTTTTCACCCCCTTTTCCTCCTTCAGGCCTGTTACCACTGCTTTTGAGGGTTTTTAACTTCCCCTGGATGTTGAGGAAAGCATGCTCTTGCTTGGTCTGCTGGGTCCTCTTGCTTTGGTCTGCCCCATGGAGTTAGAAAAGAGATTTCAGGAGAGTATTTCAGAGATCTGCCCCAAGGGTGGATAGTCACAAGGGATATGGAAGGTGGAAGAAAAGGGACCAACCTTTGATGGATGATTCTGCTCCAATGGTTTTTAAGTTTACCCCAGAGCAACTACAGTGCTTGACAAAGTGGCAGAATATTTGAAGGAAAACTGCTGTGGCAGTTTCAGGGAGGTGCAAAGTTATGCAACATGCTGGGCTCTAGGTACTATTTTTGGACTCTGCTTGGTACTAGACAGCACCCTCAGGGGGAGGAGAAGGAGGTAAGCAATGCATTGGGGCCACTCAAACTGCAGCTGAACCAGAGGAACAACCTGTGCCAGTAGCATCATCCCCTACAGAGAAGAAAAAATACAGGAGAGACAAAATCAGTTTTCTTACTGAGGGACGAAGAGGAAGTAGGGCCCTCACAAGGAGGAAGATTCAGGGTGAGAGATAATCCCATGATCCCTATCCCTGGGTGAGCTGTGTGAACAGATTTCATCCACCAGTCAGGTGAGCCCCCCGTGACCTGACTGCTCCAATGCTGGAATATTGTGACCCATGATATGAAATTGCATGGGAGTGAAGGTGAGCATCTGGGATCTGGGATCCCTGTCCTGGGATGTGGGCATTGCAAAAGGGATTGGGAAAAGGGCAGAAACTCAGCCTCTGGAGGCAACTCCTGGCAAGTGTGAGGGAAAGGTATCTTTTCAAGGGTCATCTATTAGTGCACCAAGACAAGTGAAACACCATGGAGAGAGGTGTCCAGTGAGTAGAGCATTAGGGCTCAAAGTAATCAAGAGCTACAGCATTTTGCATCCAGTTCTCAACATTTATGAATCATGGAGACTTTTCTAAAATACGTGTTCATAGTAAAATCAGAAACAACTCAAACATCCTAAAGAAGCTAAACAGTCTTTGTACAAAGGATAAAATATTTGACAAAGGAAGTTTGTCTTAACAGACCAGCATCAGGAATTGAATTAAGAATTAGTCCTGAGCCCCTGGAGCCAGCAGAACTATTATTTTAGCCATAAAAAGAGATATTTGTCTATGAAAAGTGCACTATGACTCATTCTGCAATGAAAGGTAAAACATCCCTGCCAAAATTCACTAGGAGAAAATTGTGCAATTTGATCCTGAAACTGAACATTGCTTAATTTGAATAACTGTTCAAGTCAGCTCAATCACTCACTTCTAAGTTTTCTGAAACATTGAGCATTGTGTTTGAAATCCTACTTCCCACCTAGACACTGATGTCTGCCTAAAACTGTAATTTAGGAGTCTGAGACTAGTGAAAAACAAACCAAATGAAATCCACAACTAAAATCCTCTCACACAGCCTTAGGAGAATAATCAGTTTCCTTGGAAATATCCAATCCAATCACTTTTCCATTCTAAGACAATTGCTGCCGGCAAAGGTGATGCTGCTAGCTTCAGTAGGTTTAAGGAAACTGTCCAGTGCTTACAGATTTTGCCAATCAAGTGGAGGCTCGTGCTCTGAGCTTTTCTTATTGAAAGGCAGCTCAAACACAATCATGTTTCATTTCCTATGAGGAGACCCTGGCTGCTAGTTAGATAAGGGATAAGGCACTTCCTATTTTTCCTATCAGATCCATGTAAAGGAGTATTTAGGATTTTGAAGCCCAGAAAGAGAGGAAAAGAGTATAGCTTTGTGATTAGAGAAGGATGCATGAATGCCTGAATGAGAACATACAGCTTGTGCACACATGTGCATGCATGCAGAGTAGGAGGAAAGATCTGTCCACCAGACACCTCTTGCATTTTGTATGAAAGAATTCTGAATAAACTCTGGAAGGAAGGAATTGGAAACCAGCATTCCTTACACTAGGCAAAGCCTCTCCTAACCAGACTACAGACTTGAATTTTTTTCCAGTTTAGTCTCTCTCCCCCTGTGGATCATAAGCTTTTCATAAGAAAGGCAGCAAAAATTGCCTAATCTAAAATTTTCACAAGTATTAGGATGGGTGTCCTGTGATACACAAGCAAGGAGGGTTCTATTTTCTGAGCTAACAAATACAAATTTGATCTCCTTCTATTGGAAGAAAGGGCTTGAAACATAGCAGAACAACTAGATTCTTAAAGGAATTGTAGACCTTGGTCATTTTTAAATACAAGTAACTGGTGGTTTTCTTTGTAGAGCTAATGGTTGTCAGAGTACTCTACATATCTCAGGATTTTATGCTCAGGACAACTCTTTTGAGAACTCTTTATAGACTTAGGTGTGAAACAGATGCTTCCTACTTAGTACTCAGCCTACTTATCACAGCAATATGTGGCAGAAAAACTTTGAGAACCTAATGGCAACTTGAAGAAAAATTTAGCTTTTCCTATGGGAAAAATAGACTCTGCAGATACACTGCCATATGTAGAATTAGTTATTTACTTCTATTGAGGGTTTTTTCCCTGTGGAATTGAATGCTGAAGTATAGCAACTATTTTCAAGGGAAAGTGTATTTTAAACATCTCTCACTCTTTCAAATTCACCTTTCATTCAAACTGCTTTATTGCTTAAGCAACAAACTCCTAATGAAAAGAAAATTTTGCATGCTGAGTTTTACACTTAATACCTTTCAACATAGATGTTCTTTCCAGTCCCAAGGGAATAGAGGCTACAAAGAATTCTGTAACATGAAACTTGTACATCACCCACTAGAGGAAAATGAAAATGCATTATCAGTATTTATTCAGCTAAGGATTACTTTTCAAATATCAAACATCTGTTTTATGCAATATCTTAAACAGTATCTAAAACTTTTAGCACATATATCACTGGACATTTTGAGTGTCCATACTCCACAGGGTACTTACCTGCAATGTCTCTAATTCCTGGTCTATCATCTACATTCATTCCAAAGCCTACCAGATCATTAGATATTCCAAGAGGACAACAGACACTTATTAATAGATATTCCAGGTTATCACACTGGCAGAGGACAATTTTAAGCTAAACAACATCATTCTGTGTGTGTGTCTAACCTTTAAGTAAATGATCTAAAGGTTCACCATATTTTTAAGAAATTATTTTCATGGTTATCCATCTTTTAATTATGACCTAAATATATCCAAAATTTTGGAACATAATTACAGACATTAAAAAATAATAAAACAATTTAGCATATTGCTGAATCTCAATGAGTAATTTCAGTATTTTTAAACCAACAGATGTTAAAAACAGGGAAAATTTAAATTCAAAGACCTGCAGTGGTTTTCCCATGTAAGTGAAAATCCACAGGGAACTTATAGTGAGTTGTCTCCTTTAATACAACAAAACAGTACTTTTGTATGGAAGACTAGTTGGATACACATATTTAGAGAGCACTTAAAGGGATATTTTAGTTTCCCTCTCAATGTTTTAAGAAATATTGTGCATAATTAAGCCTATTGAGTATTATTTTTAAACATGTACTAGAAATAAGGTACTATGCTGCTAATTTCAGAATTAATTCTGGAAATGTACATGTTACTGAAAACAGAAATTCATTCTCTGAATCCATGCAGTCATTACTAAAAAACATTTGTAGCATTTTAACACAATAAAATTCCACATTAAAATAAAATACTTACAAAGTAAATCTATTCCAAAGTGATATTGTGAAATATGTTCAAAAATTGATGTTAAGATTGGTAACAATGCTACTGTAGTATAATTGATATTCTGTGAAACACCCTTGATTTGTGTTCGTGAATGAGTAAATTTTCCCAGTTTAAGATTTTCAGAAGTTTTTTCCAAGTCTTCAGCTGCATTTTCAAAAAAGGCCCGCAGTCCTGCTTTAACAAGCTCAGATCCTGATTTCATAACAGTTCTGAAAAAAAATAAGGGAAAAAATATCAAATTTCTCTTGATATTTAGTAGTTGTGTGGAGATACATGTACAGGTTAGTTACATTTTGTCAGTCATTGAAGACACCCACCTGTATAAGGGGACTTCACATTAGGAACAGGAAAGAGCACTGACATCTAAATAGCAGTATAAGCAACAATTTCCTTTGAGTATTCAATACAAAATAATAACAGAGACCCTGATTCCACAGTCTTGCCTTTCCAGGTTTTTGTGGTCTGCTTTTAAATATGATAATGCCTTCTCAGTAAATGTCAAAAGTCATGAGAAAGCTTCTCTATAAAATATGCTCAAAACCCCCAAACTCTAATTGCTATAGTTTTATGGGAGCCACAATAACTAGGTGTGTAAGTCAGGATACTTCAAAGACCCTAAAGCTAGAAAATGCAAATGCAATGCCAGAATCACAGTCCCATTCATTGACTTCTTGCATGCTTCTCTGACACTTTTCTGAAGATGCCAGCGCTGTTCAGAACAAGTTCACAATAAGTTCATTATCAGGCTGCTGTGTAATTTATCCAGGTCAGAAAACAGCTCAAATTCAAAAAACCATTCTTGCCTCTGTTTTAATCTACACAATCACTTCAATGATAAGCAGTAAAAGTTAGCAAATATAACTATGCCCATATATTAATGTACTCTGCATACTTCTAATGACAAATTTTACACTATGCACTAAACTTTCTTAATATCTGCAGGTATCAGTACATGAACATGTACTAGAAATAAGGTACTATGTTGCTAATTTCAGAATTAATTCTGGAAATGTACATGTTACTGAAAACAGAAATTCATTCTCTGAATTCATGCAGTCCAGTTCCAATGGTCATGTCATTTATATCTCCCCATGAGGTCTTCAAATGACCTTGGAAATGTTGACAAGTGTTTTCAGTGGTTGAATGACAGATATTGAGCAGAAACACTTGAGATATTGAACTTGAAACACTTTAGACAAAATTTACTACTGTGGAGGGCGATATCTGAATTGTTGATGCTCTGAAGATCGTTGATTACAAATAAAGATTAAAAAAATACAGAAGCAATCCAGTTGTTTCTGAAAAGCTCTGTGAAACCCTGGTAGTTTGCAGCATGGACAAAAGTGTCAAACTTACCGTGTGTCAAGAGACTGAGCTAAGATGTGCAGGCAGTTCACCATTGTAGCAGAATCACTTCCTGGTTAGAAAGAGATGCTATGAGAGCACAAAAGCACGGGAAACATACCACCACTAATGATCCAGAATGGCCTTACTGATGATGCACAGTTTAAACAAGACATTACATAAGTCTCCCAACTTCAGTCACTGAGCAGGGAGTTAAGTCTGGTGCTAGAAATAACTTTTAATTTTTTTAAGTCAATTTCCGTACAAGAACCAAACAGAATAATTAATGTCTACTCGGGGCACATTTTTACCACCTAACCTCACAGCATTCTGAACTCTGTATCTTGTAGCACTTACAATTTTTTAAAAATTTTTTTTCCAATATCTTTGTAGGAGGTGTATTATTTTTCCTTACATCCTCTTTTATCTATTGAGAAATTAGTCTATTGGATTCAACGGCTGGATGAGAGAAATCAAAATAATTACTGTAAGATTACTTTTGAAAAGCTAAAAGTTACTGAAAAGATTTTATTTTTGATATATTTTTCATGGAGTCTGGAGATATGAAAATGTGCTGTTTCTTCCTGCTTCAACACCCTATATATTTTACTAAGTGCTAGCTTCAGAGCCATATTCAATGCCCTTACAGATTTCCCTAGAAGCTTATGGAGCATTTAATAGAATTTTGGCGATAGTTGTGAAAATCTTCAGGGAAGAGAAACAATAGTTACGTACTCTTTAGATTTTTATCAAGCTCTTTCTTAACTACTTACCAAAAAGTGAGATCCTATGTCTAACAAGAGCAGCTAGTTTGCAGAACAGGCTAAAGCAGAGAAAAACAGAGAGAGCGAAACAGGACAAAGATGAAAGAGTTATTTAGAATAGGAGGTAAAGCACAGTAGGAATATGAAAAGGAAAACACAACATAGTTCCTGGAAAGTGTACTTTGAGTGATACTTTGAAAAGTATACTTTGAAAGTGTACTTTGAGTGATGATGATTAACAGTCAACTGCATTAGGCAGAGTAACATGTTAAAGCTCCTGAGATCTTTCATTTTCTATACTTCGCCACTTCAGAAGTGCCTTGAAATCTAAAACTTACTTTTGACAGTGGTCTTCAACAATTGCCTACTATATGGCTGAGTCATTCGTTATGGCTATTATTTCTGAATAAGAATTTTTTTTTTGTAGGGACAAGAAAAAATGAGAAAAATTTTAGTGTTTTAGTTGGCATTCTGCAGGAAATGGACTTTAAAAATCTTCATACTTTCAAAATAATTTGCAAGAATGTCATTTATAAATAAATAAATAAGTCTGTGTTTAACCTCTGATGATGATAATATGAATCCTAAATATATACACACTAGAAGAGCTTCTGGCAAGTGTATCAGATACTTGCATATCTAACCTACATGTCAAAATAGTAGGATAATTAAGAGAATATAGTATCAACACCCTGAAGATTAAAGGGGTTACTTCAACAAAGACAGCTGACAGACTTACATATCATTTGGGCCATACTTTACAGGATGGAATTAGGGCATAAGAAAATGAAGCATATACCTTAGGACTTGGTATGGTCTCATACTAACCACAGATTTTTATTGTTATCTTCACAATGGTAGGGAGATACTATACTTCCTATAAGATGAAAATGGCAGATAGTCACTTCTCTCAGTGAAGGGTGCACAAAGAATTATATTTCTGCAGTTGTGCTAGCAGGTGCTTGTGCTAGACTTCTAACTTCTTCACGTGCCTTTGTAAAGCCACTTCTATAGCCCTAGAACACATCGTCCTACCTTCATTGAGAGCTGACTGACTTTAGAGAAGTAACAGGAGTACTCAGAGAGGAAGCATGAAATGGAAATGAAATGAAGTGACACTTCCATCCTCCTGAGCCTGAGTTGTCTTTCCCAGTTCCTGGAGGACTGTCTTGCAGGTTTGTAAATATCTGAGAGCTGGGTAAAGCAGAATCTGGGGACTTAGCACTCTTACACACAACTGCTCCATAAGGACCCCCCCACATAAAAGATGGAAACAAAGGGTAATAATAATTTAGAGAAATGCAAAAATGTGTTGAGAGATAAATTGAAGATTGGAATCTAGGAAGCTGAGCCCTAGGCCTGATCTTCTGTAATAACACATAACCTTTACTTTCAAATTTTATAGCTACTTTCCACTGGGAAAAGCAGTTAACTCTGGTCAATACAGTGAAGGAAAGTTAAAGAAATCTGAGAAACTGACACCTAAACTAAGAAAGCACAAGAGTAAAACAGTCTGAAATACTGTGGCACAAAATTTCCAAAAGAAAGTAACTGGCAGCATACCACAAGGGAAAGGAAAAAAACCTGGCAAATCATTAAAGTCATAGCTAAAACACAATTAAATATTATTTAATATTATTTTCAAATTTTAATCACAGGAAAGAGAAATTCCTGTTTTCATATAGGCAGCACATTCTAAATTAAGAGGCATTTATTCTTAACAGAATTTTCTAGAATGACTTTGTGTCAAATGGTTGATTCCATCCAAACAGTAAAGGCATGCAAAAAATATGAAATTCCAGCAATACTTGTGCAAGGGAAAAAGTAATTTTGTGTAGAATCTGCATTTCCCCCTAAAAAGCTGCCTCAGGGTATTTTAAACATTTTTTTAGTAGCTGAACATTTAAATAAGTGTGAGATCATTTAAATGAACCAACAGTAGAAAGAGTTTTAATCAGAAACTGCCACCCACAATGAAACAGAACCCCACAGGAAAGAAACTAAGTAATTCAACTGCGCACAGAATAGTTTATTAGTATTTTGATGTTATCATCTACAATTACATATTGTAAAATAAATAATTATTATATATACTAAACTCTTTAATTGTGATATATATATATATATATATATATATATATATATATATATATATATATATATAAATAAAATAAGGAATACAAAGATGAGGAATTTTATTCTCTCACGGTCATTCTCATGTAGAATAAAATATTCACTTTCCAGGTAAGGAAAATAAGCTTTTGAACTATCTATCTTTCTCTACAATCTTTGGTTATCTGAATAAAACCCTACTATGGATAACTTTGATTTTACTTACCTTGCTACCATTTCCTTTTCCTTATTTGATGCATATCCACTGCTACTGAGGGTTTTTGATGGAGAAGAGAGGAAGTAGAGGCAGTGATTTGTAAAGTACTGATCAACCAATGGTAAAAGAACCTAAGAAATATAGACACAAAATATATTTTTTACAGAGCACAAAAGTAAATGTAATAGCAATGCTTTGATTGGTCAAAGTTCATAAAAAGAATTTTAGCTCTTTAACAACTGTATTTTTTTATTTCAAACACAAACTCATGTAAATTAAAAATTGGAGTCTTAAAACTTTATTCAAAATTACATAAATAATAAACAGACTTCCACAGAGATATCTGGTTTGGATCTAGTACTGCATAGGAGTATTTCTTTCTGCTAATTAGTTGATATGCACTTCAGTGATATCTTGTGGCAAAAAAATCAGATTAAATTTATATATTCAGTGAGAATATTTAATATCATGTAATGAATAATCTGCCTTTTAAATTTTATGTTCTTTCTCATACAGAAAGAGATATATTGAAGTATTTTGAAATATTTGAATCCAGCAAATAAACTGAGATATTTTTGAACACATTTAAAAATATTTGATAACACTTTGATTATTTATCATAAAAAATGGAAAATATATATTTCCATTATGTGAAAAGCAGTCTAACATTATAAATTTATATATTCTGCATAGTGGAACATATATGAACATGAAGTAATCACTCACTTTAGCAAAGAATTTTATTTCTTGGTCATGTGGAGATTTTTCAGTTTTTCCACTGGTTACAATGGCTTCTGCAAGGATGCAATCAAGGCAGACACAAATAAAAAGCTGTCTAATAATAAATAGCACAATAGATCTTTCTGATAGACTTAAAAAATTAGTTTTACTCAAAAATAAAAGAGCAGAAACTGTTTAGCTAGTTACAAATGTTCAATAATTTAATCTGAAAATTAAAAGACATTATTCAAGTTTCTTAAATGCAATAAAAATAGTGATCACTAAAATTGTGAACCTATAAATCAAATATTTAAATATCAACAATTCTAACTATTTAAAAAAAAAAATCTGTAACTTACCCAAATGTGCAATAAATTCTTGAGCAGAATCAACATATTTTAAAATTTTCTTCAGAAATTTAAAGGCAAACCTCTTTTCCATGGATGAAGCATCCAACTCCATGTCATTCAGGCCCCTGTTTTGAATAGGATTAAGAGAAGTAGCATTGATGATGACAGTAGTACAAATAGGGACAGTACTATGAAGCATTTCATGCTTTTTTTTAAAATTATGGTTAATTTTCCATGAGAAGGAGAAAATGACCATGGTAACACTTAATGATCAACGGTCTAGGAGGAAATAGAGAAAAATGAACTGACTTTAATAAGAGGTCTTTAATAAGAGGAACCGACTTTAATAAATGATAGCTTATGAATAAAGTATCCAAAATGCATGTATTTTAGGATAAGAACTTTAGAGAGCTACCTCATTGCACGAACAAAGCCATCATGCATCTGTACCTAACAAAGTAATGCATTGGTCACTCAATTTCTACTTCTGGCACATTTACATTCCAAGTGTTTGGGAAGTCAGCAGTTGCACCTTTACAAATTCAGCCTAAGTACTACCCTTCATTTGATTAGTCACTGTTAGACTTCATTTTGTCCTTCTATTTTATGAAGGAACAAAGCCAAAATTACTTCAGCTACTAAATGAAAACTTAAATGTTAGTAACAGACTATTATATTATTAAATCATCGAAAAAATTTCAACAGAATACAATAACTTCTAAAGAGGCATATATTGTTTACTTTTTAAGATAAATTCATATACATAAATCATGGCTGATCATTCAAGATATTAAAGAGGAATAAAAATACATGTGGTCGTCTGGGCCTGATTTAAAGTACTGGATTTGATTTTAAGTACAAGTGAAACTTACATGACCAAAATTCTAAAATTCTTTAGGATTACACACAAATTAAGGTTGGAAGGAGTAGGTTCAAGGATTGAAATCTCATAATGACCCTGGAGATCCTATAATATTTGGCCACCCTCAAAATAATGGTGAAATATTTTATTATATCTAACTGGAATTTTCCTTGTAACAACTTATTACTTTTGAGGAGTTAGTGTTTGCCCTCTTTTTCTCTATAACCTTCCATGAAGTAGTTGAAGATAGACATAAATCCTATTGTAGCCTTCTGTTTTAAAGCTGAAAAATTCAACCACTCCTCAGAGGCTCTCCTGGCATGACATTGGCATCCATCCACAGAGCATCTCAGTGACCTCCCACTTGAGTGACTTTGTTCTCAATGTCTTCCTTAAAACCAAAACTGGTACAACACATCCTGAGAGAATCTCATGATCCATCAACCTGCAGGACACACCTGCTGATAAAGCCTGGTACACAGTCAGCTTTCATCATCACAGGGACACATTCCTGATTCATGTTCAACTTGCACAATTCAAAGAGCTTTTCTGCACATCTGCTCTAAGGCTTGGCTCCCCTACTCCTGGGATTACTCCAGCCCAGGTATAGGACTTTGCATTTACCTTTGCTAAAACTCATAAGATTTCTGTCAGCCCATTTCTCCAGACTATCAAAGCTCCTCTGAGGGGTAGCCAAACTCTCCAATTCATTGCTAAGGGTTCATTCCACAAATCTGCAAACAATGCTTTCTGTCTTGGCATCCAGGACAAGAACAGGGATTTTTTTTTTCATTACCCTTTTGAAGTCACTTAATTCTATACATTTTTAAACTTATTCTATTTTCAAATGTACTTGCTTTCAAAAATCATTAATTCTTTCATCTTCATTTCCTTGAGGTTCTCTTGTACTTTTGTTTAGTTTACAACTTCTTCATAGTCTCTTTTTTCCAATATCAAAAGAACTAAACTCTGATTCAGATTTGCTATTGGTAGATAGTGGGTGACACCTGTGACATCTAACTGCTTTATCAAGTGAGGAAGTGACTGAGTGACATGAAGGAAAACCTCTGGTGAATCATAAATGGCTACTTCATCTGCTACTATACAGCCTCTTCAAGCAGAAACAGATAGGAGGACTCAGCCTTTATCAGTTAAGAGAAAATAACCTGGCAAAGGACATGCAGACTACAGAGGAGCTGACCAGTGTGTCAGAAGCAGGGAAGAAGGAGGGAACTGATAGTTTGTGGCACTGAGGCAAAAGCAAGAAAGGAACAGGAAAAAAGAAAGTTGCTGGACTCACTTCTGTGGTATAAGAAAATGATCATTTGTACTGAGAGTCCTTACCACTGGTATGGGAGTAAATTAGGGAGGAAAAATGGAATATTAAATTGGCAGTTGAAAAACGGCTATAAGAGAAATCCACGTAAAAAAAGTAATTCTGGGAGAAGGCAGATGCAGCAGAAATTTTAACAACAACAAAAAATCTAATAATAAAATATATGCTCTTGACCATGTCAGAACACAGTTAAGAGGAAAGAAATGGTTATAGTCTAGGGGAAGAAAGCCAGAGAACCAAGGAAGACATTTCAATCCCATTTTAAACACAAACTTAGTAGGACTCTAACCTCCAGTCTTAGTTTAATTTGTGAAAAAAAAAATAAATTTTTTAGAGTTCTAGTTTGTATACTTTGATGACTCTTAATTTATCACCTGTGCAATCAAATAATTTAGTATGAATTAACAGCTATGTATGCTTGAGAGGCATCTTCTGCTGCCTCACCTTCACAAAGGAGACTAAGTACTTATCTGTATTTTCAGTGATGTCACGGTAAATATTTTCTTTTTGAGTTTATAAGAAGTCCTGGTTCCTAAGAGATTACACATAATTTCCTAAATATTGAAAGATGTTGATAGGTCTGTGAAGTATAAAAAACAATATCCAAAGAGCTTGCAGAGGTTTAAAGATGTGTAACAAAATTATGTGTTGGTTCTAATACATACTTGAGTAAGGCCTTATAGATTTATCTGTATGTCATAAACACACTAAGTGTTTCAAAAATGTTCTCAGCAAAGAGCAAAAAAACCCAAAAACAGAGGCAGATGGTATATGTGAAGCACACATGCTGTTCCGCCTATACATTTCCAATTATAAACAATTCCTGTGTTATAATGATTAGTCCAACGTTTTCAAGAATGACATCTTGAAATGTGATAATTGCAATGAGTACTTCAAAAGATTTTTTTTATATACATATGCATATATTCATCTGAAAAAAACACTGGAAAGATGATAATCTTGATTCATTCTGATACAATCACAGCAAACTCTCTGTCCATATCAATGAAGAGTTTGAACATGCTTTTTCAAGTTGATTTGTCCCATGATATAACGCTGAAAAAATTGATTTCCTGACCCAAACACACGCAGCTGCAAAATTTGAGCATTTCCATTCGTGTTTCAGAAGATCATTCATTTGCACTAAGTAGACCAGCTTTTCTCATTCAATGGCTCTGAAGCATCTATGGAGGTTATAAAAATATTTGGTGGCACACCTACATATTGGATTCAGGCTGAGAGCCTACATATGTGGCAGGAAGGAATTTTTCTCTGTAGTACTACAGAAATATATTTAGAACTGTTTTCCCATCTCTTAGAAATATTATTAATTCTTGAAGTTAACAAAGTTACATTTTGAAGATGCTAAAAATGGGTTTTCATAAATTTCTGAGGATACTTTCAATAGAATAAAAGACTTGAAATGTAGAAATAGGTGAAAACAGGAAAGGTCTGACTCTGTGCATGTACAGAAAAATTTGTTCATGGATACAATTTAGTTCACAAAAATGCTGAATGCCAGAAAATTGAGGTTTCCTATGTGTTCAGGAGTTTCTCATCAAATAAAAGAGGAGAGTTGTAGTATAGTAATTCACAATTCCATCATGTAAAGCTACATATTACAGTAACAAGTCCTCACAGGCCAGCTTACTTTGAGACACAGCAATTCAATCTGCAGTAAAACTAAGGATGTTTATGCTTTTGCTACAGTAGAAGTTAGTGCCCACAAAGTAGAGCCACTTTGTGTTATTACTTTACAGAACTCAAAGCAATATTTCTTTTCAGAAACTGGATTAAAAAGCAGTTTTACATAGATATGTTTCAGTATCAGACCTCAGATGAATTTTCCCATGATCCTTACTGACACTGCTGGCTGCTAACTTAGACATTTTAAATTATCCTCTTGTTTAATTACCCTACTGTTGCATTTTGCATTTACTATGATTACATACTCATTAAAAATGTTGCCTGAACATGCTGTTTTAGAAGAGTCTTTCTGAACATGAAAATAACTCTGATTGCTAGAAGACATGCTGAACAGTAATTATGTTAATAACTGCCAGTCTGCAGGGAGATAAGACTGACATGCTGGTTTGGGCACTGAATGCAAGCAAGCATCTGAAAAAATGTGCAACTCACCGAGATATGATTATCCCATTGACTTGAAGGAATTTAAACAGCTCCTGTGCCTTTTCACGGTCCCGTGATTTCTCCTTGGCTGTCAATGTGTCATAAGGTACCAGTAAAGGATGACTACCTCCACCTTTAGTAAGTTGAAAGAACTGTAAGTTTTTCTGCTCTAAGATTTGTTCTGCCTTATGTACAAAAGTAACTATTCATTTTGATTGTCTTACACTGTCATCTTTCAGATTGTTTCTTCTCCCTCATTCTCCTTGTCTTTTTTGGTGTGATTTGCAGGATTGTGGCTTACCTTTACTTTCCAACTCCATTTTCTTCTTTTTGGCCCATATATTATGGTAGTTTTCTGCCATTACCTCAACCATTCCCTACATTAGCATCATAAAAAACAATATGTAAGATTAGGTGATGATTAAAAATTCTGTAACTCTACATAGTTTCACAGTCTTAAGTCTACAGTCTTGTGATAAAGGAACATCACAGTTACGTGGAATTTCTCTATTCTTCTGTTCTTTGAAGTCAGCACAAGCACAGGATACACATATTATAGCATGCTATTGACAGCCCCTTCCCTAACTTCATGCTGAATTTTTTCTGGGAACTCAGGAAGCACCAATGGCATGAACAGTGGAAATTTCATCTTTCAGTATGTAAATAGCATGCACCCTTTCTACAACATCTTATCATAACTACAGTCCCAGTTACACTCATAAAACCTAACAAATTTCAACTCATTAATAATAATAAGACTAAGTACATCCATTCCTTTCCGCATAATATATGCAAAACACAAATACGAACCTGAAGCTCCCTAGAAAGTGCCACATTAGAGAGATCAAGTGGTGTTGGGCTATACCCATTTCCCTGCAGGGGAAAAGAAAATTATTCTCAGATAAAATAATTTCAGATAAAAGAATCAAATAATCCATTACCACATCTCTGTTACTGACTTGATTAGAGTAACACCATTCCCAACTTTATATTTCTTGTGGAAACTGTTCACCTATTTTGCAATGTACTGAAGGCACTGGATGATTAGAGAATGGGTTTGCTAGTGTGGAAGCATGCAGGTTGCTGCAAATACTTAGATCTCTCTATTCACAATAGGTGGCAAGCTGCAAAGAAGTAAGGTTTTAGCCTAGGAGGAAACCAATCATGAGACATACAAGATGTCCTTTCAAAACATGACAGAACCATGTGGGAATAGTCTGAGTGAGCCCTGTGCTAAGGATGAGACAGTACAACAAAAAGATAAATTATTTTCTTGAGGAAATTAAAGACTAAGAAAAAGTAGGTGTGTAGTGTATGAACACAATCTTCAACTGGTTTAAGTGAGAAAGCTCCAGTTCAAAAACCTGTGAGAGGTGCATGTATGTGTGAATGGTTACATATAAATCAGTGATTTCAAACGTCTACTCTAGTTAATTATGTGCTGAAAACCTCTACTCTGTCATGTTTTTGTCATGCATCTTCTTGGCCAAGAAGGCCCAGATGCAGAGCAAGTTCAACTGGCTGGAAGCAGAGATTCCAGAGACAGCAGAATTTCCTGTAAGGGAGTGAGGTTTGCTGAAGAGATAAGAAATACTGAAGTATTATCTTGTAATGAGTGCTCAGGGGCCTCTTTGGTAAGCAAACAGTGGGCTTGGAGAAGGAACTCAACACAGGCTTAAGGTGCCAGGTGCTGATGCTCACAGGATCAGTGCTGGTGCAAGTGTACATAAGGAAGTAGTTTGTGACACAACTTTGCACACTCCTTCCAGGACTTGTGCCCAATGCACTGCTTCTTAACTCTCACTATATTTATGTACACATGTGTGAAATTCACCTTGAAGGGTGCAATACCAATTCTCCAACACATTTCATAATTTTAAACAGCTTTCCTCCTCCTCCAAGACATATTGACCAGCAGCCTCAACATGCAATTTTAAAAATCTACAAATGGAAAAAAATCTATCATCACCTGAAATTTTTGCCTGTAGATTTGGAAAAAAAAAAAAAAAAAAAGCAAATGTGCAATCTGTCGGTCATAATTATAATCTTAACAAAAGCCCATGTTAGGCTCTTCTGTTTGACCAATCAAAAAAATATTGCTATATTTTTTTTTATAAAATTAAGGACTTTAAATGCTTTGTCTGTTTTCTTTGAATGACTATATTAAAAAGTTTTTCAGTTCTTCTAAGAAAATTAATATCTATGGTCTCTTATAGCCTCATTGTCTTAAAAGCTTTTTGGAATCTCCTCTTCAGGGTGGCACAGTGTTTATTGTAGTGACATGACTTTTAATCTTAGAACTCTACCATTAAAAGTTTCTTTTCACTAAAAGAAAATAAAATTGACAAAATTGTTAATAATTTATTGGTAAATTAATTAACAGGCCTCTTGTTTTTTAAAATCAAGGTGTTGTTCTACCTTACCTGACTAGACTGAGATATGCTACGAAGCTTTTCATTTTCACGCTGATGTATCATTGCTTCTCCTCCCTCCTTGGTCCTTTCTAGGCTCCATCCCAAAGCCAACATGGTTTTCAATGATTCTCTGGCAGGCCAACGATAAATCTCCTTTTCCTTTGAAGAAATAATTCAAATTTTTTTCTGTATTTAGTAAGTAGTCCAAGCACAATAAAAATAGTCTGTCCTTCTCTACTAAGTGCCAAGTACCACAAAATTATAAAAAATTTTTATATTCTATGAGAACACAAAATATAGTTCTTTTTACATGAGAGAAAAGCTTTGAAACACCTGCAATAAAAAAAATATTCTTAATGGCATTTATTTCTGGGATAAGAGTTAGAACCTAACAGCACTGCAATGAGCCCTGGAGCAATAATGTATATTGGATCTAGAAACTTATTCATTAATTCCATCAGCACAAAATAATAAAAGAAATGATGGTACTGTGAGTGCTAAAAATTAGTTAAACAATTTTGTATCTTCAAATGCATCAAGCACCCAAGACCGTTTTTTAGTCTTCCTGAATTTATATCTACTCACAGATACAGAAGGTTACTGAACTATACACGTCTTCATATAAACACAGTTACCAATCAAAAAATAGGCAGCAGCCCATATTCCAACACTCCTTTGAAAAGTAAAAGTGTAAGAAAAAGTCTGAAAATTTGTGGCAAAATTCTGAGTATGCTATATTAAGACTTTTCAAATCAATTAAATAACAATACTTCAGGTTGCATCATAAACCAGTTGTTCAAAATAACAGCTTTTAGGGATAGACCTGATTTTTATGTTCAAAACTGCTAATTTCAGACAATTCAGAAAATTCTCTTTGAACTGCTTAAATAACAACCAACGATGCTTTGGTTCCTCTCCAAAGATTCCAAAGCAATTTACAAACCTTAGGAAATTCAACCTCCTTAATCCCTCTGGATTCTTGTCATGTCTATTTTCTAAACAGGAAATATCTGGTGAGGAGGGACATATGTAATTGACTTGTGTCTCCCAATGAATCATTACTAAAATAAGTAACAGAATTCAAATTCACTTTACTGTTCTGACAACTAGAAGACATTTGTGCCTAGTCAAGAAATTCAAAATACTTTTAATGTGTTTCTGCATTTTCAACTGAATCATCTCCTACGCACTTTTTACATTTTTCTACCATCTTTCTGGAAGACAAAATTGCCTTCATATATTTTAGATTACAGTTTCATTAAAGTTCATGAGTTTCTGCCAGTCATTCCTCATCCATGGAAGCCTGAAAATCTGTGCTACTAATACTTCTGAATTCAAATTTGCCGAGGCCTATGAAGAAACAATTAATGTTATGCCTAATGTAAGTAAATTAGACAAGACTCAGGGTAAGATTAACTGAAAAATCACTTCAGCAGAAAGTTGTATCTACTAACTGTAAGAATTCTTGTTTGTTCCTCTGCCTGACATTTAACAGAATATATTTGAAATGGATTTTTAAAAGCACACAAATCAATCTACTTAATATTGATGCAGCTGAAATTTACTCTATTACCTTTTCAGCTAAAGTTTTGAAAGGCCTTATTAATGGGTGAGTCTTCATATTTTCATCCAGTGAAACACCATATTTCCATCCACTATTAGTCTGAAAAAGAAAAAAAAAGACAACTGCAAACCCCAATGAAGTAACATGAGACCAGCATTGATGAGTGAGAGCAAATTTCAGTGTCCTTTGTCACATCAAACTGCTAACCCACTCCAAGAGCTGCTCAGTGCCACAGGGGAGGATCTGTGGGCATGCAGGAACAAAACACACCTGAGACAGAAGGGATGCCACCTGTGAGCAGTGGGTCTCACAACACCAGTCCTGAGCCTAACTTACACTGGCCCCTTTCAAGCAGACTCATGCATTGAGACAGCACTGACTGTCCCAAAATACAATAAATATACTGTCCCAGTTCTCTACAGACACTAAAGTCAGAAACATAGAGAAGAATATGTAACATTAACAGACCAAGAACTGAAGGACGTAACTAATGAATCCTTTACCTTAAAGAAAAGTAAGTGAAATTTATGGTTTGAAATTATTCTGTGCATATTTACATATGCATATGTATGTGTAACTTCCTATACAAATTTGCATACATAGCCCCCCCCAAACAAGAGAATTATTTAATACAACTCTTCCATAAAATTGCTATTCATTTGTTATTAATTGTTATAATAAATTATTGAAGAATTCATTGTCTTGTAGCTTTCTAGAAATAATGAAACAGAAACACAACATAGCGACAGAGCATTTGGAAAATTATAGAGGAATTCAATACATAACAGGTTTCTTAAAGCTAAGAAGAAAGAAAATCTACAACTACTATCTGAAATAAAAAATTACATTAGGCTGTACTTTCTTAGACCATAGAGCTGCTGCAGTAAAACTGAATCTCTGACTCCCAGTCAAAAAGCACCACTACCTAAAGAGCTGTATATCCTTACCTAAAAATTTTTTTACAAACCCCAAAGAACAGCAAAAACCCACCAAACCCCCAGACAAAGAAAAAACCCCTGGAAACCCAGACCAGACTCTGTCTTTTTCAGTACCCTCAAGTCTCTCCTAATAAATTCTTTGAAAAAGTAACTAATTGCAATGCATTTTCCTAAGGAATAGGTTTCTTCCAAATATCCCAAAATAAATATGTAGACATCCATACGACCTGAACAAGGGCCTATCTGTTAAACTGTCCAGTTTCAATTTCAGTATTCACCCTAGTAATTATTTACTAGTCCTGGACAGTGGCCAGTCTTAAAATAACTCCTACCTTTTCAAAGGCCCATTTATCGTGGGAATGTTCAGCATACTTGCTTACAATATACTCCAGCTTCTCAGGAAGTACAAGGCTGTAAGTAAAGAGGGCTGTGGTCATTCAATCATAATTTACTGCAGTCTGACTTATGAAGAAAATGTCAGCAAAAGATTTCACCAATCAAAAATGCTTCACCTTCAAATAAAGGCAAAGCATTTGGCATGGCAATTCCCTGTTCTTTAAAAGGAATGCCACAAAAAAGGCATAGCTATAATGGCATTTGCAGAGAACCTTTAAGTGCATTAACAGTCACACTTTTTAGCAACTGAAATCGCAAAGAAACAAAAACCTTCACTGTAATCTACAGGTAAATTTGTTGCTAATTCTTAATAAAGAATACTATTAATGTGGATGTTTCACAATGCATAATGATGGAAAGAAAAGACTTTATTAGCAAGACTGAGCTATTGGTCCTCAGTTCTTGAATACAAGATCTGCATTTTAAAAGCAAAAAATTACTAGGAAAGACAAATCTCTAATCATCCTACATGATTTTGCCATATCATGTTTCTACAGATCAATTCTCAAAATTAAGTGAAGAATTTATAAAAGTTGGCCTACAGACCAATTGAATCACCAGACTTTTGTGATGTTGTACAAATTGTCATAAGCACGTACAAAATAATGACAGTTTCTAATTTATCTATCCCAAACATTTGAACTATTAGGCAATAGGGTACATAAATATAGGATTCACTATTTTCTCTGCAGACACAAGATGGAAATATTAAACACCTGTTCAAGGCTGAGAAGAATATGGTTTATGTCTGGCAAACAGGACAGATTTCAGTAAAGTATTTGGCAGAAGGAAGCAAAAATCCCTGCACTACTTCTGAAAGTGCTATACCACTAACATGTCAGTCACCAGCCAACTCTCCCTACAGAAGATAAAAATGTTAATAAGGAATAGTATAAAAATATTTAAAGGAAGGAAACCACTATGAATTACATGACTCACTTTGATGTGCTGACAGGTTTGGGATCAAAATTTCCTTCTGGATCCACTGAAGTCTGCTTTTCCAAAGTTGACATAATTCGTGTATCTAAATAATCAGGGGGCAAGGCACCAGCTATAGCACTTAGACAAGGCAAAGCCATTCGAAAGAGCTCTGGATCATACTTCTGCAGGAGAGATAGGAACTGGTTGGAAAACCCAATAGAAAAACATGCAGAATGTTAGTGAAATCCAAGCAGCCATAGCCATGTACAAGTATTAGAAAACGAACAGTAAGTCACATTTAAAATTCAAACATAAAGCAGAATTATTGTAGCACGACATGTATTTTCCATTATATCAACGTGATATGTTCTTAAAACTACTCAGATTGACATAAGAGTGTGCTGACACTTTGTATATGCATGCAACAGAGTTCAACTCAAGCTTTCTTTGGGCCATGAAGGCCTCTACAGGGAGGATCCAGGCTTGTTTCACTACTTACAGAGCATGATAATCTGTAAAACACTGCCTTAGTTCTCAAATTACTAATTCCTGCAGAATTAGCAGAAGCCACTGTCATTTAGCCTCTTTTTCACCCTGCACTGTTTCATTTTAAAATATGCTCATTAAGGGAAATTTTGATTTACTGTACCAAAGTAATTTCATTATTTTTAATAACATCAAACCTGTGAATAGCTTAGAACAAAAAAGAATAGTGGAAAATATGGTAGGTCAGCAGATCAGATTTACACAACTCTTCTTTCACCTGGCTTACTACCATTTACAGAAAAATAAAAATGTTATAGAGAGCCACCAGTACTGGCAGAAATACATCATGTTAATTTATCTGTCAAAATCTAAGATTCATTAATTGGAAACATATTATTACACCAGGCACTCTTGACACTCTGCATTTGTGAAAGCACTAAGAAAGGGGTAAATGTTACTAAAATTTTATACAAATAAAACTTAAAAAGCCATTTCAGAATAATGCAGAGACCATTTTTTATTCCATATTATAAATCAGAATGCCTAGAGGAGCAATCATCTAAATCTTTAGATTACAAAGAGAACATAAATTCAGTGAGACACAATGAATATGATTTTTATATTGTCCTAAAGCATAAATTTTGGGGCTAAATTTTGATCCCAAGCAAGCACAAAAAGTGTTTACTCAGGAAGACATTTCTCGTATCAGAAATGCAACTATTTTACTGAGAGAAAAACTGAGAAAGTTTAAAAGTCCCAATATCACATTTTGCAACAGAAAAATGGAAATGTGTTTATTTCATAGTATATTGCATCATATCTCTTCAGCTGGGCAATAGCTGGAAAACTAAAGAAATACAAATATATATTTGAAGACAGGCAATGTAAATTTATTCTGCATATACTGACAATTTGATAAACACGTACATATATTTATTAAAAATTAATTTTATGTCAGTAAAAGTAATTTGAAATGCTTAGCAGAGCCAAGATAGGAGAGCAGACAACACTGACATGTTAGTGCAGGGAGAACTAAACATTATGTGTGCGTGTGAGTATATATATATATATATATATATATATATATATATATATATAAGTATTATATATAAATATATATATATATACATACATATAGTATTGTAGTATTACATTAGTAATACTCATTAGTAGTGTAAAGCTTACAAGTATATCAACCAAAGATGTGAAATTTCATTGGCTTGGAGAGAGTCTTTCAAGATTCAGTATTCAATTTTTCAGTTCATTAAAAGCATTCATTGCTCTATCTCCCATATTAGATGAAACAACCATTAAAACAGGAACTTTCTCATCTTGGCACAGCAAATTATCCCTGTAATGCTTTTATATCCACCCATAATGTCATGTGAATTGCAGCCATTACCTTATGGGACAAGGAATCAAATATTCCCCAGAAAAGTTTTTCAGTTAAGTGTAACTCTTCTTCTGCTGCAATTCCATAGCTTCCCATTCCTGAAGGCAGACAGTAATATTTCCAGCACTGCTCATAGTGATTTGTCAGAAGCTAGATTTTCAAGAAATAAAAATGTTTGTGAAACATTGCTATTTAATAAAATAAAAAACTGTTATGCTAAACAGTTGCAGGAGTGGTATTTTTTGTGTCTCTGTCTTCATTGCCAATGGCTCAGAATAAAGGTTTTTTTTTTTTTTTTTTTCTTTTTCTTTTTGGAAGAGCAGCAGAGCCCATATTGTGAAAGTATAAAGCCTGTACTATCTCCAGCTCCTGCTGTGAGATTCTCAAAGATTACAGGGAGTAGCAAACTTTCAGAATTGTCACCATTTGAGTACAGACTAGCTCACAGGATAAAACCACAGACAATAAAATGGGTATAAGGCAGGACATGATAGGTTCTCTTGAGAAGTTTTATAAATTCAAATTGATTTAATGCCTGTCATTTGTAGTGGCTTTAGTGTTACTCAAAACACTGCAGAAGACACATGCAGTACACCCTCTTGGCTGTGACTGCTCAGGTCTGGGAAAGTTGACAGAAAAAACTATCATACAGGAAATCTGAACAGTTAAAGAGCTAGTATAGATAATTATCGGTGAACTTTCCTTGTAATTTCAAATTTCTACCAGTTTCTTCTGTAGAACTAAAAATTCTTATCCCGTGAAAATTTAAAAAATCTCATTTAGCATCAGACTAGAATCTTGGCATTTTATTTTTTATTGCAATTCTGTGTAAGAAAGGAAAATAATAGTTAAAAACCAGACCAAACACTCCCTCTACACCACACTTTTAATCAAAAATTAATGATGCTCCAGAATATGTTTGTGAATATGGCAGCTCTGCTTTAGATATGATAAAATTTCAATTATTTCACAAAAAGATGCAGACCTTAGATCAGGCTGTTTTATCCCCCAAAAAAGTGAAACAAACCTGACAGAATAGTTCTAAATATGATTCATTTATCATCTAACAATTGTAATTCTGTTTTTACAGAACAAAAGAAAAAAGAAAACAAAAGAAAAACTAGATAAAACTTCAGTCACAGATTACTCAAAATAAAAGGTGAATTTTCTTTCCTGCATCCTGTCTCTTAGATTTCACTCAAAATTCATTCCTGGACCATGCATTCCACCAAGAGCTATTTTAGTTCATATAGCAGAAGAAGAAATCTCAAGATAACACTGACATTTAAATTGATATATTGAAATACTCTTGCTGAAGCAACAGGAAAGTCAACAGTTCACTATACAAAATATCATGATCACCTTACTCTTTACATTAGGCACGATTTCAAAAATTTTGCAAACATTACATTTAATTTGAAAGACTACAAAACAGATAACATTATTTTCAATTCAGAAGTAATTTTACATTGCTTTATCCTTCCCATTCTGTTTTTAAAAAGAAGGCAACAACATTTTCTTTTGAAATTTTATACTGTATGCATGCACAGAAAATAAAGTATTTACCTTGAGAGGCATTTTACAGTATTCATTGAGCAGGGGCACATCAAAAACCAGCCTTCTCAAGAGCTGTTGTAGCATAGAGGGACGCAAATGGCTGTAATTTTCAAAAATAGATGTTATCAGCAAAATTCATGCAGTTCAATGGAAATGAAATAAAAATTGAAGTCAATTTACATATTGGGAGGCAAAACATTCATTAGAAGTATTTTGAAAAAGCAGTACTAGGTGCTTAAGGAATCTCACTATCCAAGGACATAGCTCAGAAATTGTGCTGCCTCTGAACCCTCTTATGTGAACAGTCAAATCTACATTTCAGTTCCTGAGAAAACACTGGTCATTTATTTTACATAAGAATCAAATTGTACGTCAGGCAAAGGAAGAAGCTGCTAAAATACCTATCCTGCACAAAGGAATTGTTTGTACACAGGTATCATACGTACTGGCAGATAGCAAGCAGGCATTCCTCAATAGCATCTCTTTGAGCCTTTGTGAGGGACCGTCCCTTGGATAACCTATATATTGTGTGAAGCGTGGAGTCCACCAGAGAGGCATGATGCTCTGTTCCAGAAAAGAGGGGAGCACATCTCTTGAGCAGTGGAAACACAGCTGAGCAAATGTATCTGTTTAGTGCGAGAGCTGCCTCCGTGGTGCTTAGAGAAACCTGTATGAAGGAGTAAATGAGCTCTAGTGTCACACTGGATAAAGGTCACTAAATATGAACAATGTAATAGTCCTTAAGTCTCCTGAGGGGCTGGGTGCAAATGATGTTTCCAGTATAATGTTTGTATAATATATGTTTCCAGATGTTTCCAGGACTAAAGTAATTTCTTTTTCAATTGGAGAAAATTCAAGCCATCCATTTATGTTCCATCTCTTGCACCCCTGCACCCTGAACAAATAGTAGCAGAAAAGAATATGTAGCCTCTAGCTTGAAACAGATTAGAAAACCCCACTAAGCTTTAAATAACACTTAGAATCTCAATTTCTTCCTGGATTTTCAGCGCAATTATTGTAAACAAAAATGAAATAAAAGCAATCATTAGGCCTGTTGCAGTATACTCAAAGTACTTATTGAATTACTGTGCAACCTGTATCAAAAGATTTTAAACTACTTTTACACTTCATACACTGAATGCTTAAATCAGACCTGCACTGTAAATTAATAGTGAATTAATATTCATTTTGTTTTATAGTGAGCCTACAATGCCTTTTTCTAAAGGCTGTTTTGACCTGAAATTCCAGTTTTCTTACACTTACAAAGCCACTATTTCCAGCCATTTTGCCTAAACTCAATAGTGAAATACGTACTGTATCCAAAGAGGCAGAAGCTCTTAAATCTGGTAAAAATCCAACTTCCAGTAGGTGAAGGAGGAAGCTTTGGTCCTTAATACCATAGACACGGTCCAAGAACAGTACCATGGGTGCTTTATGATCAGGACAGAAACTGGCAGACATGTCTGGCTCATTTACTGTGCCATCTACACAAACACACAATGCACTTTTTAGTAGTAGATAACTGATGAAACAAAAAACCACCAAGGCAATGAAACACATCACAATTACATTTAATAGGTTAAATCACTTGCTCAAAGAAAACTACATTCTTCCTCAGTTTTGTTCTATGCTGAAAAAGACTCATTTAGAACAGAAAGATTTTATTCTTTAGAAACCCCTATTATTTTGCAATTTAATTATCTTTCACTCTTAAATGAAAGCTTAGAAATTAATGGTAAAATATTCTACAGATGACTGGATAATGTGGAAATACAAAGGGACTGAGCCCAAGCTTAAATATTTTACCTAAGGAGTTAGTGGCTCTAAAGCCACTGCTGGAAACCAAGTATTGGCCCACTGGTGTGATCCTTTAAAGTATTTCTTACTTTCCTACATTCTTTGCTCTACAGGAGCAAATATCTGTGCCACTGGAGCAGCTCTAATAGATGCAGATCTAATTAAAATTTGAACAGTTCTCTGCTTACATTTAACTAATAAAACTGCTCTATTTTTTATCTGAGGGCAAATGTGGCAAAAGACTTATAAAAAAATAAATGGTCTAACAGAAGTATTGAAGTTACCTTTGTTAACTGTGGACAACTTTAGTGGTATACTTATAATCCCCACCAAATCTTCAGTTGGAACTAGGGATCGAAGAATCGACCTGATTCGAATAGCTTCCCCTTTTCCACTTTGAATAAGCTGTTAGAAAAATTTATCAGTTAAGAAATTTAGTATTGCGAGACATGAGAAAGTTTTCCTCAAAATTTTTGTATTAATATGATTTTTTTTTTCAAACACTGGAATAAAATGTACAGAAATTCAATTTATCCAAAAATTAATGAAGTTGCCAAATTCAACTGTTCCTACATTTGTATCTGGTCTTATTTTTATATAAATGATTTTACAATATTATAAATTCCCAATAAGGCAAAAACCTCACATTGGTAAGATTCCTAAATCAACCAGTTATGGTGATAAAACCAAAACATATGAAATGTCCATGTTACCTAGAGAATCCATGGTGCCAAGTTTTGAGCTTGCTTTTCTACACTACAAATGGATGCCGACCTGTGTGATGTGTCCATGCATTTTTCTATCATTTTTATGCTTAAAAGTCTTAAAAAGGCATTTGCAACAATGAGGTGAGCAATTCCTTTCAACTTCTAGCAGAAATTAGTATTCATAACCTGTGTCTGAAAATCCCTACCAGTAATTTTCATAACATGAAACTGCTGTGTCTGGCAATAGAGAGCCACATATAGCTAATAAACTTAACAGCTTTTCTGAGTGTTAGTAGGGAGGCTGCAAGCCAAACTTCTTACTCTTATTGTATTGAGATAAATAGAGGGTTTTAAGCTACTAAAGAATTTTAAGCTCCAACAAGCAAGTCAGTCTAATTAAAAGCAAGTCTTGCACGTGGCTGTTATAGGCATTACGGTTGAAATAGTTATTTTACATATTTTTCCATGTATTCACAAGGTGTGGGCACCATATTTCATCATTGCACACAAAAAGCAGCCCTCTATCACATTCTTATAAAAATTATTCTATGGCTTTCTAGAGAATAATAAAGAGTCAGTTTTGGAAGTTATTATAGTGGTCACTTAATTGTGCAACACTAGTAGTTCATATTTGCTTTGATTTCATAGTCATGTAAAAATTACCAAAATTTTAGATAAATAAAATACATAAAGGAATCAAAAGATCATCGTTCTTTATAAACAGCTTGCAGCTTTTATCTACTTAGATACAGCAAGAAACCATAAAGTCTTCCTTTTGAAGGGAAGAAGGCTTTGAATAGAGAAAGGTTTCGTGAGACATGTACAATTATGTTTACAAATCTCCTTGCATTTTCTGAGCAAGTGGTAGAATGAACTTACATGCATTTCTGGTGCACAGCGTCCAAGTAAATCTATGAGAGCTGAGTAAAATGACATGATTGCATTTCCCATGTGCACAGTCTCCTCTTCCTCTTCCTCCTCATCACTAAAAAGTTAAAAATAACAGTGAGAATTTTTGCTATTATACATTTTATAGCTTTTCTCTGGAGCTAGAGACATGATCCAGAGACTATTCACCAGACATACTCATCCCTTTGGCTCCAGACTAAAGGGTTTTTGTCCCTAGGGTAAGCATGCAGGCTAACAGTAATAGCTAACTTCACATGAGCCTTCCACCTTCCGCTTTTACTTTAGCTTAACTTTAGCTTCATTCCACAGCAGTCATTTCATTTGTTTTGTCCTTTGGGCTTTTTCTCTCTGTAACTTGTATTCCACTTTTATCTAGCTAATGCTTTATGAATGCCATATGACAACTGCTTGTGGATGTGAATCTCTAATTCTCCCTGTTTGTCTAATGCCTTACACAACAGGGTCTATTATGCAAGCATGATTGAACCAGCTATTAAATTGTCATTTGCCAAAGCAGCATTCACATATACTTACCCTTCTCTTTTATATGCCTGGGAAGGAAGGTCACGACTAGGATTCTCTGAGATCCTGATAGCTTCCTGCATAGCAGCCAGCAAACCATTTCCTCCTTCTCCCCTAAGGTCTGGCCCGAAGCACTCTGGCCGTCGAATGAGGAGCTTGACAACAACACTTGCATTTTCCTCAACACTTTCACCTGAGGACCAAAAAGCACCACACATATTTTCTTCTGAAAGGTACTCTTAAGTCAGAAGAAAACTGCATTTTCGCCTAATTGTTGCAAAATATAAATCAAGTCCTCATCCTAAGGCACCAGAGCTGAGATTTCCTTGCAGCCCATGGTGCAGACCATGGTGAGGCAGCTGTGCCCCTGCAGCCTGTGGAGGCCCGCAGGAATGCAGGGATCCACCTGCAGCCTGCAGGAATGCAGAGATCTACCTGCAGCCCATGGAGGCCCACAGGGATGCAGGGATCCACCTGCAGCCCATGGAGGCCCACAGGGATGGAGAGATCCACCTGCAGCTCATGGAGGCCCACAGGGATGCAGGGATCCACCTGCAGCCCATGGAGGATCCACCTGCAGCCCATGGAGGCCCACAGGGATGCAGGGATCCACCTGCAGCCCATGGAGGAGACCCCATGGAGGAGACCTGCACTGCAGCAGGGGATGCCTGAGAGGAGGCTGTGAACCCGTGGGAGACCTGTGCTGGAGCAGGCTCCTGGCAGAGTCACCTGCAGACCTGTGGAGAGTGGGGCCCACACTGGAGCAGGTTTCCTGGTAGGACTTGTGGGGAGTTCACACTGGAGCAGCCTGTCCTGGAAGGACTGCACCCCATGGAAAAGTGCCCCACATTGCAGCAGTTTGTGGAGAATTTTTGCCCATGGGATGGACTCACATTGGAGAAGGTTGTGGAGGATTGTCTTCCATGGGAGGGACCACATGCTAGAGCACAGGAAAGACATTTTTCCCAGAGAAGTGCCAAGAATATATTGATATAACCCCTATTCCTGGTCTTCCTGTGCCAAGGAATTCCTAACACAATTTGCTACCGTGGCTACAGGTTAAACTACTCAGTTATGTGATATGCAAAAAAAAAAAAAAAAAAAACCAAAAAAAAAACCAGCTAACTATGAAGATTAAAAATAAATTACAATAATAAGCATACACCAATAGTGTTGTGTTTGTAATGAGGAGAGCCTGCATTAATGTCTCTTCAGATTTAACATATTTTGATGGTTAGGAAATTGATTCAAAGGAAACCTTTTGATGGAATCTGGATGTCAAGACCTTAGACTTACTGTTAGCAAAAACTGCAAATCTCAAGAATGACAGGTAACGTTCACCCTCTATTGGGTTCCATCCAATGTCTGGATATCCTTTAGCCAGCAACACTGGACAGCTCTGCAGGCCACAACCCGCCAGGTAGGTGACAACCTGCAATACAGAAGTAATAATTTATTCATATGTTTCTAAAAATAGCTATAAACCAGAATGAGAACAGTATTTTTTTTTCAAGATTTTTTTATATTCTGGGCAATTAACCTGCGAATCTACCAACATAGCTCAGTATTTTATCAATCATAGGGGTTTTTTTAATGAAAAAAGGCTAGCACTCTTTGTTTCTGAAGTTACCTAATTATATGATGACATAAAAATACAACAACGTGAACAAATGTGGAATGTGAAAAATAGAATAAAATCTTGTATAATCTAGATGCTTTTGACAGTACATACATGACAACTAAAATACTGAACAGCTTTAAAATCAGATCAATAACAATGTATGCTACAATAGCAAAATAAAGATTGCATCAAAATTTTATATTGTGCAATTCTAACTTTAATGGATGTGAAACCCATCACAATTTTTCAGAAGAATGATAAATATAAATGAACAGTTTTTAGAGTCTGAAACCAGAAAGACTAAAAAATTTTGGTAATACAGAAATTTCTAACACAACGTTTCTTATCAAGAAGAGTATCTTTAACTAAGGGAAATCTTTGAGAAATTATGATGAATTTCTTTAATTTGCAGATGTCTGTGCATTTCAAATAAAATAAAAAAATCATATGGTTGTGCAATGGACAACACATGAGCATGGTTATAGCACTTTGAAAGGGTAATGACCATGAAGAATCTTCTGTGAACTTGTAAAAAAAGGAACAAATTATAATTTCTTAAAATGGCAGGCAGCCAAAATAGATGGCAAAAGGGAGATAGATTAAGAGATTATATTTAGTCATTATCCAATGTCTTAATAGGGAAAAAGTTATGAATTTAGGAAGAATATGTCAGCTGATCCAGTATACAAATTGCCTCCAAAAGGCTGCAAGAGTGGAAAAATGGGTTGATGTGGAAAAGTTGCTTATTGCAGTACGAAGTAAGGAAGTTACTCAGAGCTCTCTGAGGAAAAAGTATATAATTCCTAACAGGACTTGATAGTTTTCAAGCATTAATTCAGAAGATATAAGTGAATACATACTGGTGTTCCAGTCACTAGTGTTGTATCCCAAGGATTGATATCTATACCAATCAGTTTTTTTTACTGACAGGGCAGAGTGCACTCAGCAATTTTGCAGGTGATAGAGAATTGCTAATTCTTCTCAAGAGCATTGCCTGGTAAGTGTATTGCTGTGCTGTCTCACACCCCTTCCATTCATATTCTTGCCTGTCTTCCCCCAGCTATCACTGTAACATGCCCATTTATTTCAATTTCACAACTTTTCCTCTCCCACACCACGTACTAATCACAAACAGTCCCACAAGTTCCACTGTCATCTCAGGATCCTGTCATCCTGCACAGAGATTTTCCCTGTGCTAAGCCATCATTTAGGTGTTTAACTACTCTCTCCATTTATATTAAACCCTGCTTTCTGTTTTCAGCACTCCAATGCTCTGCTAGCATGTCTAACTTCCTTTACCTGCTTTCCTCCTCTTCTGACTGTGCAATTTCATCTCTAAATCTGTTTTCCTCCTATGATATACAAATAATCTTCATGCCATTCTTTACATTTCAACATATTTTCCAGCTCATCCTGCCTCTTCTCACATTCCCCTTTATTCCTAACCATTACCAATGACTTGAATTCTGGATTCAGTCTCCCTTTGACCCTGCCCTTAAAATCTTGTTTCACCTTTCATCTTGAAATACCTGTCCTTCCATTCTCTTAGTTCTAACCTCCATGCCCAAACATCTCTATGATTTAAGCCAAAAGACCTGTGCCCTTTTCTTAACATTCTCCTCTTAATTCTCAATTTTTTCCTCCCCAGAAAACATTTCTTGATATTCCTGTTTCATGTCATTTTTTCTTGTCATCCTTTCTACATGATAACAATAGTGAAAGGATGCAGAGGATAGAAATAAATCTCTTTTGTTCTGACTCCCAATAAGCACAAGGCAAAATCAGGGAAAATACTGCTCAGCCAACCTTACCTTGAAACAACACGTAACTAGAGTGGGTATTTTTGAGGACAACATATTCAAAAAACTACTATGATCAAGGATCAAGCTTGCCCTTTTAAACCCTTTCAGCCCAAGTACAGCACTTAATAAATGGGTAAATAGGTGAGAGTGGCCACCTTATCAAGATCTGGCTCCTCCAATGCAAGTGCAAGCTCGTTGTTGTCCATCACAGAGGCTGCTGCCACATCGAGTGGTGTCGAACCCCTCATTGAAGGAAATGCTGCAGAAAAAAGTTAATGATTAAAGGGAGTTTGCAGTAATCGCATTCACGCAGCAGAGGGCAGCAATCGCGCTGGAATCTAGAACACAAATGTATTCATAGAACATTTTAGGGCAGTTCTTCATCCAAGAACACAGTCAACTGTTTTTAATAATGTAGAAATGGTGAAATTTTTTTCTGGCTTCACATCCATATCTGTAAGCATACTCACACACAGTGGTTTTAAATACACATTAAAAAAAATCAGTATTAACAATATAGCAAATTGGAGGAATACTATTTCCTTACGAGATCAACATGTTAACGACATAATTCTGCACAGCCTTATCAAGTCAAGATTTTAAAAGATGCCTATCTTTAGCAAAAAGAGACATTTCGAGCTTCAATAACCTGTTTTCTTTCTTTATTTTCCAATTTTCTGTGTTTTTTATGGCCAAATGCACGGATGAACAGCTAAATCACTGCGAAATCACTAGCTGTCTTGCCTTGACATATCTTATTATTATAGCCATCTATCTAATAGATAGATGGTAATAAATTTTTCCTTGTGTTATAAAATCTAATGCAAATGCATTAAAAAACATTGTCAGTGTTCAAAAGAAAAATATGAAATTCATTTCAGTAGCCTAAACTGTACGGGCAAGGAAATTTAAACCAGATGAAACAGGCAAGCACCATAAGGAGTCAATTTAATCTTAGATTTCAAACCACAACTATTTTGAACAGAAAATGTCAAACCATGTGTTGAATACTAATTTTTTTCAATGTGTTTTGAAACAGAGATTCAGACTATTCTGTTCCTAATACAATTCATAGACACATTAGCACAAAGCAGAAGTGGAAAAAAAAAGGAAAAAATAATTAAAGGCTAAACCACAAGGTGGATTAAGCATGTTTCAGCGTGCTATACAAATTAGACACCAGTCTTGTGATATCACAGTTGCTCCTACTCTTGCTTTTAGGTGTTGCAGCTACATGGCATACCCAGTCCAACACTGCTGTTTTCCAGTAAGTAGCTGAGATGCTCAAACATGGCCTTTTGGTTTTGCCGGCTAATGCGACAGAAGTAGCACAGGAACCGACAGCAGCTTGCCACCATCTTCGGAAAAGCGATCTGCTGAAGAGGAACGTTGACAAAGCAGTGAAATATGTTAATTACCAATCTGTTCCAGCTCTTCTTCCTGCACTCCTCACAAGGAAAGTATAGCGAAGTTACCAAGGTGATAAGCAACTGACAGTTACTTTGGTTCTAACTTAGGAAGGGACCCACATTTCCTTTTAACTTTCACATTCTTTAGGCCATTAAAGTGTTGAAAAATCATTTTTCAGAGAACTATAGATGACATACCAGTTTGAACTGACAAGTTTTAACATTCCCATCATTCCTTCAGAGACAGTATATTTCTCAATACAGCCCCATAATTAACCATTTATTCCAAGAAGCTGGAGATCTAGCTTAAACAATCTGCTGCCACAACCTAGAAAAATGCCCAATCCCTAAAGCCATGGACTACATTTCATGATTGCTCATTCCATCTCTTGAAGCTACAACATTGAACAGAAAGAAATATCTATGAGGTACCTACTGTCTACATACAATTCATAAAGACAGAGACATAAAATAGGTTGTTTTGGGTGGCCAAGCCATTTAATGACAAAACATCAGGTTACTTAGCAGTTTTCTAAGTCTGCATTTCCTTTGAAGGATATCATGGTAATTTCTGTTAGGTATTTTTGTAGATCTGCATTATTAAAATTTTCTAGGAAAACATTTTTAATAAAATTAGAAGGCATTGGGGGTTGTCATTATTTTGGGTTTCAGGGGTTTTTTATCAACTTTGGCTCTATGTACAAGTTATAGCAAAACCAGGGTGTTGTAGTACCTATAAATTAGCAAAGTAATAATAATTTTATAATTAATTGTAACTTGCCTTGAAATGCAACAGAAATAGTAAAACTTGTATGTGAATACTTTGTAAAACTGCAATGGTATAGGCAGATTCAATGTATAAGCATTTAAGAGAATTATTGATTAAAGAGGCAAGGAGTGGTGCAGCTGCTCATAGAAGCCATTCCAGTTATGAAAAATGGAAAGACAAAGAAAAGATAAGCAAAAGGTAGAATATGGGGCTGAAAATTGTTCCAATACATCAGAAAAATGAGTGGCCAGGTGAAAGGATATTAGATAAGGAACACTGGGATCAGAGGAGGCATCTGTTTTTGGGATGGAGGCAACAGGATAAAAACATGAGGCATGAGCAAAAAGAAGAAAGAAAATATGTGCACTTCACTTCTCACTTTCTTCAGGAGTGAAGATTTTCAGTTAGGCATCTCAAAATTTATGCCACTCTGCCTTTAAAATAACATGTATAAATATATTCCAACATGACACAGAGAAAAGGGAGAACACAGCACAGCAAGAAAAATTTTGCTCAATTCAAGTACATGAATTTGAGCATTAAATTATAAACTGGGTTTAGTCTCTTATTATAATTTATTGGTAGTAACACTTCATTTAAGATGAAGAGGTAAATTTTCCTACCAGAGCTACTCTTCCAATAAATGCAGTTAAAGTATATATTTAATAACAAAACATTTTACTATCCTATTAAAAGAAAAATGAAACACTTAAAATACCTCAGGTTTTAAAAATCAAGGCTTGGCTACTGGGCTTCTCCCTCTAGTAAAATAAAAAAATTCTACTTTTTTCATTAATGAATACTTTAATTGGGATGAGCAAAATCTAGTTTACGTGGGATATATATTTTTTCACTTTTTAAACATCCTAATATATTTTTGGGAAGGTTAAAAATGCAAAATACATAAAAAATTGTGGTGAAATTACCTGAGATTTATCTCCACCAAGCACATTTACCATCACATCCATTACAGTCTCATGCATGCCCAAGACTCTCATTAAGTTGGGATGCTGATAAAACACCTTGTTGTTCATTATATCCCTAAAATGGAAGAAAAGACAATTTGCTTTTAAGAAACCCCAAATTAATTTAAGTCGAAGCATTGAGATTTCAGAAGTATGCATTCATTGTATTAACATAATTTAAAATTCTTAGAATTCAGCATAATACAAAAGCATCTGCGAACAAAATGTTTCACATTTCAATATGTTGTCATTCCTCTAATGCTTGTAGATTCTTCATAAGAAGAATATTAACCTCAAAATTATTTTGAGATGGCAATTCTTCATCTCTAAATGGCTCCTACCATCTGTTCTGTTTAAATTTAAAGAAAAAAAAATCTGTGATGATCTAAGTGGAAAAGAATATGTTTTGTTAGGTTTTAAGTTGAGAACAGAGATCAAGAAAAAATCTAATCAATCATATTTCTGCAGTAACCTCTTAATTAATTTCCTCAGTTCATAAAGTAAAGACAATAAATAGACTTAGTATTTAAGGTAATCTATTATATGTATTTCATCACTATTTTCAAATTCTGTCAGAAGTGCCATACAGGTCCATTATGAAGGACTATTTTAACTTTTTCACTCTGCCCACCATTCTCTCAACATTTTCTAGAATCTTCTGCATTGGTTTCATAATCCAGAAGACAATTTATGTGTTTCAAAATAGTCCAGGGACTAGATTTCAACAGAATTCCAGAGATTTCTAACATTTTAGGACAACCTTTTAAAAACACATGGCAAATCACAAGCATCATTCCTGCTTTAAAGAAATACAGAAAACTGAGAATGGATGAGTCTCAATACAGCATCTCTTGGAAGGTCCTTATATCCATACCATGTTTAGGCGAAATTTATCCTTGTTCTCATATAATTCTCAGCAAATTTACAAACTCAGCATCAAGGACAAATTGGGTAATACTGTTGCACACTGCCTAATGAGTAATTTCTATGAATAGATCAATTCAAATGAAGAGATTAGTCTTTGCAATTTATACAAAAACAGTATAATTTTTACATTGAAATAGTAAAAATAATGGAACTTTCTTATAACTGTTGTAAAGGAGAGAATTTTTTTAATATTTCTGAAGAAAGACAAATAAATATAGATCTCAGGTAGCAATACTATAATTTTCTCTCTAAATGCACCATTTTAATTGAAATAGTTTACTTTCTGTGTTCTTTTTTCCTTTCACCATTAAATGGCCCAACCAGCATTTAGACATACAAAAGGAATAACAAAAATACAAGAATACACCACAATACCACTGCTCAACAGAAGTAATTTTATAGCAAAGATGCAGAAAATATTCTCAAATCATCTGGTGCTATATAAAGGAAATATCTTCTGAATTTTCAGTTGAAAAGACACCAGCAAGTTTATCCACTCATACATGAAATATAAAATGGGATTTAAGTTTGGGAAAAATGCAATAAAGGTAGACAGCAGCAAAAATTTTAGTGATCTTTTTCTCCAGAGCTGCTAAAACATGTACTGTGATTAAGGTTTAAGCATCAAGCTTAACTGTAATAAAAGGAGTCTGTTCTCTTTAGATAATTTCTTCATTCACAGAAACTTTGACCCTTTGATACTGTTAGAGAGATAGTTGGAGCCACCTTGGAAATATATGTGGAAGTGTAAATCACTGATACATATTTACACTTCAGTGCAACATTAATTTTTTAGGAACAAAAATTACAGGATTTACTAAGATAACAAAAAGCTTCACACTAACTTAAAACCAAAATTCCATTGATTCCATACCCTAATCCATTAATCATTAGCAATTCCTCCTCTTTTCCCATCCTCACACTGAGAAGTGAGCGGATCTGGCCCAGTGCTGCAAGCAGATTGATGGTGTCCTTGACAGAGGCAGCACTGATGGTGTACGCTTTCCGCAGGGCTTGCAGGAGCTCCCCAATGCTGTCATACTGCCTGCGAAGGAGGCTGTACATGATCCGAACTAATTCAGGATCTTGGATCTGATCTTCCTGGGACCAGCGCACCATTGTCTGCGATATGAGTTCTTTCAGTGTAGCTGAAAGGAAAATTCATTAAATGTTACTAGCTCTTCCAACAGAAAACATCAAAAACATGTATTATGCTGAAATAGGTTACAGGAGACAACAAAGAGGTTGTAAAAAGCTACAAACAGACTGAAAAGGGTTTTCAGATCTTTCAAGATAAATGTAATGTTCTTGAGAGATAGAAAACAATAAAATCTACTTAGGGTTCAAGTCCATACCAGCACTGTTGACAATGAAAATCGTTAAGTTGACCATGATTTTGAGAATCATCATTGTAAATTAAATGTTGCATTTCGGCTTTTAATTTGTTCCTTATTTCTAGATCAAGTCACTGTCACCTAGTAATGCACTTTCTAAAAACATTGTATTGTTTGGAACTACAGAATAAAAATTGCTTGATGCACCGTGTATTGTAGACATTGCAAATTCAGTGATGCTGAAAACAGTTTTGCTGAACCCAAAGTTTAGGGAATTTACCTGAAAACTAGACACATGTTCCAGTCCTTGTTCCAAAAAATGTTCATGCTTGATATCAAGCAGAACAGGAATAACCACCCTACCCCCCAAAAAAATGCAAGTTTCTTTCTTCTATTACCAGCAAACATACCCCTTGACTGTCCTGAAGTTCTTCCAATGGCAAGAACAGCTCCCTCCCACTTTCCATCACCAAAGTGTTTATAGATAATGTAGATCCATTGGGGTTTGTGTCTACACTATTCTTTCACTTGCTAACACTTCTTGCTTAGCTTACTTAATATTGTATTTATGCAAACCCATAATTAATTCTGAGGTTCTGTTCCATAATTAGGCTCTCAGCCTGTGGGAACAAATTCTGTACTTCACAGAGATAGCCCTACTCTTAGTGGCACGTCATGGCTTACCTCAGTTTTTACTTGATAGTTACAAAAGTCCTATAATCATTATTAACACTAATTCTTTGCCTCTATGCGTTTATTTTCAGAGTTCTAACTTGTTTTTAAATATAAAATTTACTGATTCATAATTAATACTAGGTTGAAATTGCTGGCATTCCTTACTTGGGTAAAAGCTCATTTGTGATAAGAAATGAATGTAAGCTTAGAGTAAAGGAGATTTATTTGTAGTAAATAGTTCCTTCTAATGAATATTCACGCTGAGTATTTATGACTAAAGCAAAGACACTCAAGGCCAGAGATTTTGATTATGGAAATAGGTACACATCATGCACAACACCACACCTCTTCATACACATAAGAGGATTGGGGGTACCTCTGGTATCCATTTCCTTTAATCTCTGAATTCCAAATTTCCTGATGCATAAAGGGGAAGTGCACACATGAACTAAAAACCTCAGAGTCTCCAGCTACAGTCAAGTATATAATATATTTATATTATTTTTCATCATGCTTTGAATTAATCCATGTGCATATTTGTACTTGCATTACTCCAAGGAGAAGCCCAATCCTAAATAAATTAATCTTCTGAAATTTCTAGAAAAATAGACACTGTGGGATCATTTTTCCAACCTACATTTCTTGTAATCCAAAGCTCTGGTACATGAAATAAGTGAACTGCTCTGTTCCAAGGACCAAACACCATGTGCCCTGAGGCTTTAGGAGTGAATACTTCCTGACTCATGACAATAGAATCCACATGAAACTTGGAGAAGAAATGATACTTCCAGATACTTAGTAGGTCCTGCTAGCATTAAAGAGAAAGCAGATGCTAACAGATGAGTCACTGGAGAATGAAGCCCTGCCTCATGCAGCAGCTCATCAGATTGTTACAAGATTTAATGTACTTAAAACACATTAATGAGCTTAACACACCAAAATATGTTTTCATACCAGACAAACACTCTAACGTGCTTTCCAGAGCAAGCAGATCATGTAAGAAGTATCATGAGTTATGAAATGATTTTTCTGTCTAATCTCAACAAAGCTCTTGATTTAATTATTGAGCCTGAAATAAATTAACCATTCCACATCTGTACAAGGGCCTATTGACAAACTGAGCATCTTGGAAAGAAAGGAAGAGTAACTGTT
This sequence comes from Haemorhous mexicanus, assembly GCF_027477595.1. Lineage (NCBI taxonomy): Eukaryota > Metazoa > Chordata > Aves > Passeriformes > Fringillidae > Haemorhous > Haemorhous mexicanus. The sequence continues at coordinate 33,825,772 of NC_082346.1, forward strand.
ACTGGTTGACCAACCTGAAGTCACTTGGAGACTCCTGCACATATATATGGTGTTACAGAAATTTAGAGCTAGAATCCCAATCTTTATTCAGAAAGGCAAGAAGAAACCTCAGCAAAAATCTGTCCTAAAGGAAGACCTGGAGGAATTTGGCTTTTTGCCTTGCTTGTTCCTTACCATCCCTAGTAACTACTAAAGATTGAAAATTCATATCAACAGCAAAGACAAAGTTTGTGAGATTCAGAGCACACATCACCCTCACTGGGATGAATTCTCATGTGGCATGTGAGCCCAGTGGCTGTGAGAATCAGGTGAGTTGTTCAAAGAGGCTCCACTAAAAGCTTACACAAATAGTTGAGGAATTGCAAGCGCAGAACCAACCTGACCTGTATAGACCCTTGCATCTTATGGAGGAGGGTATAGGAATGGATATGTACAGGAATATTGCTCAGAATAAGAAGTTTGTGATTGCAAGTGTTTTGGGGGCTTATGTGCTTGTCTCTATTTGCATGTATATGAACAGGCAATAGAACAAGTAATAGCAGGAAATAGAGATAAGCACTAAAGAAGAATTTTTTCATTAAAAAACCCATAAAAATTAGATCTTCCCAATATCTTAGAATGGTTGAGTCTAGATTATTAGGCCATAATTATCCATTCACAATTCTTTATAAAGAATTCGTAAATTTTCAACCCCAGAGTTAATGATCTGGATCCTAAATCTTCCACACTTTTTAATTTCTTGTTTAAAAATGCATCTGAGGGGTTCCATATGCCGAATAATAGTTCTAAGAGGCAAAGGAAATTTAAACAGTCTCCTTCTTCAGCCCCTTATAAAATTTTATTAGAAAATACACCCCTGTTGACTGTGTAGCACTTTGACATTTGCATCAAGAAAGTATTTATATGGAAAGAAAACTTACTAGGAGCTTTCTCTTCTTCTTCCTTAGGCTCCAATTTTTCTGCTTTTGGTGGACCTTTGATTTTGTACATTAATGAACGGAGTTTGCCAGTCAAGGAGGAATCTTCTTCTTCCTCTTCCTCTTCTTCTAGTGGAATACCTTAGCATAAAATAAAACTGGTTAGAAACAAAATATGACTCATGGTCACATTTGATTAAATATGTGATCCTTTGTTTCAAATTGCAGAATGTAGGCGAAAGAAAGAAGTGTATGGCTGTATCCTACAATACAGAACAGTTTTTCAGTCAAGATATTTAGCAGCTATAAACAAATATATTAACTGAATCTAAAGCTGTAAGAAGGCAGACTTTCAGAGATTATGTGGGTAATACATGCTTTTCATGAAAATGTATACAATGAGATGGGATGTCATTTTATCAGGTCATTTAATACCTGGTAAAATGACAAGTTTAATTCAGTTCCGTTCACTACACTGCTTAAAAGTCTTAAGTCTCTTAAAAGAGGACTTAAGAGACTCTCTCTCTTAAGAGACTTAGGAGACTCTCTCTCTCTTTAGAGAGTCTCTTAAATCTCTTAAGAGAGAGACTTAAAAGTCTCTCACACCTCTTAGTGATCATCAGGCAACACATGTGTTATGTGCAGAAGCAAAGAACAACTAAGCAGGCTCTCCAGATCAGAGATTGTGCCAAGCTGAAATGTAAGCTTTTGCAGTTTGCTTGTCAAAGAGAAATTGAGAAAAGGAAAAGTTTTTCAAACAGGATGCTAGACCTAGAACCTGAAGCAGGGGGGGAAAGAATAAACTGCAGTAGCTAAAACTGGTCCTAAACAGTTAACTAAGAAAGAAAATAGAACATGCGGTATCAAGTTGGAGAAATTTTGCTGCTGGCAGCTACAAAAGGGAGAGGAGAAATTATGACTAGGAGTGACTAAGTGATAAAATTCAAAGGCACTGAGAGGGAATGAAGGAAGTCAAAATTTAAATTGGACAGTACGTACAGAATTTAAGGAATGGGATAAATGGAACTGGCTTGGCAAAATGAAAAGCTAAAAAGGAAGAAGGGATACAATCAGTCTGAAAAAATGTAAGGACAGGAAATGTGACCAGCAATGAAAGGAAAGACAAAGCAGACAAGGATATTAAAGGAACAAATAATCTGGCACTGAAATAAAATCTGGGCCCTGGACACAATAGAAGGACACTGGGAAAGGAACTCTGAAGAAGCTGAATGGCCAGACAGGAAGAATTGCTCTGGGATCATGAGTTAAAAGAGTGTTGGACTGGGGTGGATGAGTTCTGTGACTCCTCCAGGCTGGGTCTCACCTACTCTTCCATACCATTCGTTTCTCATTCTGCATTGTCTTACGGTTGCAATCCATTCAGAAGCTGTCTCATGTTGTTACTGGCTAATTGTTTCCTTTAAGTGGCAGAGGTCTGTGCACTCTGATGGTTTCAACCCAGGTCAGCTTAATATGATTCTACTAAATATGCTTTAAATTTGTTTGGTTTTTTTATAAGCTAGACATTGCACATAAAAGTATGATAGTAGGACCATTATTTTGCCAGCAAAATTAACCACTCCCAGTTACGATGTGCTAGGATTAAGACTGCCTGAGTAACTATTTGCTTATATTCATTATGAAGAAGTCTTTAATTACTTGATTGCATACATAGTTTTCCACTTAGATGGCAAAGTATACTTAGTACTAAAAAGCTGATTAAACATTCCAAGCAGAACTCCTATTCATTTAATCTGCAGCTGTGATTGCTTAGCACTGATTTTCAGGACCAAGTCAGGACACAGATAATGAGGAGCATTTATCCACAGCAACCACCTCTGATAAATTTGTACAAAGTAATGAATATGGTTTTGCATAGAATCCGAGGTATCTTTAACCTATTTTAATCATAAGACAGTGTTTTCTCTATCTGGAACTCTCATTCAAAATACATGTTTACAATGTAGTAAACAAATAATAAAAGTGCATCTCTTAAAAGCAAAATCTCAATGCATGCAATAACTAGTGTTTCACTTCATGAAATTTGAAGAGTGATCAGGAGCTAAACTAACTCAATGACCATAGTAGCCACAAGTTTTTAAACTAAAAGTAATTGATTGTGGAGTTAAGACATTTCCAAGTAAGTTGTAGTGCTTTCATAATCTCCATCTTGGAGTCTTCGAGTACTCTGTGCTGCCAAGTGGGAATTACCTTTGTAAACCAGAGGTTGGATCAAGGGCTAGGTGACTGAACAATGGAGGTGGCTGCAATAATTTTTCATAATAGATGTAATAAAAACAGAGGGAAAGAGGAGTAAATAGGAGGATACTAGCTATTCACTTTAATACTTGAAAGAAAAATTATGGAATGAAAGATGCAGTTTTTGGTAAGCACTTAAAAGAAATGAACAACAATTAACAAAGGATTGTGAAAAACAAGTCATGATAAACCAACTAAATTTCTGCCTTACAGACACAAATCTTGATTTTAAGGACTTCTAATACTGTCTTGTACAACACCCTCAGAAGTAAATTGATGGAGCACGGCTTAGATACCTGCAGACCCATCTTTGGCTGAGGCTAAGGCTGAATTAGCTGAAAAATTACAAATGACATATCATGAAATCACAGCTTGCTGGTTGCTGGAGATTCTAGGAGGGTACTCAGATATAGCAGTGTAAAATAATATCAGAAACCTTAACAAGACAAGCACAGAATGGTATAGGAGGCACCATGCCTTCAAACAGAAAAGAGAAACTTAATTATAGGTCATTAAAGCAGTACAATTCCATGAACCAGGGAACACTGCTTTTAGGGATAACCAGCAAAGGAAGATTTATCAGATTGTATTGGTAAACATTTGATAATGACCTCAAGCAAGAAGGTGGATGAGGAAGAACTAACCATTAGGAATATCATGCTCTTCGTGGGGAAGAGATCGAGATGCTGTCAACTCACTGTAGATGTTGGCCCCCTCTTTTTGGACAAGATGGATGCCAAAAACCATAAGAGCTAAGCAACACATTGGAAGAGTATCTATGAATATATCTACCAAGTAGGTTGATGGAAAAAGCTTGTTTATTTCAGTTTTAACTGCATAATTGCTGGCAATGAACAGTAATAATTAGATGACTCAGACTACAAATGTTAATAATTTCATGACTGTCTGAATAAGACTAAGATCTCAACAAACTCAATAAACTAACAAAAAAATAGACATCAAAAAAACCACATGAAATTGTACAGGAAATCCAAATTAAATGAATGGGGACAGTTCAGGTATGCAGTGCAAGAGTGTTTTATCATGACTGACTCTCACAGTTATGCATACAAGAGGAAACCAAGATAAAGCAGGCAGAGAACTCCACATTAGCTTTTTTTAAAATTTAACTTCTGATCTCAGCTTTGCAGCAATTGTGCTCCCTCAATACCGTTTATCTGCTTGTACTCATACATGTGCTTATATAAATTTTTTAAGGTAAGCCAACATACTTATTTGGATTATTTTTTCCCCAATATGTCTAAAACTGGTATATAAACAGAATAATATTAGATAATATTTAATAGAGTTTTAACAGTGAGACTTAAAACCACGTACAGGTTTCCCATATTTTTGTAATATACACCAAAGTTTGTCAGTAAAGTCACTTTGTAGGCAGCAGCACATCTAATAAAAAAAACCTCTCATGCTAGTATATTTTCAACTGATCTGTCAAGTGCCAAAAAGACAAACAGAACTTGTATCAACAACTTGCCACTCACCACAGTGAATTAGAAGATCATCATGAAATTCATACAGCTCCTCCCGAATCTCCTCTGGACAGGGACAATCCTCTCCCAGTTGAAAATTCAGCAACATATTAATCTTTAAGGGATTTAAAACACAGTTAAAGCATTGAAATAGCCTAGGACATATTCTAGTATATAGCCATACTTTACCTGTTTATAACTTCAGTTTACAGCATAAGTACTAGAACACAAGTTTCAACATTCTGACATTCAATATTTTGTGGCATGGAATAAATTTATTTTCAAATTCATATTAGTTCTCCACCGAGTCAGGACTTTATTGTGTCTTCATAAAGTGGTTTTTTTAATCTTTAATTCAATCTTTTTTTTTTTTAATATTACCTGCTCTTGAGGAGGAGACCGAAATTCTTTAGTCTTCTTGGCAGTCAAGGCAGCAGACATGTTCAAGGCTTGCATGAGTTCATTGTACCTGTATTTCTGGTTATACTGCAATTTTGATACATAACGGTCTGCAAACGATACAATTGCTTCCACTCTATGTTGTAGTTCACAGTCACAAAAATAATTGAGTAAATGACACATCTAGGGTAGAGAAAATAGACAATCTCAACAGCTTTACAAACTCTGGGGGAGAACTTGAGCACATACTATACACTGCATCAGACTGTAAAAATGAGAGACATTTTTCCCATATTTCAACACTGTGAAGGATACAAAAATTATGGTTTCATTATCTGATTGATAATATATTGCACACACAATCTATCACTCCATGAACCCAAAATATCTAGAAATCACACTCTAGTTTTGCTTGGAAGGGTCCTTTAAATATTACCTGGTCTAACCTTTTGGTTCTTACGAAATAAGTATGTATTCACATATTTAAGTGTAGATAGATGTAGAAAGAACTGCATCATCATCGATTTTTTTTTTTTTTAAATGACTTTGAGGTTTTAAGACAAAGTGGAATTAAAGATCTTCAGAACTTCAAATCTTATCAAGTAAAGAACAGACAAAAAACACAATCCTTTTTTCATCGAGAGTAGAGTATAAGTAACAAATTTATAATAAATGGTCACCTGAAGCTTAACAGATTCTGGTAATCTTGTCTGCAACAAGCCCTTTGCAGGAGCTTTTGTTTGTTTGATTGCTTTCTCCCCAGCTTCTACAGCTTTCTCTTCAATTTGTGTCACTTCCTCCTTCTCTGTCCTCTCTTCCGTTTCTTCCTTGTGGTCTCCAAACACAGTGGGATCAATGAGGAGTAACACCTGCTTCACATCATCATCATCAAAAACACCCATTACAAGCAGTGTTGCTATCAGCTTAAGAACAGGAACGAACTGGAATGCAACCTGTCCTCCAACAGGGTCTCGTATATGACTCCCACTGCACTGCACTGCCTCTGTTAACATATTTATGGCCTTGGATTTCAGTATCTCCAGGGGTATCTCTGGGATGGATGTCTGATGATCTTCGCTGGTCGCAATAAAGCATGGAGTAGAAAAATTAAAGGCTGGTTTAAGACAAGTGCTAAGCCCTACTCCAGGTAAACCATGTTTCTTTGTTTCATCAGGATATAATTTAATATTTCGAGTTTCATCTGTAACTGGAATGATAAACTCATTGCTCATCATGAGCTTGGCTTGCTTGGCATGCTCCAAGTGAATACTAATGAGCAAGTCATAGAATCCAGAACGTAGAAGTCCGGGTAAGTATTGGTTATCTATTGTAAAAAATAGCTGAGATACATCCACATGGCTACAAAGTGCAAAAGCAACTCTAGTGTTACCTAGAGCACTAACTGAGCTATAGAGCTTTAAAGTGTGGTAGTGAAACATCATCAAATCTTCTTGTTCACATAGTTCCAAAATATCAACGCATCTGTTATGAAATAAAGAAACAGAACACCAGTCAATTCCATGAATAAAAACTTTGAAAGAGGAAAGTTCTATAATCTCTGTTCCTCTTCAAACCACTAATATTAAAGTTGATACTAACTAATCTTAGTATGTGCATCATGAAAACACAGTAAATGGTGGAAATTGTTGAGATTGTTTAAAATTAGTACTCCATGGGAAAAAAAAAATCCTCAAAATCTAAGATGGAGGTGCTTCTTTGTAAGATACTGTAAATTAGAACTTGTTGCTAAAATAGGTGTATTAGGCTTACTGAAAATCTGCATTACTACCATTCCTAAACAGTGCCTTTGTAGTTTACTCAGGATTGCTGGTTCATTTTTTCCACAAGACCCAGTGTTTTTCACTCTTTCCTTGAATTCAGTTTTATTAACAATAAATAAAATTGAGGTTTGTATCATCAAAAAAAATTTAATAATTACTAATAAAAGTACAGCTGTTAAGTGATCTTTCTGCTCTATTTTGCTGATAGTTTGATTTTTCAGTAGTAATGACATTTGATATTTGGATAGATCTTTATTATCCTCACTCTGAAGATAAAACCTAATGAAAATCAAAGACATGATCTTGTCAATAAGAACATAAGAACTTAATTCATGTAAATTCAGTGCAGATGAAACAGGAAGAGATTACAGGTTTCTATTACAGAAAAAATTGGCAAAATAGTACTTGCATGTTCTTTATGTTTGTTTTTCTCAAGCTGAGAAAAATCTCCGTGTTTAAAGACATAGAGTTTAAGAGATGCTATTTCAATTTCAATATAAATAAAATCTAATAGTCATGCTTTCTTTTATGCATGCAAAACTTGGTACAGGTCATTAAAGTTCAGTCTCTTGTACTTACTTAGGTTTCATGAATAAAATAATATCTGATATGATATCAGGTAAGATCAGAAATTCTCATCAGCTATAAGGTAAATATTCAGCAAGGCAGGTTAAATCAATACACTGACACCGTTTTTCAGTATATTTTGTCTGCACAAGTAATTTATCTCATTATCAATGTACCTATTTTCTTCTGGGATATGAAGTGCCATCATCTGCAGAGGTTCCAAGCACTGTACCACCCAGCCATGACGTTCACTGACACGCTCAGTTTCTACTCTGAGGAAGCTGTTTGGCATCCTGCTCCATAAAACTGGTGTAATTGTCTGTACGTCAAGGCGAGGGGGGCACTGAGGAATAGGATTTCTTTCTTCACTTTTAAAAATTGCTGCTGATAAAGGCATGGTATTCTGAAATAAATACATGTATTAATTATTTTTGAAACACGTAATTATGAATAAACCCATGACACCAAAAGGAAGGATAACTTTCAAATAACAAGAAAGTCATAGAAAGGTAGAAGTTATTGCAACAAACAAAATCCATTAAAATTCCCCAACATTAATGGTGTTATTCTCAGACAATATTAGTTTATTTTGACAATTGCAGACAATCAATTAACTGCATATAATAACAACATTTACATTAGTAAACGTAGAAGTCAAATTACAAGTCATGCCTTTGATTCACCCTTCCTAAACAAATTTAACTGAGCAGGAATTTACATGGAAATAAGCAGATTTAAAAGAGCATATTCACATAAATATTATCTTTCTATAGAATACAAAAATACTTCCTACCTTTAATTTACCGAGTTCAAACTGAATCAAGTTAGTGCTTGTAGGCTGTAAAAAAGTTGCTGGAAAAAGCTTTGTGTTTGGTTCAACCTAGAAGTGAAATGAGATGAAATTTTTTTTTTTAATTAAAACTGAAGAAAATAATAATCTCTCTGAATATGATATAAAATAAATACTGTATACCATACACTTCATTATCAAATAATTTATATAACTTACTAAATAAAGTGTTGAATAGTGTCTACCTATAATACAGTAATGTATTTGCAGCCATTGTTATAGGACCACCTGATTTTTGAAACAGGTGTTTTGTAGCCTTATATGCTCTCAAGACCTAGAGGAGGAACCACTGCCATGAAATAAAGAATTAAATGTATAATTATAGAACAGTATATTATTTTTAAAAATTCAGTGCTCCAGGGTGGCTGAAAAAAGTACATCTCTGCAATTAAGTCAAAGTTTCAGAAGTTCAATTAAATATATTAATCACATCATGGCACATTTTGTGTATCATGTACAGACACTGTGCATAATAAGCACAGCTACAAGGTTTGTACTGTAAAGGAGTACAACTCCTAACTTTGAGGACGACAATATATCAAAACCTGATTTCTCAGAACTATGACTATGGGCACTGACAAAATAATATGGGGGTAGGTATTACCATTCCAAACTTTTTGGTAAGTTAAAAAATCCACAGCCCCAAATCCAGAAAAAAAGGTATTCTGTGCGGCTTGTTGTGTTGGCTTTTTTTCTGAATATCACCCTGGCATTCAAGAGTCAGATCAAGAACTACAGAAAAATTAATTTTCTCTCTTACATATGTTGACCTATCAGTCTTTTAAAATGAAAACAGCAAACAAATATTTGTCCTTATTTGTCCTTCTGTTTCAGTTAAGAAAACTGAAGAGTATATGCAAACTGTTATAAGACTAGAATAATTACCCAGACCAGACAAATATAAATTAGTTGTGGCAGTTGGAGTGAGAGATTTGATATAGTAAAATATTTTAAAGATCTTACTTTATTGTAAAATATTCAAGACATGGAAATGAAAGCTACATAATATTTCTTTCATTTATTTAAAAAAGAGAGTAAATAAACAAATTACTCTAAGCCAAAATTAAAAAAAATATTTCACCCTTATTTGTAACAATCTTGTTGGGTTATACTATTTTATATCTATTTAAAAATGCTGGATAGTCTCATTTTTCAGCAGACCAGGTGTAACAGGTTTATTGAGAAAATATTTCCTAAAAGAATTTCAGATGTTTTCCAAGAAAAAGAGAAGAAACAGAGGAGAAACAATGGTATTTTCTGAGGTTCAAATTTAGTACAGAGAACATGGTCATGCTAATTGCAAGTCGTATAAAGAAAAGCCTGAAAGTGTTATTTACACTGAATTCAATAATGTGCATTGTCCACATCTGTCTTTTAATACATCTCCTTGCAAGAAGAACAGCTAAAGGCTGTCCATGAAGCAAACCCACAAACATCCACTGCAAAGATACACACCAAAGTTTCATGGGTTTGCTCAGAAGCTTTCATATTGATTTGTATCTGGTTAGAAAAACAACAAAGCAGTGCTCAAGCACTTTAACCACCTGTTTTCTTTTGCCAGTGAGCTGACATTCAATATTCTCCCAGTGTGGCACTGGAGTTACTGACCACTATTACAAAATATTCCAAAATTGCAATTACTAGATAACCTCCCACCCCCATGTACAGGCTGTGTGCAGCCCTGCCATATTTGTTTCCAATGGAGTCAGTATAAAAGTTCCATTAAATCTAGTTAAATAGCATTCCAGTTCTGTCTGTCTGTATCTGAGGGGCTGACACAGAAGAAAGCAATGAATTGTTTCTAACACTGGACAACCTTTCCCACAGTGAATGCTTTATTATGGACAACTGATCTTACTGAGAGGAAATCTCAACAATCTGGTGCTGAAAACTCCTGTCAACCATCATATTTGAATTTCAGGTTTTGAAACTTATCGAATCACAAGGTCACCAATCACAGCTATCTGCAGAAGACACAAACTTTGGAAATATGAACTAAATTTTTCTTCTTAATTCATATCAAAAATTATATCTAAAGTCTATTTTTGACCTTCTGCTAGTTTAAATATTTATTTCCCCTATATTGTATAACAGATTCAGTTGAAAAAACAATTTAAAGAATTAACTTTATTAATCAAGATCTGAACCACACAGAGATGTAAAAACAATATTTATCCAAACATTGAAACTACTCAAGAAACACAGCCTTACAAGGAGTGAGAAAAAGAGGGATAAACCAGAATGATATAGGAAAACATGTTATCATCACACAAATGGTATCCAGTTAGATTTCTGGAAAAGAGAAGTAGCATAAAACCAAGAATCTTACTAGACAGCTTCCTGAAAATTTGATAATACCTGATAACAAGTGCCAAGCTCTCTTCCATTGGCCGTGAATGACACCATTCCAGTAGCCAGGTCAACAAAGCATCCAATTTCTATATCAACATTACTGCGACCTGATCTCTGGGAATTAGCAATTGCATCTCCTCCCCAAACCATGTAGCAGTTGCTGCGCTTCACACTGAAAGAGCAGAAAGAACAAGGCATAGGTCACACTGGACTTGGTGGAGACACACTTTTCAATGGAGGAAATCTTTTTTTTTCTTTTTCATAGTTATGAAAAAATTTCGCAGGCTTCTGTGTGCACTTGTAAGTTACAGTTAAACAAACTGCTTCATACACAGGGAATAAATACAGATATTCAATTAAAGAAGCATCTTTCATTTAAAATTCTTTCCTAAAGAAATTTTCTTTGCAACAGAACATTAATGATAAATTCGCCTTAACTTGTCTACCTAAAACACATTCATATATGAATGAGCACAGAAAACTCATACTCCATAATCAATTTTCTTATTAGTTTAAATTAATATTTAAAATATCATCAAGCTTATGAACATCTGACTTTTAAGCAACAGTATTAAAATAAAAACTTTAATACACTATAAATGATTCCTTACCTTTCATGAACTCTGCCTCTCTCATCACCTAAAGTAACTGTCACTGTACAATTTTTATTTAGGTCAAAATTCTCACTGTAAAAATGATAGTCTGGTGTTACCCAGCCAACCCAGACAGAGGATGGGTCTTGGCCAGCAAATATCCGTAGTGAGTAAAAATACTGAAAGGAGGAAAAGAGCATATTAGTAATAGAAATTTAAAGTATTTTATCAAGGAATAATCAAATCTCCTATATATCAAACTTCAATAATAGTAATTCACATTCTTCTAATAAGTAATTTTAAATACTCTTAAATTAGAAAAAACAGACTAGTTTTTTAAGTTGATGGGGTTTATGTTTACACAAGTTGCAAATCATGCAGCTCTGGACATCATTATTTCTAAAGAGTGTCATATCATAAAATATTATTAAAAAGGCTTCTTTCAATAGATTGATTTCTAATGAACATGTTGCCACAAATAAATCTACTTCAAAACTCCAGAACTAAGAATCTCAACATATGTACTTACTGTAGTAGAAGGAGGAGCAATTTCTTGGCTGTGCTTTCTACAGATAAAGGAAAATAAGTTAATAATTTAAAAAAAGTAGTAAAAGATTTAGTCATTATTAGTCTAAGTATACTTAGCTAGCTACTGTAAGTTGGCTAACTAGTTAACCAGCTTAGCTTGGTACTGAGTGCTCATTAGCAAAGACTGTACAGGACACAAGTATACAAGTAAAATAGTTGATTGAAATTAAGGTAGAGAGTGGGAGAAGAGGCAGATTTACAGCAGTTAAATAAAGACAGAAGTAACTCTGAAAGGTGCAAGACCCATTAATACCCGGTGTCTTTAGAAACCTGTCCCACAATCTTTTCTCTCTTAATGAATTAGGCACTTTTCTGGTAGCAATGAGCTAGCTATTGAGCAATGATGTTGATGAGCAATAATCCAAAGGGCAGAAGACTCTGAACTGGTTTTCCAGCCTAGCTTTTGCAAATCATTACAATTCAGAAAAAAATAGAGCTGCTTAGGCAAAGTTCTATAGACCTTGTGATGGACCTATTTAGAAAAGGCTCTCTCTTGTCTGGAGACAGCATTCTATGGTAATCTGTTCTTAGTGCACAGAAATTTTGAGTATACAATAATAAAGAATAATATAACAATACATTTATACTGAAAGCATAAAGTAGGATAACCAAACCAAGGTCTAACCGTTTTTGGAAAACATCAGAGGAGGCATTTTCCACACCCAAGCCGAAGTTGAATGATGAGTGGAACTCAATGGGCATACTCAAACGGCAATATATCATGTCTGAATTGCTGTTCTGTGTGCCAAATGTTTTGTGAGTAACTTTCAACCGAGGTGGACTCTCAATGGTCCCATCAATTCTCCATATCTAAAATAACAGAAATATTTTTAAATAAGTCTATCCAAAAAATGCTGAAAACTTCCATTAAGCAACTAGAGGATGAGAAAATTGAAAGAGTAAACTTAAATTTGTCATAATTAATTATCTTCAAAACTATGCGGCTTTGTTCTCTGACACTGAATTTAACCTGAAGAGCAAGGGGAATCAGCAGATTCAGTATATCCTGACTACAGTAAATATTTTCAAAATGTTCCATTCAGGAGTAAAAAAAAAAAATTAAAAAATTTATTTTATTAAATGGATTCACTTTGAGTACACAAGTCATTGGAAAACTACAGCACAAAATCAGTAATGTTCCACCACAATGAAAATCAATTAAAATTGTTCAGAGCATCATTATGGACTTTGCATCTGATATTACTTTCTCATGAGCTGAAAAAGTGCATTTTAAAATTCAGTGATAGGAATATTTCAAAAACTTTTAAAGACAGGAATAGTGATGAAATAATCCTGATAAGATAAAAAAAAAAAGCTGAAATAATTTAGTTGGAATTCAGTGAAATTTTCAGACAATCATTAAAGAATAATTGTCTACACCTAAATTAAATGGCCTGGTAAAAAATCTCCTCAGGAACTCAAACATATCATTTTGGAATATATTAATTTGAAACAATTTATAGAAAAGACAGAATAAATTATTCTGCTCTAGGATAGATTAGTTAGGGAGTTTTGGAATTCCTATCACTGGTCCATCACAATGAAAGAATCTGTGACACCACATGGACACTTAAATGTCCTCAGACTTCAGCTGAACAATTTTCAGATATTTAAGTAAAAATTATGGTAGAGAAGGTTTAGAAAGTGAAAGTGCATGTAAGATAGAATATTAAAAAAGCCCCATAACTAACATGTTTCCAGTAGCCAACCCCAAAATAAATTAAGTCATTTAATAAACCATATAGGTATATCCATAGGAATCCATACTACCATAAGTGAAAAAGAAGATAGACAAGATCATCTGGAATTATCTAAGAGTTACTTAATAGAGTAAGATGACAAACTATCTGATGACAGTAAGTATTAGTAAGGGTTTAATGTCTCAGCTTGCTAAAAAAACAATCGTTGAACAGGTGTCTCCCTGACATGTAATGTTACCTTAATGTGAGGATGATTTTTTGGCACATTGACAAAGGTTGGTAAGCGTTTGCTAAACCACATAGCAACATCTCGGTTCATGTTAACAGCAAAAGGTTCAAAACCTTCTTGGAGGCCACACATCGTATAATACTTGAATGTACTGGCATCCATTCCAAGGTTCATGCGACCAATCTGAGACAGACCCAGTGCACAAATTGGAACAAAACCTAAAGAAAAAAAGCCAACAAAACTTAATAACTTAGTTTAAAACTAGACATTCTTTATTTTTGATCCATCTAATGTGAGCTAAACTTTAGCTCCTACAAGTAATGCATACGAAGTGAAGACAGTAGCAAAGATTTAAAGCCACCTTAAATACTAATGTCTAAGTTTAAAATAATTGCTACCAAAACCCCTGAGAACTTAGGCACTATGACATTTGTATTCGTTATCTTTCTCAGTTTTAGGCTAATAAACATGGCTTTATGCAACAAGCTGGTCACTGGAAGCCAGCCTTGGTTAGATCAAAGTTATTAACAGAAGTTAAGTATGGTTTCTGAGGGCACAAAATTTTCAAAAGGACTTTGAGATGAGGTTCAAGTATCTCAACACATTTGCTTAAAATTTACTATATCATCAGAAGGTAAAATTGTTTTATTGTCAGTCTTCATTCCTCCATCATTCACAATGGACTAATACACACTCCTTTAATGCTAGCATTTTTTATGACTCAACTCTTTGATCTCCATATACGTTTAGACAGGGATGAAAGGCTGTTGACTTATTTCACCATTTCCCCAAAAAAACCAAGAATTTGGAACAAGATTAGGGAAAAGCCAACAGTTCAACCATTAAAGGAGAGATTTTCTCTCCTTAATTTTGAGACTTCAGTACAGCTTTGTTAAGGTAGTCCCTCATTTTTTACCTTTACAAAGACTCTATCAACGGTAAGATCCAAGAAGAGCAGTGAGCAAATGCAAAGTTTTCTGGCAATTACTAACAGGTATGAAGCTATTACTGGTTGGAGGAGTTACACTTACAAAGAAAAAGTAAATGAAACCATAAAACAAACCAGTTTGAAAATATTCACCAACTCTTTTACTACAGTCATGTAGATACTATTTTTTTTTGAAAAGCCAGAAGAGGAAAAATATCCCAGGAAAATAGGATATTTGGATAAGTAATGAACAGGAGAGAGAAAGAAAATAGAGATTAGACTCATGTTGCAAAGATCTTTCTTTTGACTTAGACTCTCCTCACACAGTAATCATTTTGTCCTTCACAGACATAAACCTAGTATGTTTACACTCCGGTGAGATTATCAGAGACTATATTTTCAGTTTTGGAAATTTTTAAGGATGCTTATTATTACCACTGCTTCTTAGCACTGAGGTCCTGAAAGAAAGCCTAGCAACAATGAGAAAATTTATCCACTCTGCTGAAACCCCATTAACTGGGTTAAAGGAGAAAAGAAATTCAGTTTGTGCCACACAAGCACTCTCAAAATAAATTTTTATGAAGTCAATGTATAGCACAGTCTGAAGGATCATATCAGTGGAATATGATTTCTCAGCTCACTGAGTGAAGACAGACTAGTTTTTCTGTTTGTTTTATATTTTGTCTTCCAATAACCATGTGACTTTAAAGGGGAAATTACCATTTTCTATTCCGAAGTCAGCAAATGCAAGTTCTGAACCTTTACTGGTTATAAGCAACTCTCCATTCAGAGTAAAGATGATTGACTTGTCATCCAAGTTTATCATACAACCAACCACATCTCCTGATTGCCAGCTTCGTCCAAAGAATCCGCTGCCTTGATGCCAACACTGGCCCTAAATGTTAAACCAAGGAAATAAATACAGTGCTAAAATTAAAAATTAAATACAAAATAAATAAAGAAATGCAGATCTTTTATTTTCCAGGATTTTAAAGTAATTAGCAAATACTACTGATCATGACTTTTGCCTTAGAGATAAAAGGGACATAGAGAGACTAAGGCACCCTAACTTCAGCAATTTGGAACCTGATAACTACTGTTCACTGGATTCAACTTCTTACACACAGGGTTATCCTTCTGGTCCTTTAGGAGTCAACCTTGGGAAGAAAGTGCACACAGAAAGCAGAAAAAATAGAAAAAGGAAAACAGACTGTGATTATCTCAGTTAATGATGAACCTTTTTTTGAATTTTGTAAAACACGACGTATAAAAAATGGAAGTGAATGCTGTATCTTGTTTATAATCTGTACTGGGTATAGCCTAGGAAGATACATATAAACCAACACTTTTTTGTTAGCATAATCTCATGACAGAACCAAAATGGAGGTAATATCCAGTGTGAAACAGAGCTCAGAAGTATCTTTATACAAATCAAAAACGTGCTGGTAGTTGATGTTGAGTATACAGAGGAAATGTATGTTGTAGCTCTCTGTCTAGTCTGTTAGTAGATCAAAAGAGGTAAAGGTGTACTGACTTTGCTTCCTTCAAATACAAATGCTTGGTCATCAGCTCCCAGCTCTATGTCAGGTCGACAGCCTGGCCTGGCCCAGCCAACACGCATGTCTCCACCTGTCACAGCTTCAAACTCAAAGTACCACTTTCCAGACTTCACTGCATAGGATTGTTCTACTCTGAAAAATCGTATCTTGTCAATGCTGACTTTTTCCGCTGTTTGGTCAGCTGCAAAAATAAACAGAGGAAAAAAAACCCTCTCTTTTAATAATAAAACAAAACTATAAATGCCACTTAAAAAGACCATGATTCTTTTTGAATACATACCTATCTCTTGGTCAGGTGGCTCAATACTATAGCCATAACCTGCAAATGTTCTGACAGCTTCACGGAGGCTGTCTCTGTTTGATTTTTTAGTACGTTCATCTAATAATGCATATGGCACTAGCCGAGGATTACGTTTGTTCTTAAGATCCTGAAAGGCATTATAAAAAACAAGGGGAAGAAAAGTCTGTTTAGACATCACAAAGACTTTGAATAATGAGACAGAGTGTACTTTGGCATCATGTCGTGGTTACAGAAGAGAAGCAGCATTAATGAAGAAGAGTTCTATGAATGCAAGCTCAATTAATTATCTGTTAATAGTACTGAAAACCTAAATACAAGAATGAAGGAGAAGGGTGGAAATATATTCTCATACATTCAGCAGCTGCCACGATACAGGTCTGACAATCCAGACTTTTATATGTAGGGCTTCTTTTCCTGCTCCCAGCCCCCTCTGGCTTTTACAATTATTGCAGGACAGTCAGTATTTGCCATCTTAACTAACACTCCCTCCCAAATGATGTTCTGGAATAAAAAAATCGCCTATTCTTTACTTATTCCAAATGCATGTAAAGTTCCTACCTGTTGAATGCCATAGGTCCATCCTTGCTTTATTCTATCTTTTGCCCAGACATTATGAGCATTTTCTGCTAGTTTGTCAACTAGAAATTCCTGAGAAGGTAACAATTTCACTTCAGAAAGATCAAGAGGGGCAGGTTTATATCCATTTGACATCATGTAACTGTAAGTCAACAAAGCAAAACAGAGAGTCAAGATGTCCCAGTTGTGGCATTGAAAACTTTCTATGAGGCATTCATAGGATGGAAATCACTCTCTCTCCCCATTTTTTAATCTCCTGCTCTCCCTGTTTCTTTCCAAAAGTCTTCCATTGTATTTGGTTATTGGCTAGGATATAAATTGGATTCTAGCCCTCTAGACCATCTCATTTTCCACCTACTTGCACAATAGCTGATTAAATGTGACTCAGATCCATATTTACATGCTTAAATGGTTGCTATTCAGCAACAAAATTTTTAATTGAATGTCTACTTTATATGTATATGTATATTTGTCATTTAAACATTTCAATTAATTTCTATTTTAAAGATCTGTATGATGACTTCTTATGAAACTCTCTTATGTATCATTAAGAATGGTATTTTAATAACCTATTCTGTAAGGACTGCCTTACCACTTTTTCCAACAGAAAAAAAAATTTTAACTATTGTTCTTGCCTCTTTTTGACTGAATAAAAAGTTTAGTAATATTTCAGCAGTTGCCATTATCTTCTCCAACCCTTCCATATTGTATAAGGACAACCTGCCCTTTTAGGCATATTCAGATTCTCTTTTGCTCAAGTCAGGTAGTTTCCATTCATTAGGATGTTTCATATAGGCAATAATATTTTAACAAGGGAATAATAGCAAATCAGTATTATGGTAGACTGTCTGCAGTTTGAACCTTGAGAAAAGCTCTATTTTACTTTTTTAAATTAAGGCCATCAACTGGATCAAGATTACCATCTCTCATTATAAAGCTATGCATTTTACTGCTCACTTTAAACAACTGACTTTGTTTCTCATGGATAACTTTCTTTCAGGAAAAAAAGACATATGGTGTGTTGATAAACTGATGTAAAATGGCCAGTGTCCAACTTGCTGTTTCTGTCTCCTATGGTAAAGTAGTAAACTCTCTTTCAAGTAAATAGATTTACCATCATATGAATAGACTGTTCTTTACTATGAGACAGAAAAGCACTGCAATGTTGTATTTTTAACTTTGGAGTCTCTGTTCTAGGGTGATGTAACACTGCTACAATTGCCTGTGAGTGACTGTTTCTGCCTCTCAACAACTTCAGGAGGTGATGTAGCACAGCAGTATTCACATTCCAGCACCAGCACAGCCAAGTAAAGACCTAACCAGAGATCTGTAAGACGTTATCATGTATGGAGTTCATATCTAGCAAGCTTTAAATATTTATAATAAATATTATAATATGTAACTGTTACCATAAGGTACATACTTTTTAGGAAGTTTGACTTTTTTAAGATCTTCCTCAGCTGCTGGATGAGCATGAACAATGTGACATCCAAGGGCCAAAAGGGTTCTAGCATAAAAATGGCATTAGTTAAACACAACATTATAGTTCTCATGCATTGTAAAAATACGCAGAAGAAATTATATTTAAAAACGTGGAAGTAATCAGAAATAATGATATTTAAAACCCCAAATATTTTCATTTATCAGAGATAATAAATAAGCCCTTCAAAGACTAAAAAGACACAAATCTATGGCTTGAAATTTCTACCACTTTAGTAAAACCAGCAGGATTTGGTGGTGTTTTTATCTTTGTCTCTATGTAGAGACAGTTTTTCTACATCAGTTTGATTGGGTTCCTGGGACTTCTAGTAAAATTAGCAGAATATCTTTGAAGGAGATATTTGAATGGTTTTCATGTCGTACAGCAGCATGATGGACTTGAATAAAAATAAAATTTTAAAACTTTTTTTTCTTTTCTATTAAAGCTCACTTGAGGGTTTCAGTTGACATTTGTAGATTATAATTCTTCTCTGTCTCAGGCAGTTTTGAGAATTCCACAAGACAAGGATGATGCCTTTTATTATCATCCCGTATCTGCAAAAGAATAGCAGAAAAGAGTACTTTCCTGATGGAATCAAGAATCACAGTAAAAACTCAGTAATTCTTTGCAGTAATAAAGTCAATGTAAGGGATAACATTTATCTTTGTTCAGTGACAACATCTCATAACTATATAAATCTCCTTTTCCCATTATTCACTTATAATGAACACTATAAATAATCCTCCATAATTAATGAAATTTAAAAAAAAAAAATTTGATGTATTTGAATGCTTAAAAAGTCACCAAAAAGTTAATACCACTGTCTCCTTCCAGCTTACATGGTCACCTGCTGTTGGTAATGTATAGACCACCACTGCATATCCTATTCAAATTCCAAGTCAAGGTTTGGGCTAGTAGGAGACTCAACCTAATACAGGTGACTATATGCAGACAGGTCATTCAAAACATACCTTGCCATATGTCCAGCCGAGTTCTATTTTATTCATGCCCCATAGTTCATGGATATTTTCAGCTAGTTTGTCCCTGATCTTTTCCAGATGAAAAGGAAGAGCAATCTAAGGAAAGAGCATAACAATTCCAGAAGTAAGAAGTTTCAGTTACCACACCATGTACACCCAAGATCGCCTAGTTTAGTTAGTACATCACAACAAGGAATTGAAGAATTGCTAAGAAAGAGGTAAGATTTTATATTGTGAATTTAAGTTTTGAATAGACATAAGTTATAGATCCCATTATTGCAAACTTCACATACCTGACTGGTGTCTATTGGACAAGGGATAAAAGAAGCTTGTGAGAGAAATTGTGTCGTACCCAACAAATCTCTCACTCCTTCAAAATCTCTTTTATACTCTTTGACTGGTTCCAATTTCATCTTCTCTTTTGGAAGCAACGCCTCATAACAGGGAGCATAGCCAGCAGGAGGCAGAAATTTAAACTCTCCATGACGTCCACCCAACAAGAAACGAACTCTGTGCAATTTTCAATGAAGCAATTAGACTCTTAAATAATCAGCATATACTATCATTATGAAGAAATAGTGTAGAAGCCTAAGCATTTGTTTTACTACCATTTACAAAAATGCATGTATGCTTCATGTTTTGATAAATACCAAAGGGTTACCAAGCATTCATACTAGCAGATACTGTCAGTAAAACCATCATCTGCCCACTATATTTTGAAAATTTGTTTTGGCCCAAGCAAACCTAATTATTTAATGTAGTGGCATATTGAAATATTTCTCACTTAAAATCAAATGGTTGTAAGTTGTGATTTAATAAATGGATTTAAGGGACTTGGAAACACAAATCTAATTTAAATTGGACTGTTACTCTAGAAGTACTATTGGGACTATTGATACATAACTTGAAAGTTTTAAAGTTACGTCTCAGTGAACACATGCAGACAGTTTGGCATATGAAAGAAATAAAAAAACCCCACCACTAAAACCTTAATACATTAAGAAAGCAAACAATATTATACTGAATATTCCAACTGGGAATGAGTTCCAGAAGCACAACTGGATTCTTTGCAAACCCCTAAAATGTTATTTTTCTCCTTAGGTATAGATTTGTCATATAAATTTAAGAATATACCAGGAAAAACAACTAAGACAAAAGCTATCCAGCCAGCATACTTTGGTCCTCAAGTGAGTGAACTCTAGAGGTAAACAAACAGTAAAAAAAAAGACAAAAATCCTGTTATCTCCAGGAATTAGCTCCTACATCTTTTGTGATGGAGTGACCAGAAGCCTATAAGAATATTAGAACAAATCAGCATATTTTGTTCACATTTTTAAAAAGAATAAAGACCTGAGAACACACTCCTTAACTCATGAACTCAGGATTCCCATGTAAAAGTATTTTCTCTGGTAGTAATAGACACAGATGACAACATACATCTACTGTTAACATCAGTTATAACATTACTATAAACTACAAAGAAAAATGCTCTCACAAAATATAAAAACAACATCAAATAAGAATGAAGAAAAAGAAAATATTACACCAATTTTGGCAGATTTCTTACAGTAAAAAGTAATTAATATTTTCAAAAGCTTTGTATTAATGCGGCTACATAGTAGGGTCACTCCAGGGGAATAAATGAAATTTATTCACTAAACCTTTGCCAGCCCTCCTTTATTCTGCTTGACTCCTCAGGAGATTTTCTGAATTCATGGAACATAGACAACCATACAAATTGCATACAGTAAGTTTGAATCTCAGTATTTTAGCTATAGAAGAGGTAAGAAATGGGGAATATTAGTAAAGAGATTCCAAAACTGCTTCTCATCAGTTCTGTTTCCTACTGTGAACACAGTATCGGTTTTCATGATGATTTAGGTTTATTTACTCCCTGCTGAGAAAGCCAGTGAGAACCTTAATTAGTGCAAAATATGGTACTGCATTTCTAACATGCTTTTTTCACTGATAATTGGAATGAAACAAAATTAATTTCCCTTAGGTCACCAAATACTCATAAAATAATACTGTCCAGACATTGTGACTTGATCAAATAATTTACAGGCTCACACAACATTTTTAAGTGAAATCATCGCTGAACAAATCATTACTTCCCTGCCTTCCTTCCAGCTGCTATTAGGGCAGAACTGAAGCAGCAAAACAGAATAAATTATACTAGAATTTGGACAATATTTGTGTGATGAGACAGCAACGAAAACAGCTAAATTTAAGTTGTACTTACTTTACACCTGCTGACAAGCTTACAACAGGGAAGAAAAACCCTTCTGTACTGAAGTTCTCAAACATTCCCTGTACAGGCTGTCCGTTAATGCGGAATGAAATGCTGGGTACACCTAAATCCAAGCAGCAGCTAACCACATCATCAGATGCTAATAAATGCTGATTGACAGATGCTACAGCTCTGGGTACCCGACCTAGGACAAAAGAATTTGTGAATCAGAATATTTAAGCAGCTTTAATTTTTAAAAATTATTTATTTTGCCATTTTTAATTGAGTAGGTTACAAATGCCTCTTATTGTTCTCTGAAAAAAGATAATTTCTGACACTGGATAATTGTTCAGTAATGTTGGAATAAAATATTGAATTATTTGTGTCTGCACACAAATATTTTATATACAAAACCCAATGCTACAACAATTTTAATATAATTGATAAAGGAAACATGCTCAGATTATTAATTATTAGCATTAATGTCATAAACTTTACTTCAGTATATTCATATACATTCTCATTAAAACACCTTTCATTTGCATGGCCCCACTTTATTATTTTCAGAGCAATTAAAGAATACCTAGATGTATATGGCATTTAAAGGCACTGAGAAATATGGGGAAACTAAGGATTTTGTCTACATGCATTGAAAATCGCACATTAAAACATAGGCCACATATTGAGCAAGCTAAAATATAACAATCATTTACTATGCATGCAAGAGAAATCTGGATTAAAAAAATAATGTGGTAGTTCATAATTAAAGACTCTACATACAAAGATTAAATAATGAAGTTGGTAGTAGCGTAGAAATTATTATTTTTATTGACAAAACTTTTATGAAACTGTTTATCAAAATTTTAATTCAATTTGTCAGATCTCTCAGCAGGTTAAAAATAACTATCATTTTCCTTCAACTGCAGATTCAAAGTAAAATAATAATGCAAATGTCAATTAGTATAGAATTAATTTATCTAAGATCAATATATCTATTTATTTTGGACAGAGAGAATTAAGTCAGTATCGATCTAGATCTGGAAAATGCCATTCTGCAGTCAAAATCATGAAAACAGAGGCAATCTGCTAAAAAGCCTAATTAATATAATTCAATATTGGCTGACATCTCAGATAAATAGTTTGATCTGAACTTCTAAATAACTTCTTGATAACCTGGAGTTCTGAATGTAGCTCACTATGAAATATCATGGAATATAAATAAAAAATGGAAGGTAAACATAGATAAGTGTTAGCTGTAAAAATAAATGGTAGCTCACAAAGTTCTTACCAGACCACAGATGAAGGCCATCAAACCCAAAAGAGTAGAGGTCATCACCAACACCATTTCCTCCCCATCCTTCTCCACCTCCAGGATAGGGAGCATAACCTGAGGTAGAGGCCCATCCAACACGCAAGTGGGTGGGTTCAGCCGTCAAGAATGGATCAACCTGATCAATTATTAACTCAAAGTACCACTTCTTGTATTGTGCAGAGCCCTCAGCAACACCCAAAAATATGTTTGGTCTTATGCTAAGAAAGAAAATGCAAGCCAGTTAGTGTAAACACTAAGTGAGAGATAGGAATTATATTGCAGTATAATTGTCAAATTCTCTTTACAAGTATGATAGAAGTATAGGTACCCACACTTTGCTTATAATGTTTTTTTAAGTGAACCACTTTGCATAAATTAATAAAGCTGCTGTAGAACCATCTTCTAAGGTAGAGGTTCCATGCTTTGAAAAACTTACAGTCAAAAGAGAAATGACAAGATCATTTACTAAAATCAAAACCAGGAGTGAGGTTGCCAGGAAATCAAGTAAAAATACACAAGTACTCTTAAAATACACAAGTACTTCAGAGTATGTTTGCATACTCTGTTCCCTGTTTTGATTCAGAAACAAGCAACTTTCATGCGTCCATTTTAGAGCAGCTCTGTTTATGAATTAACAATTTCTATTCGATGCCAGGTTCCATACAAATGCCATATTGTCAGTAAAAATGTATTTTTTCAGGAGTTAATACATAATACATTATCACCTCCTAAGGTGTGTTTCTCAATATTGAAAGTTTTGGGATATTGCTTAGGTTACAGTTTTTTATTCAATTAATTACAAAGATAAGGAAATTCAATTTTTTCTAATTTAACAGAAATATTTTTCTAATATAAGGTATCACTATACCTTGTCACATCATTAATCAAACGTGTTTGCAAAAGCAGGTCTCTTCTGGGCAGTAAATTGTCACAGATCAAATTTTGATTGGCGCGGACTGCAACTCCGTTACAGACGCAGAGAGAGCAAAGCACATCAAGAACCTTAAAAGAAAAATCAGAAGTAGTAAGACAAAGGCAGCTAGGAGCATACACTGTTATTCAGTTGTCAGCTAAATTTGAATTCAGAGTAGCCCTAAAGGAAGGGATATCACATACATTATTGTTTTCTATATACTTTTCACATGTTGGACCAAGTGTAGTCTGTACTACTGATAGAGGATATCAAACATTTGTGGAACATAAAATCAGAGCACAGGGTTTGAGACTGCATCAGAAACCTTCCTTTAAGATTCTTTTTTCTCATTTTGATCAGAGAAAACAGTTAAAACAGCCTTATGCCAATTCTTTGAGACTTTTTAATTAAATCTCAATAAAAATTTTAATATAAAATTAAATTCCTTGATAAATTTTCTGCAGCCCAAAAAAATTCCTGTGCAAAATTAGTGGATAATTTTCAATGGCAATGAGACTGACTGCCTTTGTGTCTCTTCTGGAAACAATGTTTTCAATTTGAGAAATATTCCATTTTTTTATAAAATGAAAGATGCTTTAAAAGCTCACTATAAAGCAAAACAGTCAGAAAGATGCTATTCTAAAACTTGAGATTTTTTTTTTTTCTCTGAGTCTGAAAATTGAAAGAGATTGATATCATTCTTACAGAGTACTGGAACAGGAGGTTTTGGAAGAGAGAACACAGTAACATAATGATGCTTAATGCTGAGGAACAAAGCTGCACACTTTCACAAACGGAGAAGCTTCAATGTGTACTTGACCTCTGACAAACAGTCTTTGAGCAATGAGCCCAAGTGGTCTAGATTGTTACACACCACCTCCATGACAAAAGACACATCCTCACACCATTGATTATGTTATTACTCTTGTACAACTCCAGAAACAGCAGAATTTGAAACTCATTTTAACTACTCCTGTTGTCTCACTAGTGAAATGAACACAAACCCACCATTGACAGCTTACTCTGCTCAAGCTAATATATTTGCTTAAACACTATTCTATGTCCCAGCATTTCCTTTCTACCGTCTCTGCTATTGCAGAAACCATCTAGCAGAGGGATAATCATTTAAAGAACCACATAGGCTTTGAACAGTACTCAGCTATAAAGCACCTTAGTAACATTAATGATTACCAGCAGCTCAGACTTTACATGTAAACTGTTTAAATAATCTCTGTGAACATGCTGACTCTATTTCTGACAGAAGGCTTTTAATTTAAAAAGACCTTCAACTCAATTTCCAGGACTACTTTGCTCATTATTTTCCTTATTTCTTAAATCTCAACAGAATCTCTAATCTAGCAGGAGAACAAGATATACTGTTTGTGGAACAGAATTTATTTCTTCCCACCCACTCCTGTACTTGCTGAGGTATAGCCAAAGACACTACAAATGAAAATTAACAAATCCATTACCCAGTATAATTCTTCTCCTGTGTACATTTTTGGTTTCTGCTCTAAGTTCTCAGTATAAGATCTACATTGAGATGTTTCAGACAAAAAGTTCTTCCTAGGTGACTGGCATAATACATAAATCTTGTTAAGAGATAAAAATAGTAAGATAAACTTCCTGCTGTAATTCCAACTTTTTTCTTATGCCTACTTATATCAGTTCATACTCCTTAACCCTGCTTAAAAGTTCTTTTCTCCTTTACTGTATCTGTAGCTGGCTAAGATCTCTGTATTAGTGATTTACAAGAGAAGGTAATTTCAGCTCACAAAAACTTCCTCTGTTCTTCCTCGAGGTTATCAGTCTTTCAAATAAAATTTTAATTGAGGAAGGAAACTCACATCAGAAAATCACACAAAAACCTATATCTTCGTCTGTGTTGTGATGTCATCCTGGTTGCAGCCAGAAACTCTGTTCACCTTCTTCTATCATAATAAATTGCATATTGATGTCTAAATTAATTTCATCCAGTAAATCTTCTGGAAACTCAGGGTTTTTTTCTTTCTTCAGAACACCTGTGTTTTCAGATATTTGGATTATTTTTCTGATTTTTCAATTTATTTTTTTTTCTTTTCTGCTACTATTATTATTACTCAAGTTAGGAATGACTTTGTAGGATATAGTTCTCTATATTTGTGGGTGCAATAGTAGTCCACTACTTCTCCAGAGTCCTGAATCACAAAGCAAGCTACTCTGCCCCCTTTCTTACTGCTACCATAATACTCTATTTTCTCATCAAATCCAATGTTCTGACTGGTTACCAATATTTCTTAACTGCTTGCTTCTCATACAAATTTTTGGTATTTGAAAATTGCTGAAAAGCGTTTATATATTAAACATTTTTTTAATCTCAACAAAGAAATTTTGCAAGTGAACTTTGAAGTTATTTTATTCTTTTAAAGGTATTAGAATCAAATATTTCCATGTAGGCATTTCTCATCTTTTTTCCCCCACAAAATCTTGTAAGATTAACATTACACCCTTAGATTTCCCAAACATACCTTGTAATTGCGCCCATGTTTATCCAACAGTGAAATAATGGATTTGATGTGCTCCTCAGATATTAGATTTAAAGCTTCTGGGCTTTCAATCAAGATGCAGTGCAACACTTCCAAAATACCTATATGAAGGCCACAGAAACAATGTTGTCATTAAATCACCTGCCCCACTGAACACAACCTAAAAGCTCAGTAAAGAAGTGTCTTACAAGATGGTATGGTTTCTCTGGCCTAAAAAGAGAACTAAACTTCTAAGGAGTAATGATATGAACATGGTACATTAGGAATAAATGCACAATAAAAATGTTAATTTCTTGTTTCTTTTGAATATAGCCACAACTTTAAAACCACTTGAGAAATTTGCAAGATTAACTCCTTCTTTTCAATGGAAGAGGTAAAGGGAGTACTGTATAGCACATTAATATTTTGTTGAATACTCCACTGTAAAAAAACCCAAACCTATAAGCTACATCTATATGGGGTTTATATGCATGCCACAAACTCATGTAATTTCATGGTACACCACTCTTGATACTGTTTGACCCAATCCATTTATTCATCAGGGTCACTTTCAGCACTGACTGGATGTAATATTGAGCATATCAAATGTATGGAAGAAAAATAATTTCATATGAGTGTCTCTTTAAATATATTACTTTAGCCAATTAAAAAAAAACCCCAAAAAACAGAACAAAACAACAAAAAAAAACCCTAAAAAAAGGAAAAAAAGCAAACAAAAAAAAACTAACAAAAAAACCCAACACCAAACAAACAAACAAAAAACCAACCAAACCCCAAGAGTGCATTTGTTTTCTAATATTTTTTGGCTTCAAGGAAAACTGCTATGTAAGTAATGCAAAACAGGCATTAACTGATAGTTAATTTACATTGTAAAAGTGAGTCTCACCTGAGGAAGATTCTAATCTGTCCAATTTACTGATTAGCCAATCAAGGTTACAGGAAAATTGAGCACAGTTGTTTCTGTTGCCACGAATGAGAGCAGCTGGAAAAAAGCACAAGGTATCATTTAATAACAGAAGATTTTCAATTTTAAATCAACAAAGTTTATTATATGTATTTTAACACAATTTTTAGAGTAACTCAATAAAACAATGCACAGACAAATCCATGAATGTCACCGTGATAAAGAATTGGAATTTCCACTACTTTGAATATCAGCAGCTGACATAATTTCTAAGGAGCACTTAGTTTTTTAAATTGAAGGGGGTCTCCTGGATAAACAAGAATCTCAGCGAAAAAAAGTTTTGTTTATGCTTTATTTTGTTGCTAAGTATAAATAGAAGCTATCCAGCACCCTTGCTTGATGTCAAGCACGGTCATGATCATGGGGCTGAAACATTTCTGTTTCTTCCTGCAAAGTGTGGGAAGATCATGTGCAGAAGTTTGAGGTCAGGTTAGGCATATTGGTGTTTAGTTCTCCTTTCTGATTACAGTGTTGTAGAATGCACAGCTTTTAGCCTTTCCGTAGTGCAGACTGCACTTTGAAAGTTCATCAATAATCAAGTCTTTCAAGAAATGCTGTTAATTTTCTTCCTTCCAGAAGTCATAGATCATAGTAACAAAAAATACATCTTTTGTGTTCAATTTTCAATGATTTTTATTATGAAGCACAAAAAATATTACATCAGAACCACTATGTTCAAAATGCACTGGCAGATGAAAATTAAGATAAAATCTGAAAAAAAGTCCACATAGTACTAGAGAGAGCTTCTTTTCACCCTTTTTTTCTTTAAACTCATAAGACTGTAGTAAAATGCAGCCACTGGTAACTTAGTTTCTAAGGCAATGAAATTTCATCAGAAGCACCTGCATGTCTGTTCTGTGTCAATAACCTCATGCTTCAAAACACTTCCCTTGGTTTCCTTTATTCTTGCCCTGACTCTCTGCTTCCTTGTTTCACTGTGGATCAGGACCACCTTCCTTTGTGATGAAAACAGAATATATTTAATCTCTATCAGAAGACAAGATTCTCCTAAATGAAGAATAATGTACACTAGGTATCAAATAAGAAATTTAAATACACATACACATACTTGTTCTGCTCTATAATTTTCATCATTCTACAGCACAGAAGCAGTTTGCTCTTGAATAGCAGTGCTCTAGAAAATCTGTCATTGATATTGAAAAATCTGTTTTCCAGTTTTTCTAATTTTTAAAATTATGATTCACATCTGTTTGCATATCATGGGTACATTTAAATAAGTAGAAAAAAAAAGGTTTTGACATGCTTCACAGAACTTTTTCCTGGCTGAGATCTAATTTTCTGATGTATCATTGCTCAAGAAACTCTATTTAGCAGTAACTATATGTAAGAAATTCTGTAATTTACATAATAAACTGAATAATACTTAAAGCATTCTTTGGTGGTGAGGCAGCAAGTGGGATTCCATGCCACTGGGGTATTCTGGGTTTGTTTTTTTTTTTTTTTTTTTTACTTGAGAAGGTTTTTGAAGAACTTACCTAACAATTTGTAAAGGAGATTCAAAATTTCTTTCCATGATGTACCACCATGTTCTTCTCTTGCAATTCCTGCAAAATGAGCTGCGCTGTTGTAGTCGTTCAGGCGATCGATGCAGTTCAGAACGAGGGCCAGCATTCCCTAAACACAAACGGCAGAGAGGAAAGCGAACTGCACGTGAAAAACCATTGGTCATTGCCTTTTTAAAGACTTTTTCCTGTATAAATTGGAAGGTTGCATTATCTCAAATTAAGAAAATCCCAAACAACTAACCAATTGAAAAATTAAAATATTTGAATATTTGTTTTTCTGTATAAAAAGAATTAATTTTTGAGAATGATTCCATACGGTTCCTTACAGAACTAAGTATTATGAAAAATAAGAAATAAAAATCTGAAAATAAAGGCTTTTTCAATTTTTATGATTTTTTTTCTACGTAAAATCTTCCTTGCATAAGGAAAAAATGCTTTAAATTTAGATAAAAAGGAATTTTCATTGATTAAAAAAGGTGGAAATTTTGCTATCCAATAAAATATCTGTAAACCAAAGACTTTTAAATACTACAGGAGATTTGTAACTTCAGTTTGATTGCATACTCAAATAGTATTGAAAATCTGAAACAATTCAGATGTGTCTAAACCCATCATAAAATATGTTTAGTAATTCTACAAAAATGCAGTTATCCCATTTTCAGAGAGGAGCAATTCAATAATTATGTAATACATAGCTTTCTCTAAAACTGGCATCCTTAGAATTTCTAGAGGTAAAAAGTTACAAGCACATTCAAGGACAAAAAAGACATCAGAAATAACCTCCATTATTCACCCAGGTTTTATCATTCATTTGGAGTATCCAGGTTGTACAGCTTCACAGAGAAAAAAAGAAATTTTAGTAGAATAAGATCCTTTCAATGATGCTCGGAAGTATTAAGATCAAATTTTATGACAGAGTGTGTGGTTTGTGACAAGTTTAATATACTTACATCTATATACATTTCAGCTAGGAACATTACATTATAGATCATATGCATCTATCTAGATGATAATATGCATACATTTAGATTTCTCTCAAACTTTGTGAGAAAATACACTTAACATAATGTAAAAATCCCTTTCTCTGTACCTCTTCTTTGAATAGATTTTGTCTGTTTTTGAGTGAGCGAAGTTTGTTTTGCTTGTCTTCGTGTTGCAGGTCTTCTTCGGGAAGCTGGAAGTAAGTGATCAGGTCTTGCAGAGTCTGAGCCATCTCCTCAACAGGCAGGGCGCTGGGTGACAGTGCTCTGTTGTTTCCACTATGGAAAACAGCAAGACTGGCAGCATTAATCATTTTCCCACTGTAATTTACAGCATTATGTGGCAGCCTATTCTCTTTTGGTACCTAAATTAAGTCTTGTTACATGTATGATGTCTGAATATAAGCAACGGATGATCTGAACTGAACATCATTCAAATATCCATTATTTGGGTGTCCAGCACTCAGAGCTTCCTGAGTGGAAACATATTTCTCTTTCTGTGCTGATATAAACAGAGAGAATGTTTTTTAAAAAAAAATGAAAAAAATTATAGGAAGCAGCAATGTAATTCAACAAAAAGAAGAAAAAGAGATTAAAGTTCTTTTTCTACAGTAGTAAGTTTTGTTTAGATACTTTAAATCCCATTTAAGTTATAGGTGTGGTGTGTAATAACACTAGCAGTTATTGAAGTTATACACCCACAGCCTTCTGGAAAAAGAGCCCAAAAGTAGCAGCTAATCCTAAACAGAAATTAGATCTTCTTCATCTATTCCATATAGTAAATAAAGAAGGGTGGGATTTAAAAATATAAAGCATTTCAAGGAATCTCTGTTGTCAGTAAAATAATGTCTTTTTCTGTTTAAGTATTTTCTCAGCCTTGTGTGATAATCCAGTTTTCCACAGCCTGACTACTATAAATAGCATCACCTAGCAGGCACTGACTGCTGGCAAAGGTGGCTCTCTTTTGTATCCTCAGCCCAAGAAATACAAAGGAGTGGTGCAGGTTCTTGAGATACTGAAGTAATAATGTTTTAAACACAGGATCATATGGTGCGCAAATTATTAATTTAAAAATCCTTTTTCTTTTTTTTCATCAACTATTAGAAGGGTGAACACTTCATCGTCATAATTAAAACTTCTGCCGAGCACGACACAAAAATAATTTCTTCAGTACAAAATGCATTCTTATAGATTTAATTACACAAAGTTCTAGGTATCATTGCATACTCACTAAGAGTTAGTCTAAGATCAGTTAGCAAGTTTTCTTCAACCTGAATTATGATCCAGCTTGCTTCTGGCTTCAAGGTATTAGATTTCATGTAAGTAATGTCACAGAAACTGTTCTATCTATTTTATGGCACTACTACTCAAAATTTCAAATTTCAGTCAGTAAAAATGTATTTCTAATAGCTTCTCAATTCAAACACTTGAAAGCAGGACATTACAATTCTCTTAGAGAAATTCTTAGAATTTCAGAATGCCTTAAAACCAGGGTAAGAACTACCTTATGAAGTGGCTGAATAAGCTTGTCGTATTGCGAATGATTCGAGCAGCCTGGGATTCCTCTCGCTGGCATCTTTGTAATGTGAGACCATCATCCATATGACCTTCTTGGTGTAATATAACCTATTGGGAGTCAGTAATTATCACAATAGTTACTTAAAAACACTTTTTGCTTTTAATTTTTTTTAATTTATTTCAAGACAAAAAAGTAATTTGCATATATACAGATTTGTTAATCACTTTATCTAGACACCCTTTAAATAGCTACAAGTTTCTCAGTCTCACATAAGTTATTCAGAGAAGGCAATGTAATGAATTTTTATTCTTCCACAATTCATTTAAAAAGATATTATTAAAAACATTTTCAAAATGTTACAAAAAATGTCATCTTTTCTATATTCTAGCTCTCAGGGAAAGAGGAAGTTCACTTTCTCTAAGCATCATTTATGAAAGGATTATGCTTTAAGACTATTGACAAGAAAAATCAAGCTGAACTGACAAATATTACAATGCTGCTAAAGGAGCAATAGTGTTTATGAGCAACTTCTGATTCATTGAACTATTTCTACACAATGTGTTGTATTCTTATCTAAACCAGATATGAACATCATGTGAACTTCAAGCAATAACAGAGATCCTTTGGTGGGATTTTAATCTTTAACTTTGAGAAAACACACTAAGTCACAGAAATCTAGTGTCACTTTTAGGTGTCAGAAAAACAAGTCTTGGTCATTTTGAGTCATTAAAATCCTACATCAATTTTGTTTGAAGTAAATGTGAGTTATCCTGCTTCTTTGCTCAAGAGGCAATCTACTGAATTCTCCACCAAAAAAAAGCATCCTTTTAGTTTTGATTTAATAAAAATTTGCAATCTGCCTTCCTAGTTAGCAGAGTAATTCTGAGGGCATGAATAGTTAACAAAAAAACAAGTAATGTTATACATAACTGTGGTTGCTGCCACAAATGGGAAAGTTATTTACCAGCAGCTTTTGTACATACTAGCATACAGGTGTATCAAAGCACTGGAAAGTGGGGTTTTTTTCTGTGCTTGGCAGAATCTACACTACACATGTGCTCTGCTCCTTCAAACCTGCTGAGTTTATCTGGACAGCAGAATCCATGGAAATATGGATGGAGAAGATTGGGAAGATATTTTTTAATTATTACACTAATAATATTTTTTTAAAGGAGACTAGTTTAAAATTTGGCCATCTTTCCTCTTTTTTTCAGATACTTCTTTATATAGAATCACCCTGTGGGTGACTTTACTGGATTAAATATTACTCTTTCCATGGAGAACGTCCTGAGGTCTTGAAAATGAAAAGTAAGTGGAGTTCTACTCTTCCCATCACAAAACTAGCAAGAAAAACATTTTACAATTAAAGAATGTGTCCTCAGGCCATTGCATGTAGCTCCAGATTTTGGAGCTACAGGATTGAAAACATTTGACAGGCAGGGTATTATAGCTGTCATGCCTTGCAAAATAATTGCATCTTCATTATTGTAGAGGAGATATGCACTCTTCTCCCTAAGAATGCAGTGTGGATGAGGGAAAAGTCTTTTAGAAAGACCTAATCTTTCCTATTTCCCTGAAAAATAAAACCAAGAAAACAAAAAAACCCAAAAACTAACCAGAGAACCTACAAACAACCCAAATATCAACTAAATCATCCAGAAACATCACAATGACAGGAAAGTGCTATTTAGGATTCCAGTAAGTACATCACAGGGAGAAGCATCCAGCAATGGCTACATCAGTTCCTCAGATAAAACACTTCTCTGCATATAGGAAGGGGCATTTGGCACTGCCTTGCCAGTCGAAGTACAGCAAGGCACTGCCCAACACTGTGAGCAATGGGCTCCAGAGAGTGGATCCAAATCATGCAGCATTTGTTTTTCTGTTCCCTGAGCTCCAGCATTTTGGAGCTCTGCAGCAGTTCATTGCTTGCACAAAAGCAAACTGAAGAGAGAGACATCCATCACTCACTGGATGGTGGAGGGATGTTGACTACAATACTGATGTAATCATAATTACCTGGCAAAATCTTGAATGCTTGGTTACCACAATCTCAGATACAGAGACCAAAAAAAAAAAAAAAAAATTCTGGCAGAAATAATTCAAAAAAGCCTCACAAATGATACCAGAATTTCTTACATATTATTTTAGTGTAATAATTAGATACATGAAACTACACCAAGCCAAACAGAAATTTTCACTTTACAGGAATTTTTAGTATTTTATAACAGACCTTATCTCATAGTTGTTTTCTTCTCTCTATGGCTTTACAGAAGCTGACAGTGACAATAGCTAGGCTATGTCAGAAATGCATCCTTTGCCTCTTGCAAAAAACAGGGTACCTCTCAATCTTCCTGGGGCTAATGAGTCAGGCTATAAAAAGTGCAGGCCAGCTTCAGAAGGAATACTGTGAGTGAAAGTGAAAACCACCTGACATGATGGCAGAGGATGAATACCGAGCAATGGCTTCAGTTCTAATGTAGAAAAATTAATTTTATATGAAATTTTAATGATGTATATCATAAATTGCTTACAAGATTATAGCCTAGTATCAAACATTGCAGGATATGAAAAACTGTTTCTTGCCTCCACAGGAATGTCAATTGCTTGAAGCTAGAAGGGTTGGATTTTCTTCTTTTTAAAGGCACTTAACAAGATAGAATTCCCCAGGTGAGAGGGCAACAAAAGATTTGAAGTCTTTGAACATGAAGGAAACAGTTTCAAAGGAGAATAAAAGTGACAGGCAATTATGGAGGTTCTTTTAGTCCCTTGTTGCTGAGCAGAAAACTGGAAAAACAAAATACTGAACGCCACAGGAAGCTATTGTAAAATTCTTCATTGAATACAGAGGAAGAATCCACACGTTGCCTTTTCAAGAAGTAAAATTGGACCCTCTGAGGAAACAGAATCACACAGCCAGCTGTGGCATGGGAAAGAAGGAGACCATCATTGTGTGGTTTCATTTTTTATCAAGCAAATTCTGAATGACTGGCATTTAAAGAATTTCTCTGATCAGCCAGATTGCTGAGAAGTGAAGGGGCTGGGCACTCACTGCCCATTGATGGTGACCATGCGTGCTGCCTATGAATAAATGTGAGGTGAGTGTGAGCAGCACCTCGTTGTTCTGGGCTGCAGTGCTTGTCTATGGGTACTCTCCTATGAATGTATAGGTGTGCAAGGAGCTAAAGAAGAATTCCAGCTTCTTTTCAGTAATGAACTTTTTTATTTTTTTCTTTTTCATGTTCTAATGCTGGGTTCAAGTTGTGAAAATCTACAAATAGAGAGTAAAGGAATCCTTTGGTAATGATGAAGCTATGTGAAGCTAGTACAAAACCCCATAACACTGGATGACATATGAACATAAAATTTGAAGATATAACAGGTCATATGCCACTAATTAGGAATACAATTGCACCCTAAAATCAAAAGACTGAGAGAAAGACCTTCTTGATATCACATCACAATTACATCTAACATTTTGGGAGAAAATTATCCTTCAATATCCCTTAAGAAACTTGATTTTCTAAGGCCATTTCTTAAGTGAAAAATTTAATTGCCATTTCACATAATACGCCTAATCTAAAAAATCTGAAACACCAGTGAATGTTAGATGACTTATTAGTTTACATCAGTTGCAACAGTTAAGTTTAGATTTTAAATAATTATTCAAACCATGAATTTCTATCTTTTACGGCTATTAAAAAAAAAAAAAAGGAGCACAAATTAATAATTTCTTCTGAGAAAAAAAGTAGTTAAATACATTTCTTAATGACAAAGTTTTTCTTCAGTTACATGGTTACAGAATATCTAGCACTGTTTTCACTTTCAGAGTGAAATATTCACATTTTCAACATTAAAAAAAAATTAAAGCCACAAATTGATTTCACAAGTAATTAAAAACCCCCCAAACAATACCTTTCTTTTCAAGGGACCTAAACGTGCTGATTTAGCATCCTGTGCTTTGTAAGTCAACCATAAGGCAGTGGCCACATGTTGGACAAAACAGATTGAATCTCCATACTTTATTTCTGGGACTCCCATTCCATCAATGTCACGTTTGAGACTAAATTCCTGCTTTTCTTTCAGCTCCTAAGGAGATAAAATAAAGTTGGTATTTAATCTCTTGGTATTGGAGTAGGATAAAACATTGAATTCCACACTGATACATATTATAATACTGAACAATATTTATGGCACTTATGCTGTTAAGATGCAGCTAAATTGCAATTCACATCACTTCAGCTTTTATCCAATTAATCTTTCAGACAGTGATTAAAAATAATTCCAAATCTGAAGCAAGACAAATCAAATCAAATTCATTACAGTGGGTTCATACAAAAAATATTTATTATCTTAAAATATGCAATAATGGAGTTACTGACATAATTAAAGTTTTGGTTTAACAGTCTGCAGAATTCTATGTAGCCAAAATTTTTGAATTTTAGTTTAGACATGAAAAAAAAACCAAACCTGTTTTGCAATGTAGTTAAAATATGTTTATGCTGAATAAATGTTTGTTAATAATATGTATATACAGGTACATACTTTGCTTAGAATAATGCCTCTGTATTGAAAAATCATCAAAAAAGAAAATATTTGTTATTTTAAAAGGACAATTTGGCTTTTATATTTACTTTACTTTTGCATGTCTCAATTTTTTTACATTTGTTTAAATAAATAAATTAATAATGCTTTTTTTCCCCCCTTGTAAGAAGATTTGGATTCTTTCAAACCTCCTTTATAGACATTGCTCAATATTTGGCTGGAACACCCATTTTTAAAGCCAAATATATTTCTTAATCCCATTATTCTTCATTTACAACTGGGGGATTTTAAGGCTTCAGCACTTTAAAATAAAGTAGCTGTATTTTAAAAAATTAATTCAGGAATAAGAACAGAATTATGCTGCAAACTTTATTATAGCAAGTTAGGATACATGTGATTGTGTTGCTTTTATATGTGTGACAAGGGTTTTTTATTTCATTTCAGTTCATATAATGTTCAACATTTGTGGAGTAAACAAGAGTTGTATTATATGTATGCTAATCTGCTTTCATTTTTATGTAATTTGACTTTCACATTTCAACAATAATTTCAGTTGAAACAGTAAACATTATAATGCCAAGATGAAGGTGAATGAAATTACATGACGTTCCTTGGAGCTACCATTTCAATGTCAAGACTATGGGGAAAACTTGTCACATCATATTTGTGTGGACTGCACTGTCACTACAGAAAAAGATGAATTATTTCAATACACATTTGCAGTGAGGACATTGAGTGAAACATACAACAAAATAGAACAAATTCACTGTCAGCAATTTATTGCTTGTCTTTACATCCTAACCTGAAGATTAAAACCTTTTATTCACATATTGTGTCTGCATCAACAACCAAGCACCAATAAACATTTCAGATAACAAAATCATATTGAGGTAAGAAGTAATCCTAATTAAGTTACTTTTTTGAAAAAAATGAGAGATACTGATCCCTTTTGGCAACACTAAACTTAGTGAAAAAACCCCAATTTTTTTCATTTCAGAAATAAATTTTTAGAATTATTTCAGGGGCCTGAAGGCTGTTTCTCTTTGAAAAATAAAGCACAAATTCCTCTTCACCGTGTTTTGCTCTTTGCACTCTGTCCAGCTTCTCTAGGATTTCAGCCAAGTAATTTGATCAGAGTGTGCAAAGACACAGTGTATTTTACAACAGCTGAAAAGCCTGGTCAGATAAAGATTACTGGAGGAGAAGGGGGAAAAACCTGCTCTTATCTAGATATTTGTACATCTCTTAACAGTAAAATATCCAAACACTTGGGGTTTTAAAATCCTCTCTTCACAGCTTAGTCTCTGTTTAACTCCCTCAGGCCATGAATTAATTTAAAGAAAAAAAAAATTATTAATGGGCCTGGAAGTTTGCAAAGGAAAAAAAATACCACCACCAACAACAAAAAATACCCCAGACCAACCAAACAAAAAATATGGAATGAATGAAGAAAGGAATTTGAGGGCATAGCTGTCAAAGATGATATTTTCAAATGATATTTAATACACTAGAGGAAGGGCAAGAATTAGAAAGTGAGAAAGAATCATCGATTCCTACGTGATAAAAGGAATATGAGGAATGGCAATGTGAACAGAACAAATAAACTCAACTTTCTTTACAAGGATTTTACAATAATAAAAACACAGTAGGGGAAATATTTTTGCCATCTTAATGGCTTGTTGAGACAGTCCTAAGAATGGCAACCTGTGTGCTGAACTCTTGCTAAATCTAACTTTCATGACCAAATTAAAATTTTATCTTTTGATATTTCACACTGTTATTGTGTTAAAAGTACAGCCATAGATACTCCAATTCAAGAAAAGAAAAAGATAAAAGCTCTACAGATATAAGAGCTTGCCACTGGTATTATTGTACTCTGTATACTTTGCTTTATAGATTTGTATATTCCAATAGGCAAGAAAAAAAAGTTACTTTCATTTCACCATCTATTTTCTCATCCCATAAAAATAAAAGTAGAAAAAAAGGGTTTAATATTGCATTTGAAATTCAGTGCTTACTGGGTAAATATAATTATGAAAAATTAACTTTAAAATAATTATCTGAACTTTTAGAGACAAATGTAGGTGAAGGCCTCTGCCATGCCTATGATTACAAAACCAAATTAAACTTTATGATTACTACCATACTATTACGACATCCTAATGCCATGTTCAGTCCCTAAGACAGCTACATGTTGGCAGTAATATTAAAATGATATCAAATCCTTCTGCATGAGTCATCTGTGACTTTTTAATGTGTCAGAATGTTACTTACCAAGACTATACCAATAACTTCTTCATTGTCAATTGTACATACCACCACAAAAATAAAATAGGAACTCTCAAATATTAATTCTGGGCTACACAAATTAAAATAAACAATTTTTCTTTTAAATATGTTTTCATTTCCACTGTGTTTAGTCTCAAGGAAATCTGTAAGCAGACCCAAGCCTCTCCTCAGCAGTGTGTACTGAGCCAAGTACTGTGCTGGAATGAGAACATCCCATTTCAAAACAGGATTCCATCTGGTCTAGAGAAACTGCTGTCTCTGTTGTTACAAGGCATTACAGATCTGTTGCCTTAAAATACAAAGGTTGACATTTTAAAACTTGGTCAAATGTAAGCTCTATATTAAAAACAATAAAATATATAATTTGGAGAGGGAAGTGCTCCATCAATTTCTGATGCCTGTAAGATTAGTTTGCAGCAATTAGGAAGCAAAACAGGCATGTATTACATATGTTATTTTCATTGAAATTAGCACCATAATGTTCTTTAGCACATACCTTAACTTTTTAAAACTTCCCTTCTGTTCGTATTTAGTAAAAACATGTTAAGGAAAACTCTAATCTGAATTTTATAATTTAAATTAGTGTTTGCATTTCCAGTGTTATCCATCAAAAGGAAAAAACAGTGAAAGAAAATACACTATGAAAGCAAGCACAGGTTTTGACAAGCAAGGAACACACAAGATTGCTGAAGTGAAATATAACAGTATTGAAGAAGAAGGTGCTTTTTAAACAAGAGAGTCTCTACAACAACTGCTGGAAAAAGAGATTTTATTTAAGTCATGTGTTACAGGCTCCTGGGTAGGCTTGAGGATTTGTATATCCACATAGCTCTGCTTTCTGGCAAAGATAATATCTTTTTTTTACAGAACCCTTTTTCTGGCTTCCAAACTGGAAAGAATACCACAAAGAAATGTTTTATTTCCTTTCAGGTACTCAGCAGCAATGCTTATTGTAAGCAACCCGGTCTGAACTGGTGTTGACCCTACCTGGAGCAAAAGGCTGCACTAGATGGCTGCCCAGGGTCCTTCTCAATCAGAATTTTTCTACCAGTCTAAGAATTATTCTACTCCTCTAAGGGACAGAGAGCTGTCAACAGACAGGCATCCAGCACCCTATCTTTAAGAATCTGTACACAGCTGGAATGAAGACATTAGACAGATACCTTGAAATTTCCCTGCATTTATGCCATGTTAAGGTACATATGAATGAAAAGGTTTCTTCATTGAGATAATGAACCAGTAAAATGTTAACAAGTACATATTTGCAGAAATTAAGATAAAAACACCTGCATATCTATAGTCTATTTATTACATCTATGGTCCTTTCTCCCCTCAATCTGTGTGCAAGCAGAACTTTGTTCTAAGAGCCCTTTTCTTCTTACAGACCAAGTCAATCTTTGGGGTTTATTCCCCTCCCAAACATCACCTTTCTTCAGAAAAAGTTACCACCACTTGCTCCCCTCACCTTTGGAAACACTAATGTCTCCACCCATGGGACAGTGCAGCTCTTATGTGCCCAGATGATAAATAACAATTCTTATTCTTGGCATCAAATTCAGACCCTATTATGAGGTAAAAAAATTATTTTCTGTATAGGACAGCACAAATGGGACAGGATGATGAGACACTGAGCTTGGATTTAATATAAAAATGTACATTAACAACCATATTATGTATAAACACAGAAGGCATGAATAATCAATTACTACTGTACTTCAGCTTAGTCATTTTGGGCATTGCACTTAAGTTCACTAGTGTGCCTTTGAGGCACACCTCAACAAAAGAATAGGAAAATAGGGCATGTTTACTCAACATAACATAAATAATTTTATGAATGTGCATACATAACCACTAAGTTTACATACTCAAAATTTATACATTTGTACGCATAGATTAAAATACTGGAAAATAGCAGGAAAGTTGGTGTCCAGTAAAGCAGTGAGTACATCAGAGGAATTTCAGCTCAATATTTAACCAATAACTGTGGCACTCCTGCAGTACTCACCATTCTTACCAATGATTTTCCAACAATGGCAAAAAATTACATCTGTAATAGATGGTCCAGCACAACATCATACATACAATCTATAGTGCATAGCCTTTACACTGAATAAAACATGAAAACTATGTTGTAAGTAAAACTAAACAATTTAAGAAAATTTCCTGATAGTTTTTCATTTATTTTGATTGGATAAATAAAATTTCATGAAATGTCATATGCAGTCACACTAATAAACATTGTTATTTTTAAGATGTTAAAAAGAAGTAGTCGATTTATTGTACTAACAAAAGTCTAGCATTTGTCAAGACTCTTACTGTTAGATTTTATCTAGCAGATAACTAATTTTAAAGATTCTTTTTCTCTTTGGTATTTCTTTTTTCTTAATGATCATATGGCATTCAAAATTATGTGGAAAATTTACTGCTTTTTTTAGTTAATAAAAAACTCCATTGTAACAGCTATGGCAACTATTAATAAGTAAAATCATGAGAGAACATAAAAACTTTTAATCATCTTTGATTGTAAAACCTTTCACATCCTGGGGAAAAAAAGTTATTAATTTTGCCTACCTCCATAATTCTTCATTGTCTCTCCCTTGTAATGTTTTTTTCCCAGCTGGAAACAATGAAAAAGCTAATATCATGCAATTAGCAGCTCACTAAAGAGCATAATTTGAAAACGTGTGGTTTAGAAATCACTGCAATATTTGCCTTATGTTTAGGAAAAATTTGATTGAGTACAGTTCTTATCAGCTCACTGCATAAAGAATAGCAACTGAACTTAATTCAATTGAATTCAATTAAGACAGATAGATATAAAACTTGTAACACTCTAATGAGATTCTGTCCAACTAAAATAAGTCTAATAGTTATAAAAGTATTCATATTAAACCACCATATCTTGGACTGTATTTGGTTTTAATCTACTTTTTAAAAACTGGTTAACGTTTAGTTTATTCAA
This sequence comes from Haemorhous mexicanus, assembly GCF_027477595.1. Lineage (NCBI taxonomy): Eukaryota > Metazoa > Chordata > Aves > Passeriformes > Fringillidae > Haemorhous > Haemorhous mexicanus. The sequence goes on from NC_082346.1 coordinate 33,867,086, forward strand.
AAGTTTATCAATCATCCTTCTTTTCCTCCATGAAACCTTTGTTATTCTTGACACATTTAAATTCACAATCCCTAGCTAAAGCTAGGGATTGTGAATTTAAATGCACAATCCCTAGCACTAGCTTCAATTTAGAAACTACAAGTAGTTTATACAGTTGTTGAAACAATTCAGATTTAGTGTTTGAGTGCTCCACATTCAGAAAAAATTTGCATTGTTTTTACTTACCTTTGTTGCTCTAAAACAAAAGGCTGTAGATGCTGTGTCTGACTTTTCTCTGTCTAATATTACTACTCCTTCATCCTCATTTAGAGCCAAGTATTTTCCTGTTGTAATATGTCGAAGACGAAAAGGCTGCCCCCATCTGATGTTACTTCCACTCCAGCTAAACATAAGAGACATCAAAAAATAGTTGAAATAAGTAAAACTAGAATTTTTTCTTTAGGTTTTAAAGGATGTTCAGAAAATAGAGTATGCTATATATATATATTCCTTTTTTGGTTCTGATTACCGTACTTGCATTAAATCAAATGCAAAACTGTTGATTCATTTGCAAAGGGAACCCTGGAAAGGAGTATGGCTTCCATCTTCTTTTTTCTTCCATCTTCTTTTTTCTATAACCTCCCTCCATCTTATCAGGGAGTTACATATGGTGTCCATAAAAAAATCCTATGTGTGTAAATTAACTACTATATTTTAGTTGACTGACTAAACAAACAAATCAAACCTAAGTGGGGACTTGACATGCCCCAGTTAGTTATGAGGGTATTTCACTTACAAACACACTAAGGGTAAAACAAACATACAGTTCGGATGGCAGCAAAGGCCATACCTACTCTTAGGAGCTATATTGAAATTTCACTTGCAGGGAAATAACAGATAGATAGCCACATAGGAAGGAGATAATCTTTAAAAACCCCCCAAAACCAAGAAATATAGAAAGGGTAGGTATTATTGCTCTTATTTCCACTCATGTTTATAAAACTCCAAGTTAAACTAGGAATGCATTCTACTTTTGGACAGAAGCAATGCTTTAAGTACCCATATCTCATAGGCAGTGCTGCTTTTGGTATGGGAGACAGAAAAAAATCTATTATATCACAGTACATTGCTTTTTACTATTGACAAAGAGCCTACTAAATCATATCATAAAGCGTGGCAAATATATATTCTGTATTAAGGGTCTGTAACAATCAATTTCTATTAATACAACAGAAGTGGCTAACCAAAAATGTTTCTAAAATATCGGTACCTTATTCGAAGGGGTTCTACTCTCCACAGTGATCTTGCTCGAATGCCAGCTCCTCCAGTTTCATAAAATACTTTCCTACAGAAAAGATTCAGAAGGCCATCTTCTTATGTTAATTTGTGCTTATATAGTATTTGTGCTTATATAGTATTTATAACTCCTCTGGAAACTGTACATGGCTCACTACTCTTCTCCCAGTAAATAAATGTCATTGAATGCACAGAAGAGTCCAACTCCTCAGTGAAACTATGATAAATAAACCAAATGTCTCAGGTAAATTAGATTATTTCTATTAAGGTAGTCTCTCTCAGGAGCTGATAAAATGGCTAGCCTTGAAACTGGCTGGGAAACCTTTCCTGTCATTTAATCAGCCATAAAAATATGTACTTCCTACGGTTCCCAATATATTAATCTACATTACCAATGGTTTTAAATATATACCATATTTTAAAATAAAGATATACATTTTCAGATGAAAACAACAAGAATGTGACATCAGAGACTTCATTCCAAAAATTACTTCTATGATTCTTATTAAAGGGCCAGAAACTGTGGTGATAACAAAAATTCTGTATTATAGTCCTCATAAAATTGATAATGCATTCAGAGAAAAAAAAAACAGGAAGGGGAAGGATTAAGCCTTTACTATAATTTAGTTTTCTTGGATTATTGGCTGAGGATTGGCAATGTGTTCTAGTGCAGCAAATATTCTACTCAATAATCAAATACAAAGAAAAACTGTGGTGGATTACCCCCGCTCACAGGAAGATTTTAATGTTTTAATAAACATTCATGTCACCAGAATTTGTATATACTTTCTCATTTATAATGAGTATAGGAAATACAATGGATAATAGGATATTAAGAAAGGTTTGAATGCCTACCAAAAGATGAAAAGCTTTCTTACATGTTATTTCTCTGAGAAGGACTATTCCACCCTAGCATGGACCTTCTATTGTACTTAAGTGTCTGAAAAAAAGTACAGCAATTTAAAATCTGCCTTCCTGCTCTGGAAAACTTCACTGAATACGACAAATGCATGCATAAGGATGTCACAATCTAGCTGTTATATAGCTGAATTAAAGTAGCAGTTTGAAATGCAGATTTTTAACTGGTTTTCATATTGTCAAATTCTTTTCCTATTTTTGACAGCTGGTAGGCAAAAATTTAAAAGCTGTTTAGTAGTGTTCTTATGCGACTATGGACCTGAAAATCAACTTTTGAAACAAAAGTTTTGTTTTTCATATCTGAACAAGTATTTCTACACAGTTTCTTCTACTGAGAACACTTAGGGATCTCTTTCCTGAGCAAAACCAATAAAATCCTGGATGAATCATGAAGCATATAGGAGCATGGCTAACCATTTGCACCCAACAACTTTATAAGATGATGGACTTGTATTTACACCTCTACTTTATTTAGGAGTCACATTTAAGGTCACATGTGTGATATCAAATATTTAAAAATGTTAGTTCACCAGAGGACCAAGAATAAATAGTCCTCATAGTAAAGGTAGTAAAATTCCCTACACATCTTATCTTGCATGAAAAAGTATTGGTACTCTAGAATAAAAATAAACAAAAAAAATCCCTAGCTTTCAACTCATCTTCATTTCTAGTCTCTATGAATTTGATCTTTCAAGGTCCTTTCCAACCTGGGCTGTTACATGATTCTTTGAATATACTGAATGCACAATAAATATCTGGAGCTCTCCATTTTCATTATATGTCTCTGGTCCCTCTGACCTTACTGATTTTACTTTTGGCAGACTCTAAACCCTAGCTAAGCTCAAAACTGAGTATTCATTTCCACTCTCTCTGACCTCCTTCACATGTCCTTGGCCCAACACAACCATCCTATCTCTAAAGGACTATCATAGGTGCAGTTCAGTATCAAAGAGACAGTTCAGTTCACATGATATAGTCTCTATTCACCTCTTATTCCTTTTATTTCTATACTTTTAAAAAATTCACTTATTTTTCCAGCTTTCTCTATGTGCATCACTGGACTACAATTAGTGACCTGCTCTTTGGGTAACAAAACTGCATGTAAAAACGAATTGCTGCTTTTTCACAACAGTATTTTTTTTCATCTGATTGATTCCATGCATCCATCTTTTTTTTTTCTTGCCAAGCCAGCCTTTTAGATGTTCAGTATGTCCACCCCAAGTATTTCCATTTGGCCTGTAAAAAAGACCTTAGGATTCTTGTCAGAGAATAGCCTCTATGTGAATTGTTATTATTTACAGAAATGTTTAAAAATAAGATTTTTGTTTTACAAAAAGAGAAATCTTCACTCTTGTCTAACTTAACTTATTTTACATTTCTAATGAAATGCATAGAACTGATTAAATAAAGAGATGGAAACAAACACAACCATTTTCTACATCTCTCTCTGCCATTCTTATTACTATTTGGGGTTTTCTTGTATTTTCATTTTGTTTTGATAATGTAAACATACCTCCTACAACTATGACACAGTAAAAACTTGGCCTTATGTCTGTTACACAGCTCATAAAACCAAAAGACAGGACAACTTCAAGTCATCTATCACTATCACACATTTGAAAATGTTCAATATAACATTTACATTTATTCCAATTTTAGGATTATAAATATATAGATTTTATTCAGACAAATATAAATTTTAATTTTGCCTTTTTATTTACTTAGCATAAAAAACATGGAAGAAAATCTTAAGGCAGTAACAATACACATCAACCCTACCTAAAGAATCACATCACACTGGGGAACAGGAGGCTACAAGTAGGTTTAATATTAGCTATATCTGACTTCTAGAAAAGTTAGAGAAGGAGCAAAGTGCAGCATTTCTGAACACACTGAAAGGTCAGCATCTATTTTAACCTTTCTAAAATGGGCCCTTTATAAAATAAGTCTAAATGCAACACAGCATATCTGCCACTGTTTTTATATTAGGTGTGTACATTTTCATACACAGTCAAAACTTTTTTTCTATTTCTTTACACATATGAAGAAAATCGCAACAACAAATTCACAAAGAGAATTTTTCTCGTTTTCAGTGTGGGTTCTCTTTAGGACTTGGAGACATTTTTACTCCTCAGGAATGTAAACATGGCAAATTTAGAGCTGACGAGTTTACCTGACATGATTGAATATTACTTGTGGTATCATATTACCTAAAGCAAAACTCACTCACCACAAAAGGTAGAAAGGCCTTGTTTGTTTAAGATGATTTTAATGCTAGCACGTTTGCATAGCAAAATTATTATTTCACTTTGCTTCTGATTAACAAAAAATTTTAAAAACACAGAAAAATTCAAATAATAAATCAACATAATAGATGACATCTGTAGATACAAGTTTAATACAAAAGCATTTTAGTCTAGCTAGCATGATGTAATTTTTTTAAATATTTCAATCAAATTTGAGAAAGCTTAAAATTTGCAAAAAAGGTGCAAAATATATAAAATATGAAAGTCATTGCAGAGGCCAAACTTACAGAGATTTTTCATGGATTTTTTTTTTCACATTACTATCTTCCTGCTAACACTTTCTTGCCTCTACTTGTAGCAGTATGAACTAGAGACCAGCAACATAACAGGATGAAATCTCAGTGAAAATCAACTACTTAAATTTCAACAAGGAAGGAACTCATGACTGACTTTCAGCTAAGTAGGTCTCAATTTCTTGTACAATGTCACTGCCTAATTAAAGACTCCTGCAAAGAGTGTTAAATCTACCTAACCTCAAATTCAACTGACACCCAGTTTCCTTTCTGAAAGAAGGAAATTAAAATAATGCACCATCACTTACTTGTGCTGTGAATCATTCTGGTCTGTAGATGGAATTGTCAAGCACTCATCATGGCCATGGAAAAAACGTACTACATGCCCACCAAGGAGATATCCTGAAAAAGAAGCTCATTTACAAGCTAAAGCATTGACTATGAATGAATGAACACCCCCATGAAATTATTAAAAATTCAAGACCCAGATAAGATCTATTTTCCAAATTTTCACTTATAACTAAATCAAAACAAGAAAAAAATTAATGTGTTAACATACTATTTTTAGTGCACTTTTTAAAAAATATTGCTTCTGAAAATGAAAACAAAACATAAGCAAACTTTTAACATTTAATACTCAAATTAGGATTCTGAGAGAGAAAAGGAAGTCAAAAACTTCTTTAAAACAACAAAAACAATTATGGCTTTGAAAATTGAATGCTTTAGGTAAGAGCCAAATCAAATAGATAATACCATAGTTTCCTCCCCCTTAAACTCCCTCCCAGTTTAAGTTATCTCAATGCAAAGGAGTTTCATGCTTTCATAGTTTTTTTTCTGAAATTTATCATTTTTGTCAAAATCAAAAGTGCACAGCAGCAGCAGGAAACAGAGGACAGAAAAACACTTTGCAGATCTGAAGATTAAGTTTAATGGGAGCTAACTTTCCAACCCATTTAACACAAAGAGAACAGGTCAAAACCAGGCACTCTGCCTCACATTAAAAATGAAAAGACAAAGAAGGTGTAGGAGAATGACTCATCAGATCCTAGTCCAAACCAATCTGACCTTGTAAGTGGAGTTACTGCCTTTTGAAAGGGCACACATTAGGAGGAAGGGTGGAAGGAAGCTTTCACACTGTTCAGCTGATTCAACATAAATTTGTAAATGAGGAAAACTGTAACTGACAATTACCATCTTGCCAATTAATATAAAAGTCAAAGCAAAGAAATAATGGGGGAAAACGTACTGTTCTGTTACTTATGTTTTCTTGATGGTTTTCCAAATATCACAGAAACAGCATTGTCTAATTCCTAATCCAATTTTAGACTCAGGAAATCCCACTTTCTCTCTCTTCATTCCACTTGAGCTAGACTGCTATGTCTTCTGACATATCTCTCACATAAACCATTCTGAGAATGTATCTAAAACCAAAGCCTAAGTGGTTGAGAAAAAATTGATTGACATACAGAAAAATCTACTTCTCTTCTTACTCCACTCAATTTTTTTTTTAATTACAGTATTTTGGATTAGGCAAATAATTTTGGGCCACTCAGTACAAGAGTTCCAAATACAGCAAAAGACCACCAAGATGATTAAGAAGCTGCTGCATATCACACTTGAGGAGAAGGAGAAGGAGAAGGAGAAGGAGAAGGAGAAGGAGAAGGAGAAGGAGAAGGAGAAGGAGAAGGAGAAGGAGAAGGAGAAGGAGAAGGAGAAGGAGAAGGAGAAGGAGAAGGAGAAGGAGAAGGGAGAGGAGAGGACTCTGGAGGGATCTCCAGACAATGAGATCAATGAGATCAAAGACAATGAGATCAAAGTCTCTCCTGCTTTGCCCAGTGATGGAATTAGAGGCAATGGGCCCACAGTGAAACATGGCAGGGTCTGTTTGAACTTCAGGAAACACTTTTTCATTGGGAATGTGCCTGAGCACTGGCACAGGTTGCCCAGGCATGTTGAGAAGTTTTCATCCCAGAGAGTCTAAACCAGTCTAGATATATTCCTAGGCAACATGTTCTAGTGGATCGCCTGGACAGTGGATTGGACCAAATCTTTCCCAACCCCAATAACTCTAATTCTGCAAGCTCCTAGGAACTTCAGCTGCCAAATCTCTACAGGTACAGAAATCTAAAATATACCACTGGTCTTCCATGATTTCTCTGCGTATCTCATTATGTTTCTCATATGTTACAAGTTTTAAACCTTGCTGTAGGAAGGCTTTTCTCTTTGCTTCTTTTTGTTTCACCTGTGAAGGCTGAAAAAACACAGACTTTTCCAGGGTTGATCCCTATTCTATTTCTGACTCATAAGGGTAGGCCTCCCTAAAAAGTGGGTAAGACAGCCACTTTTAAATATCTACCTCCAGCATGCTAAAGCAATCAGAAAGTATTACAAGCAAAATCCATATGCCATATGATTTTAAAATTAAAACCTAACGCTCTGAGACTGGTTTCTTATAGGGCAGTGCATAAAAACACTGTGGGATGCTGATTTAAACCACTTGGACTTAGAAAAAGCCAACCATAGATCAAATAAGACTAACAAATCAAGTCTAACACCAGGGTAAGTCATCTTCTATCAAGACGTACTATAGCTGATCCCAGGGAGGTGGGATATCTCTCTCAGTTCCCTTAAAGCTCCATTTTGTCCTATGTTATTGTATATTAGTATATCATAAATGCTAAGTTTTACAGACAATGACACAAAATGATCCTAACTTCAAGAAAGTTAAGTTGTTTGTGCATGTCAAGTGCTGATACTTTGAATAGAGAATAGCAAAGGTGAAGCACAGTGTTTGCTACAACAGTGTTAATGACAAATTATGGCACTGAAATAAGGAGAGATACTGAGTGGACCAGACTTTCAGTACAGAACAAGACATTTCTCAGAATAAGGTGACCGTGACAAACATGGTCAATGACTCAAACAGGACCATAAAATGCCATAACATTTCCCAAAAGAAATCCTGACCCTGTGGTTTAGGATTTAGGCTGAATAAGATAATACAATAAGGATGCATGGCTGTGACATCCAGAAAGGATATTGAGGAAATGTCTGTAAAAAGAAGAACTAAGAGACTGAAACAGGAACTTTGAGAAAACTGCTTTTCATTCTGCCTCTTCCTTTATCTCTCTTCTGTTTTGTCTGTAGTGGGAGAACAGTTTTTAGGAAAATTGGACGTAAAAACCTAAGTTTTCTGGCTTTAGTTATTCTGCAGCTCCTACTCCCCCAAATTAAACTAAGCCTTCATCACTCATGCAGATTTGTTATTCTAAACTTATAGCTCTCATTTAGCTTTTCTTCAGTAAATCCAGCTGACATATCTGTATTTCCCTGTTTTCTCTTCAAGAATTCTTCCATCCTAAGCTCCTTTTCTTTATTTTCTTTAAACTTTTTGGTTGACATTCTGAGGGGAATTTGTTTTTTTAATTTTCCTCTTTATCAAAAGCATATAAATTAGTCTAATTTATATACATGTCTAAATAAATAAAATGGCAAACCTTCTGTAATATTGCTTCCTGAGCATATAGGATGTACATTCCATAGTGTCTGCATAAAGGAGGCATCCACCTGAATATTTCCATTTGACACAGAGAGATGCTGAAACAAGACAATGGTAACAGGAAACAAAATTATGCACTTAAAATATTTAGTATGTTAACTTATCAACAAAAGAGAATGTATCATAAAGTAAATAAACAAATTTCTTCTAAAATTAGTATTCTTCTAAAATTTGGGGAAAAGGCATGGAAGCAGTCTTGCTCTGGAGGAGGGACTCACACAAACACACAGAGCACCCTTTCCATGTGGAAAAATAAAAAGGCATTACAACCAGACATTACTCCCTAGATTAGAAAAAAATTCCAACCAATCTTCCGATATCTCCACAGAACTTTGTATTTTCCCACCATTTGACCTCTACCTAAAAAACAAACTCACCAGGTATCTTTCAGAGGACACGCTGACCAGGATAAGGTCATCACCTATTCGAACTTTTTCTCCTTCTGACCTTTGCTTAGAAGCAGGGTGTATTGTCCACCAGCATGCCTCACCTAAAGGACAGAGGCACTGATCAAGGTTCTACAAAACAAACAACTCCCAAGAAATCTAAGGATGCCTTTATACAACACTAAAATATCATTATAAAAATTGTCTTGTGTGACATTCACCTTATAAAATCACATAATTTCTCTTTTCAATTATTTTTATGCTTTTTTTTCCCTGAAACTTTTTGTCAAATAATCTTTGCCATATATGATATTTCCCTTTTCAAGTACTTTTAAAGGGACTGTTTACAAAACACAGCTCAGAACTGCTCTCTCTTGGAGGCTGTCCTTGCCAGGAAATTGCTGAAACCTACCTTGGTCTTATTTACCACCTTTTGTCTCTTCTTTTATTTAATGGTCATATTTAATTCACAACCTTCTGTATCACAGAGCATAATAAACCTGGAAGCAGTTCCATTAGCCCTACAGACCATATAATTACAAAGTAGCCAAGCCTAAGGGTGACAACCATAGAAATTTAAGATTCCAGGTTACTCTGCACAGACACATGCACACACACACAGAACCACACACACAGACATTCTGAGAAGATTTCACAATTTCATTTCGTAATTTTACACTCCTCAGAGTGTGAAAGATAAGACCTTGAAGAAAACAAGTTGAATAAAACTTACTCACCAGACAATGCAAAGTAGAAAAAAAAAAAAAAAGGCAATTTGGTAGAATCAAAGTATAGAAATTTGTTTGATTAAGATATTTCATGTAAAACTTCATTTCTTCATTTAAAAAAATTGGAAGGTTATGAAACTAATTATAGTGAAGACAATAAATAGAAGTTACATCCATACAGATGTAAAATGCAAAGTCTTCAAAGGGAATAATTATTTTATAGCCAATAGCTTCTCCCTCTGCTACATGAAGAATACTTCCTGCAGCAGAAACTGATTCATTAGCATGGTTTCATAGGTGAGGGAGTAGAGCAAGGGGAAGTGATATTATGACACTCAGTGTATGAGCTTTCCAGACAAGCAGTTGAAACCGAAACACAACTAAGATTTTTGAATCTTACCTATGTGTACAAGGGTTTTCTTGTGTATGTACAGTTAAGCAAAAATCAATTAAACAACTACATATACTTGTTAAAAACCTCATAGGTAGAAGCAGATATATGTACAATAATTCTTAATAAAAAGGCTATAAAATTCTTAAAACAGATTTCACTGAAACTATTTTAGTAGCAATTAAACACATATAATCCTTTTATCACATACATTCCTTTTCTCACCATTCATAAAGAAAATGTTCTCCATCTAAGGCAACAATCAAAGACAGCCAAGTAGCAGACAGATAATATCTGTCTAAAGCAATCTTCTGTATGGCTACAAACAACTGAAAGACAAACTTCACTCATTCAAAAGAGAAACTTTTGTAAAGTCACCTGAACAGAATCAAAGATTATGATGTGCAAAGGTTTTAACACCTACACTGCCAATGCCTCTCCATCATGAATTAGTCAAATTGATTTTTTTTTTCAAAATAATGAAAAACCAATAGAAGGCACAATTTACACTAACACAAACAGTATTTATTATTTGATCTTTACAAGAATGAAGTGTGTATACAGGTACTTAGATTTTCCCTTCGAGATATATGTCTGGGCCTGATTATTACAGAGACACCCATTACTTTCTGAGGAGTACTCATCACTTTCAGTAACCATGAGCACTATGTACACAGCAGCATGAAAGTCCATTTGTAGCTCTTTGTGGCTAAGTTACCTTTAAATGTATTTAATATAGTTCATATATGGCAACTCATAATTTATATGTGTTTTCATGGAAGCACAATTTTTTTTTCACTATATTTCTGTCAGCAGTAATGGTAATGGCAGTACTCCCAGAAATACACTAATTAGATTTAAAATCTTTCTCATAAAGTCATGTTTGTGTTGTATCTCCTCCACTTTGTCCCATTATTGGTTTGTCTATATTAGAAATGTATTTCTATCCAGCTCTTTTAGCAATGTATTCACTACATATTTTCTGGTTTCCTGCACTACAAGTTGCCAATTTCTTTTGTTACCTGGTTACAGTGTATATTGTGAATGCACCAGTATATGGCTTTTCCATACTCTAAGTGTCAAAAAAAACCCCAAAAACCTAAACAAAAGCATAAAATTTGTTTTATTCAAGAGAAATTTTCTACTTTGGCCTTATCATGCAATTTATTGCAGTTGTGTTCAGTCAGTTTAATTGCAAGACTCTCACACATTCTTACACAAAAAGTCATTTTATGTACTGAAAGTCATTAGTACTAACAGTCATTTCTTTTAGTCACCTTTTTTCTGATGAACACCTAAGGATCCCATTCATAAGCTTACAGTCACATTAAACTCAATGCCTCTTCTAAAATCAGAAATGGGTAACTCATTCTCCTTCAGAAATAACTTGGCATACCTGCTGCATTTTCTCGTAATCCCACATCAAATGCAAGTTTATCTGTCTGGGATCTTGATGATGTTAAACATGTCAAATACTGCAAAACAGTGATGTTATTGAAAACAGAAACCCAACAGTATCCTTTAACACACATACCAAATTAATACATCCACATTACTTTGTCTTACTATCATACTTGATTTTTTAATGAGTTAAATATGATGTTGTTATTCATACAGAAGCTCTTCCTGAACTTTAAACATCAAAATCCTCTTCCACTGCAGCACATTTCCACTTCAGCTGTGCAATTTAGCTTTTACCTTCTGAAGTTTCATACAGCTCATCAGATAGGAACAGGCAAACATCTAATTACAACCCTATCATAATAAGTTTGAATCATGAAAACATTAAAAAACATACCAAAAGGTAGTAATTATACTTGCAGCTCTGGTATATCAAGGCAACTACAATTTTCAAGGTTCATAAACATAAGCAACATAGAAGATTAATGGAGCATTTGAAGATTAATGTAGCATTTTCTAGTACAGGAAAAAGGAGGGAAAGTGTTTTCCTGACTTCTCATTTCTTCAGCCTTGTATTAGGCGTATTTACATGGGCCCTAGTAGGTCAAAGATTCAAAACATATGAAAATTTTCAGCTGTAAAGTATAGTATGATGAAATTTATACAAGGCAGCCTGAAGACAGCATCTTTGTGGACATAATCGATGGAAACTATGGGGTGTCAAATGGAACACCTTATCCTATAAAATATGATGGGGAAGAAAATAACATATATCAGAATAAATTCATTTGCTGTAGAAGTAATTGCTAATGGAAGGATCATTAAAATGGATTCCTTAAAGACACAGAAATAATAGATTTTAGGAGCTTTTCAACTACCATTCTGAGTTAGATCCAGAATCTGAATTTAAACAATTCTATTGTGTGGAGACACTGCAAGTTATTAACTTCTTTCTCATCTAGTGCAGAAGATAGCTTGGAAAGAGCATTATTCCAAATTTTTATGAGTTTTTGATTTGGTGAAAAGACATTTCTTATTCGTGCTACTCATTCTGTGCAGGTGCTCCCTCACTCACCATTTCACTGAAGGAATGTCGAAGCAGAATGGCGTGGCCGTACAGCAGGGTCCGGTGGCCACCCCCTTGGGCTGCCTGCAGGACAGGATGGAGAAGGTCAGAACTCCACTGCTCTGGGTGCACCATGATCAGAACTACACCACAAACATGAAGAGCTGTGGCAGTTCAAGGAAGGAGTACAAATATTCCAGCAAATTATGAAATGTACACACTGGGGAAAAAATAATAATAACGAAGTCGATACAGCAATAGCCAAATATCTGCCAAAGGAAAAAATGTTGTTCTTTGACAAAGGCTTTCATTGTTATCTAATTTTTATTATGATTTAATAAAACACAGTATTTGCAAAAACATATTTTAAGCTAAATAAGATACCACTTACCTTTCTTATAAACTTCACGCAGGCATTAAAAAGAAAATAACAACATAAATACATATATATATATATCTATATATACAGAAACTGAAATCGAAAAGAGAAAATAACATACTTACTGTCCAGAACAGTTTAAGCATATACTGAGAATATCTACTTGCTAATATTAATATTTTACATAATTCATATTCATTAAAGCAACTGCATCCACTGTTTCAACCAAGTACAGTTATTTTATTTTGACTATGTAAAACTATGACAAGACAGGGAGAGGGAAAACTGGATTTTCCATTTGTTTCCTTTAGAGCAAATTCCTTTTTAGTTTCTTTTTGGATGGCATTTAAGGTCAGTTCTTGTCCTTGTATTCATTTGAAAGGGACAAAGATAATTAAAGGTTATTCCAAGAGCTCAAATAATGGTTATACATGTGTAGGCAAATGGTTTTACACGCTGTGAACAATACATAAGTTAAACTACCACCAAGCTTCTTTAAAACATGCCATTCATAAAAAAGTGCAGTAACTTGTCACCGTTTAGTGAAGTAAACTGGAAAAACATGTAGCAGTGACTGTAATACCTCTTTTATACATTAAAACCTTTCTTTTTTTAATGAAAAGGGAAAAACTTCACAGCAAAGTCAATTGTAATTACAAACAGGTTGTCAAAAGAGAATTACATGTATTCAATTTGCAGCAAGTACATGAATACTGAGAACGAGTAATGAATCACTTGTGCTACTTTATTAGTGAAAGTTTTTAAATCAACCACTTGTAAGTTTGACCTATTATAAAAATAAAAAACAAAAGAAGAAAACAACACAACCAAACCAAAACAACAAAACCGCCAAATTGAATAATCTCCAGTCTTTCTCTAGAAAAATCTGAAACTAGCAGCAGAACTCTGTTTCAAACTAAATTTAGTATAAAAAGCAATTTTTTTTTTAAATTTCAGCCTTGCTTTTAGTATGAACTGCTGTGTCCCTATTAGAGTTTTCCCAATGGATTGTACCTAAATTCAAAATAAATTAAGGACAAGATAGTTTCAAAATAAATACAGCACAACAGATTACATTCTTTTTTATTGCCTACTGTTCCTTAAGCAAGAGTGAATCACTTTTACCAAAGGGATTATATGTCTTCTACTTCCAATCCCAAATAAAATATTAATATATCATTATTAACCTCAGAATAAATATTTCAGCTGCAGTTTGGGGTGAATACTTTGAAAATATTAAAAATTATGTCAATTTTTAGAAATTCTAGAGATTTTTAAATTGATCTTTTGATTTCCTAAGCATATGTGGGGGTTTTTTATCAAGTCTTATTTTATAGAATGCAATGTAATTGCAAAAATAAAGAATACAGTGGTGTTCTTATTTATTTTTCTGGTATTATTTATTTTTATGCAGTGGCAAACAAAAGATCAGCATTAATGAAGTCTGGAAACCATGTATGCAAAAGTTGACAATGCAAGATCAAAGGTGACAGAACTCCATTTTTCACATCTGTGCAATAATAGGTGCCAGTTAAATATCTGAAGCACAGAATAAGCCATTAGGCTGTAAAAAAAGTAAAGCCATAGTTTTATCATGCTCTGTTTGTAACAGAATGAAAGTTCAATTCAGTTTGATTCAGCTGAAATTGGAGAATTAGGGTAAAAGCAATCAAATTGATGATGTTCCTGGATTTATGGATCACAATTATTCAAAAGAGTTGCACCAGCTCCTCACTGCCAAAGAGAAATTAATGTGATTACAGAAATGGAGCAATAGTGTCCCAAGAATGCTATGACATCAGGAACATCTTCTAGAAAATCCTGGACAAAGAAAGAAATGAGCAAAATCTGTATTCAGATTTAATGTTCTTTGAGGTCAATTCACTTACCCCTTCACTAGCATTATCCCCTGTGCTGGCCAGCATTTCCTGGAGGGCTCTGACAGACAGTGACTGCTCAAGGACGAAATTACAGACACAAAGGTCTGGAGGGACATACTGTAAAAATAAATTAAACAGTGCAAGAACAGATCAGCAGAACAGGTGAAACAGGATGAAAAGTATGTTGGAACATGCATTTATTTTAATTTTTGAATCTATACTTAATGTCTATTCATTTGTTTTTGAGGTAGGTGCTACTCTCCTGTATGAAAACAATATAAATCCATTCTTCGTGAATTGACAGCACAGCAATTTTACTTTCCTCGAGCTGTATTCCTCACAGTAAAATGAAGCTTCTTCAGGTTCAAATGCAAAAACTTTTCACCTATGTATTATTATTGTTTTCTTGTCTTTTAGAATGACATCATGGACATGTATTTGTTCTGTAATGCCGCTGACAGAACAGAAGAGAAGGTAAAGGAAGTTGATAGAAGATATTTACAGCAGTAACTACAGGGCTGAGATTCAGAATCTTATGACATAATAATATGAACTCTTTAAGGAAATCCTAATTTTTGAATCAATATGTCTGCTGTTTATGAGACATGAAACTTTGCAAAAGACTTTTATTTTCTTTCCAATTTCTTGGCACTGATATGTCCAAAGAAAGTTATGTTCAAGAGAAAAAAGTCTCAAGGGGAACCAACAATGTACATAAATATATGGCAGAAAGAACAAAGACAGATCCAGAGACTACACAGCAGAACCCAGTGGAAGGACAAGAGTAAATTGATATGAAGTGAAATACAGGAAATACTTTTTAAATATGACAAAACCCCCCTACTCTTACTGAGAGCATGGTAAACAGTTAAATAGGTTGCCCAGAGAGGTTGTAAAGTCTCCACCCTTGGAGCTACTCAAAGTCTGATCCTAGTGTCCTAAGCAATCTGTTCTCTCTGAAGCTACTCTAAGTAGATTTTGCACTAGATGACCTTCAGAGACTCTTCCCAAACATAACAATTCTGTGTTCTGTGATTCATGATGAGGATTATGGTTGCAGATGAGCTTTCATGTTATGTGGTTATACACTTCTTTTTAAAATCAGTGACAAGAGAGAATGAAAGTCTTGATAATGCTGCATTTTAAGGTGATGAAAAGTAAAGAAATAATAAAAATTAAGGAAAAAGATACAGAGAGAACCAAAGAGAAGGAAGAGGTCTTCCTCTGTTTGGTTTATTCCTAACATTATGCTTTAGTGGAGGTTTACAGTTTCATCTCTTCTCTCCTTTCCCCTCTCAAGTTCTGATAATTACCCTGGGGGGATTTGGTTGTTTTTTTGGTTTTTTTTTGGTTTTTTTTCCTTCACATCTCTCTGGCTTCTTTTTTCAATTTTCCATTTTTAATCTTCTAAAATTCTCTTTTACTTAATCATTCTTGTCCCTGTACATTCAACTTCCTGATTGATAATGAAGTCAGGAGTAACCCTTAACACCAGTAACTGACAGGTGACAATGCTTCTAAAATTATCAATCCAGTATATCAACATATTTGAACCCACAGCAATAACAGATATATGGGAATTCATTGAACTTAAATGCTAATAACAGTCTGGAGATCTAATCTTGAAAAGGTAGTATTTCAGTTACAGGAAGTTTCTTAGTTAAGGAATAGCAGTTTTTTACTCTGCTCAGGTGTGCTTCAAAATTTATATGGAATCTCTAGGAAATTTTCAACAAACAATTCTAAGATGCAGCCAGGAAGAAAAGCATACATAAGGTCCCTCTAGAATCATATTTAAGAAACCATAATAAAATGTGCTTGTGAGTAAGCAGGTTAACATTCACTGATCAGTTACACCACTTGAGAGTATCAGCTTCTTACTTTAGCTTCTGATGTTGGCTCCAGAAAGCACAGGCGATTCCCAAGTCCCTCAGCTGCCAAGCAAAACTTCCTTTGTTCTTTGTGAATGCTGGCAACACACTGAAGTACTACTTCATCATCCTGTCACAACACAAAGAACAAGAAAAAAATTATTTTGAAGTTACATGTGCACTATAATGTTAAGGAATCCTGCAACATCTGTTGAAAATTAATGCAAGATACTTCTATATTATATAATGTACATACACAGAGATTCTTTTGATGCATATCTATAACAGATCTACAAAAATGTAAAGATTTCTATACAGATTTACATTCAAGACTTTATCAAAGTGGCAAAGTGTGAGAGAGACACTCTGTCTCCAAAGCTTTTGCAACTGCTGTCTCCTTTTGTTTCTTTAGCAATATAAAACAAACCATAAGCACATTGTTACTCAGTTTTACTCAGTTAAATATTTTAATGCTGACAGTAAAAAACCTTTACTACAATTTTGCAAAAATCAGTGCTATTTTTTAACCCAGTAAACTATCAACACTATTCCTCAGAATGCAGAATCTTAACTTCTAAATTTTCATGTAATATAGAAATCTCTGTGTACAACCAAAGACCCAAGAGACATTTTTCAGGTGAAAATTCAGCCATAAGAGCTTGATCCTCAAAAGACATATCCCAAGAACAAGAACATTCTAGAAAAGCACTTTTACAAATTGTTGCATAATAAAATGCAGAACACACAAAGTGCAAAGCCCTTTTTCACCTCTTAATATGTGACACTAAAGCTGATATAAACAAGCCAAAAGAGATTAATTTTAGTGCTTGACTGTGTCAAAGCTATATACAGAATTAAAAATAATTTTATTTTCCAAAACTTGTCCACTAACTAAGAAGCCCTTGAGAGCAGCATGTAGAAGCACTTATTTTTGTTACAGGCATGTATGCAAGTGTTTGCCAAAAGACACTGCCTGACAAGTTTTTAAGGGGGCAGAAGCAGATAAAACAGGAGGGATATGATATGTCACTGTCCCCTCCAGCTACAAAGTGCTACTGGTGTCAATTCTTATTATCAAAGCAGATACACAACAGCCGCCTGTGCTGAGCTCTGAGATCACTTGAACAATTATGTTCTAAAAGCAGCACTGCTATTTACACTCCCCTTATGCAACTGCAGTGCTATGACACTGCCACAGCTTTGGGCACTTGAAATAAAGGCTGGGAGAAGGAAAGCAATGTTCACCAAAGGAACTCAGTGACACACTTTCTCTTTAAAAAGGGAAATCAAAAGCATATTTTTCACTTGTATGATTTCACAGGTGTGTGTAAGCTACAGGGCTTTTTTAAAGGCGACCCTTCACTGCCTGCTTACCACTCCTTACTGAAATAGGCAACTATTGCATTTCAGATAAATCAGCAGTTATAGGCAGTATTTTTCTTATCTAGCTTTGCATGACAATTAATAGTGGTTTCAACAGTACAGAAAAAGAATTTGAAACATGTTTGCAAACAATTCTAAAAAATGTAGCAGTTAGAATTAATTGATGCTAGAAGATTATCTTTCCTCCTGTTGCTTTGGTTCCATTTCTATGTAAGATAAAAAATAAAGATGTTTAAAACATTTTGCATCATCTAGTTCCTGTATCAATATTTGAAAATACATTTTTAGAGCTAAAAATATTAAAATACTGAAACATGAATTTATGAATACCAAAATTTAGAATAAAACTGAGATTTGCAACTTAGCACACTCTTATCATTACATTAAATTACTTCTATACAACTCAAATTGAATTTATTTTCCCTAGTACACTAAAGTATTCCTCATTCCACAGAGGTCTACATTAGTAGCCTCTATTGTAATTCATAGTTCCCTAAAAAATAATGTCTTCAGACTTTTTACAAGGGCACATCCTATCTTTTAAAGGACAAGGGGTAACAGCTTCAAACTGAAAGAATGTAGGTTTACAGTAGATATACACTGGCACAAGTTGCCCAGAGAAATTGTAGATGCCCCATCCCTGTATGTGTTGAATGCCAGGTTGGATGGGGCTGTAATTAATATGGTCTAGTGGAAGCTTTCCCCACCCATGGCCCTGGGGTGGAACTGGATGATCTTGAACATCTCTTCCAATCCAAACTGTTGCATGATTCTATGAACATATGTAAAGCTTCCTTAAAATGAGAATTAATCAAATAAATTAACCATTTTCTTTTTAAATCCACATGCATAAAAAGGACAAGAGTTCCTAATATAATTAAATTAATATATAAATGTTCTAGAATTCAGAAAAATTCGCACTTAGAATTTACACTGGCATCAGAAAAACTTTATCAATCATTAAGTGCAGTAATCTCAAAATACAAGCACAGAATGTCTTCAGAAATGTATGCAGCATTCAACACTGATGTTTTATGTTATTCCCCTAAATGGCCAATGTGCCCTTTCCTTTGTGCTACAATTCTTAGCAAGCTGGGTATTTGCTATGTAGGATAAAAAACTTCAATAGTTTTTTTAAAGTGGCAAGAATATTATATTATATGGCATTTCAAAATGTTTTGCAGAAAAGTTTTTAAAAGTATTCATTCATGACTGAGCATAAAGAATTAGCAAAGTCTCTACAATCTGCAAATGAGACAATTATTCCCTGTTAAGATGATTCAGTATTAACATATTCTCACTGAAAAAACCATCATTCTGGCTGAGGTCTGTAATTGCTTTTCTGGCCCAAAGATGCTAATAGAAATGACTTTTATGGAGTTGCTATGCTATCGTGAAAATGCAGACCATGTCTCAGCAGTACCTTCTTTTCAGTGCCTAGTTTGTGAACCATGAATTCAACAAATTTAAATGGTTTTGATTCAGCAAGTGTTTAAAATGCAATTTTTTTTCATCTAGCAGCTCTGACATTTCCATATTCTAGTCCATTTAATTTGGGGGGGGGGGGTTGCAGTTTTTGTGGGGTTTGCACTTTTTGTGGGGTTTGCACTTTTTGTGGGGGATTTTTGTGGGGTTTGCACTTTTTGTGGGGTTTGCACTTTTTGTGGGGGATTTTTGTGGGGGTTTTGTTGTTTGGTTTGTTTGCTTGTTTGCTTTGGTTGGTTGGTTTTTAATAAAGCAGGCTCAGAGTTCACAAATCACAGGGAGGAAAGGACACCCATAAACAATGGTCCACTAGAGATGGGCATTTGCATAAGAAACTGCTTTTGCTATTCTTCCTCAAAAAGGACACACATTCTAAGCATCATTTAGTAATAACTGGTTTCCACCAGTGGCATCATCAATCTAATCATGAGATACATTCCAGACTACCACCATTCCCTCTATTCACAGACACAGATGCATAGCAATTCTTAACTTTTTTATTCTGAATGAAGAGGAAGTGGAAGTTCCCCCCTTCAGTCCAGAAATCTTTTATCTGGTTAAGATCCATCTCTCAGCCCTTTAGAAAAAGGAGACACACAAAGTAACTCCATCCCAAATCAAAGAAGGTTTAGACATTAAAACATGTTGAAATTGCTAAAATATATTTAGATGGTCTGAAACACTACAGAATTTACCTAGTGTTGTGTAGCTAATGTGTCATCATACCATCCATTGTCCATTCATGTATTCATGTGCTTAACTTTTGGAAAAAGGAAAAAGACATTATGGGGAATTTGGGGTTCCTTTTGAAAATAGGTAACCACAAAATTTTGTGCACTGCAAAAGTAAATTTCTACTTGCTTTGGCTAAAGCTGAAGCTGTATTCCACATTTGATTATATAGTAATGTCAATATAAACTAGGAAACATTTCTAAAACAGTTACAAATATAATATATTCTAATTTTAAGAATGAGCAAGTTACAAAAATAGAAATTGACTCTACACAAAAGTATGTCTTTTGTGAATACATTAAATATTTAAAATTTTTTAACAGAAAGCTTTTATTCCTAGCCTTCAGCAATACAGAATTAAGCAGTATAATATAACTTTAAAAATTAATTTTTAAAGGACCACAGTCCAGTAGTTCATTACCAAACACTATTTTGTCTTGATGTTCAGGTTGTCTTCATCCTCAGATTTCATAATATAAAGTGATGGTGAACTTAAACTGAGATTCCTATGATAAAATAGTAAATCAAAACATAAGGAAAATTGATTTTCATTACTCAATTACTTGACTTGATGCAAAGAAAATCAGTGATCAAGGTGAATTAATGTATTCTTGACATGACTTTGCTCCTGCACTGTTCACTAGTTTTTCAACACAGAATTTGAGAATAAGGAAATTCCAACAGTTAGTGAAACTCCTTTTTCAATTGTGTTGCATATGTATTCCATAATTTGGAGTTGTAGTGATTTATATAGTACACATAAATATGAATAGGGGTGTATTCAAAAATAGACACAATTCAATATATTTTATATTATCAAGCACAGAACCATGAATACAGTAAATATACACATGCAAATGCTGTTGGAAAATGATACCATAGATTTAGTCTATTACCTACTGAGTCAACATCTACCTAATCTCTATAATATTCAGGGCTGGAAATAAACTGATAAAATAAAATTGACATGGCATTCAAAATTAATCAGTTTTAGATAATTAATCAACTTTGTTATTATATTACAAGAAGAAAGAGTTTTCTCAAAAAATTGCAGAATTTTGCCTATAATTTACTCACAGCTGCAATAAATATTCAGGTAGGTACTTTCACAGGAATGACTAACTTAAATGCCAAGTGATACAGAATTGTTCTAAAGTACATTATTCTCTAAAAGCATGGAAAACCATGATGATAATACATCCTTTCATACAAGAAATATGTATTACTTAAAAAAAAGACAACACATATCTATAAAACATGGTAAAAAAAGCAGGCATATTTGAACTGATGCCCTATACAGGCCTGATTAATGTGAGACACTTACTGATTATAGATCAGTGCTGCAAAAAATTGAACTAAGTCAAAATCCACAGCCACCTTCACTCTTTCATAGACAACAGTCTACTCACATCTCTCCCTCTATCACAAAGCACAGGATGTAAATAAACATCTTGATAGCAGTTGAACACTGGCTACAAAATGATTCTTCAATAGGACTGCATTTCTTTAGAGTTTTCTGGAATAATCTTGGAAAACAAGTGAAGTTCACCAGAAATTGTAATCTACACCAATCTACATTTTTCTTCACAAAATAAAGAACTATATGCAGAGTTGACAGTCTTCTATCCAAAGATGGATTTGGTAAATTTGTTTGCACCCACCAGTTCCTTGTTATTGCTGAGCAGGGCTTGCACAGAGCCAAGGACTTTTCTGCTTTTTCCAAAGCCACAGTGGTGAGGAATTTGGGGAATCTGGGGATGTGTGGGAAGTTGGGAGGTGACACAGACAGGGCAGGTGACCCCAACTGCCCAAAGGGGCATTCCAGACCATATGACATCATGCTCAGCATATACATATTCATATACATATTTCGCTTAGATAGAGGAAATAATTATTTTAAATTGTGTTACTTATGTCCATAATAATTATACAAACAGTTTAAGTCTTATTCTCAAAAAAATAATGCATCATAACCAGTTTTTACAAAAAAAGGAGGATTATATAGTCAATATCCACCTACATCATGGGTAATACAGCAGCTTTAATAAAAGTTGTAGGTTAGGCCATTAAATGACTGGACACTGTTTTGTGGGAAGCCAGTCTAAATCACCAGAAAACAATGAAAATATAGAAGTAAGTCAAAGTGCTTTTTCACTTGATCTAGTTTTTTTTTTTTTTGGTAGAGTATCAGTCTCTGTTCTGCAGTCAAATTTTACACCTAGTATAAGGCTGATGATGTATATGAAACATTTGTCACACCCATTCCTTGGTTTGCTCATTAAAGAAGGCAATTGAAGAAAGGTGACTAAAATAGGCAAGCTGATGAAGCATACCAAGACTTCCTAAATACTAGCAATAAAGTGAGTTAACTATGTGTTTCTGTTGTATAAATTTATTAAAATGATCCATTAAAAAAGCATCCATAATTTACCTAGTTTCCAGTTTCTTAGTAGATATAATCAATTATTCCACTAATTCTAAAACAGAAGCTTCATAAAACACCACATTAAAGGATTCCACCACTTCCACATTTGAAAGAACAGAACTTTTCAAACCTATAAACTCATGCACTATTTTGGGATTTATTGCTTCAGTTTTTGTTACTGCAACAATTGGCAAATGTGTATTTTTTCTCCCTTTTACACTCTGAAAAATTAATTTCACAAAACGATACAGAAAACAGTTCTGGTATAGCACAATATTTCTGCTACTACTCTTCTACTTCAGATAAAGGATGTGGAAAAATTCTGGCTGCTGAATTTATTATTTACCAAGGCAACACAGTCTTAAATATTTAGACTTCCTAATTAAGTTCATAAAAATTAAAAGCTTCTTTGATTAAATCTTACTTGGGTTGTTTTGGGTTTGAGGCTATGATCCAAAAAATAACTTAATGTATTCATTTGCCATCTTGCTAGAACAATTCAGTTTTTTTAGGTTTCTATACTGCAAAAATAAATTAATTTTCCTTCAATTAAGAACAATTGTGTATCACATGTGCACACAGACATCAGATTCAGAGCAAAGTATATAACTGCATCAGAAGTCTTGCTTCATGGTCATACCACTTTTCCTCTGCCAAATAACTGAGCAGTAACCCTCAACAAAAAATTCCTTGGGGGAAATTTCCAAAAGCTCCACTGTATTAATCTTTATTTATTTGCTAAGGCAATTCCATTCTTAATAAAGAAAATGTTCATTGTTACACAATGAGTGATATTCCTCTGTCACTGGTGAGTCAGAGATGATGGAGTCCTATCAGAAGGCAAAATGGTAAAAGGTCTCATGTTTATTGAGACATCATCTTTCATATTTTAGTCCAACACAGGTGGACCTGATTGGTCATTTAATCATTACATTTCACTTGATTCGTAAATTAAGAAACCACCCTTTGGTAAATGTATTTCCATAACACATTCCACATGTTCACAAACACCAGGTGCAGCAACTTAAGATAAAAATTGTTCATAATTCTTTTCTCTGAGCTTCTCACAGCTTTTCCCAGAACCATGCCTAGGAAACTATCCCTTTCTCTCTCAGCATCTACACTCATGCATACTATGCAGTCCAGATTTGACTAATTGAAGTTTTGAATATTTTGGACTTTGTTTTTGTTGGAAGACATTTCTCACTTGAAAAATAATTTTTATTACAGTTACCAAGCTAAAAAGCAACTTCTTTCTTTTTTTGACTAGTCATGAGAAAAAAGAAAGAGGAAACCAAGTAAACTTTCAAAAAAATGCTTTTAAGTCTCAAACTGACCCAAACCCCAAAAAAAGAAAAGAAACAAAGAAAAATTAACTGCACCCTTCTAGGCTTACACATTTACCTAGGTTACACTACAAATGCAACCTAGCAGGTCTTTACTGAAGGCTCAGCATTGACTAGCAGTCCCCGGACATTACTGCAGATGTGTGTAGAATCCTGAGGTCCCCTGAATAGTGGGTGGCTGTTAGAGGCAGCTTTGCCTCACCAAGCACGTGAGGAAAGGGGTGACACAGACATGGTGATGTGAAGAAGCAGGAGCCATCACCCTCAGCCTGCGGACTTTGACAGGGAGGACAACTTCTGAGCCTCCTCTTTGGACATAAACTAAGAATGTACAAAGGGAAATAAAGTGTATTGTGTCTTCCAGGACAGCTTTGTTGTGTATTCTTTTATTCTCTTTTCTTCTTCTGGTCAAAACAATGACAAGTCACCAAGTTCTTCAACCACTCAAATCTCTCTTTTTAAGTTAATGTGAGTAATATGAACTTTATTCCTATGCTTCCTTATACAATTATAAACATACAAAACAAAGAGGAAATATGCAATGTATATGATCCATGTTGAAGTTGTGTGAACATTTAAAGAGTTCTGGAAATTAAATAATTATTTTCAAACTTATGTTTGGACGTATGTCTTTGTCCTAATTCAAATGCTCTCATAGGTAACTTTATACTTCTATTCAACTTAAAAGGCTGAGGAACAGGTACTCACATTGCCATCTTCTATTCAGTATTTACATGTTTAAGAGTTTCAATCATATTATCAGGCAGCAGAAGAAAAATCCTGTGCCTGCTCATCAAAAAATACATAAATCACAAATTATAATAACGGGAAAAATTTTAAAGAACACTGTAAACTGCTAAGAAAGATAAGTTATCTTGACAAATTTAATTATTACCTTTTTTTTAAAAAGGCCCAAACTACATTTCCAGTCGTTAAACCATTTTTATTGATTTTTCTCTTACATACATGCTAGCAAAGCTAATGTTTTCTGTTTACAGAACTACCAATTTTGTCTCACAGCAGTTACATTTTGCCATTCTGCCAAAGAGACATGAATCTTCTGTACATCTCTTGAAAGCACTTCTTTTCCCCACAATGTCCACTTTTAATAGTGAAGATAAAATGTTTCAATAAATACTAACATACTTGCTCCATAAATTTATACTAGGAATATTGTTTAGTAGAGGATGTATCCAAGGATAACATAAAGCAAGGTTTAATATCAGGGTCAGCTTATGAACCAAAACACGTTCATAAACTATTCAAATTATGTTTTTCACTTCTCTAATTAGAAAAGCTTATGAAGGTCTGCTGCAATATGATAAAATTCACAGAGAAGTGAATACTGCATGAATATTTTGGTCCCAAAATATAGACATTGAATCAGGACAAGGTCACATGAGTATATCATCTTGGGTTTTCTTTTACTTTAAATGTCTATAAATAAATCTTGTAAGCAGTATGTGTTAACATCTAAAAAAGAGGTGTGCTTAGACACCTCATATTGTAAATCACCACAAACAAATGAAGGAAAACAATATCCAGTGCAGATCTTCAATCAGTGGTGGTCCTGGGGAGGTGGATTCTCAGGAGATTTAGCTTTACTTCCAGTACTTGCAGTTGGTTATTTTTAGCATATTTTTAGAAATTAAAAGCTTCCCTTTCTTTGTAGTAATGTACTAAGGGTGGGGCCTGTCTGGGGCCTGTCTTCCCCCAGTAAGCATACAAATTTCTCCCAGTAACTGCAAATGGATCCTTATGATGACAGCAGGGTTCTTTAATGGAAATTCACACAGCACCCTCTGACAGTTCTCAGAAGATTTTAAAAATAGATTTGGGGTTTCCGTTGTCAGTCTACGCCTTCAACAGTGGTTGGACAAAAGTCTGATCATAACTCTGGAACATACTCCCCTATCTTATATCAAGGCATCAGCAAGGCAGAATAAACAAATATACAACAATAAAACACACACACACAGAAAAAAACCCTCCACCAAAAACCCAAACAAAAAGAAAAAAAAGCCTCTTTGAATAAAAAATTACTTCAGAAAGTGAAGTAGCATAATATTGACCATTTTGCTTCTTTTTTATTTTCAATCCAAATCCAGGTGGTATAGTTGCCATTGAAGCATTTAGATAGTGTGCTGCCCTTTGTCTCACAGCTTTCTCCACCTTTCCCTTTATGCAGTTCTTTGTGGAAATGCAATAGCATGAGAGAGTGACCACAAAGGGACATCCACGCCAAATACCAAGACAACTGTAGTATCCAAAATATTTATCTATCATCTGTCATTAAAGCTGAGTACTAAATATTCTTTAAAAATCACTCCTTTGATTTTAAACTGTAATGCATGAGAAAGAGAAGACTTATTAATAGAGCTGGGGTAAACTAGCTGTGCAGACCAGGTTGGTGCATCTCAGGCAAATTAAATATGTTCTCTCCTATCAGGCAGAGCCCTCTCATTCCTTAAGAAACTGTTCTGGATTCAGCAGGGGTAGAGTTAATCTTCTTCACAGTGGCTGGTACAGGACCAGGTTTTGGATTTGTGCTGAACACAGGGTTAATAACACAGAAATGTTTTTGTTATTGCTGAACAGGGCTTGCAAAGAGCCAAGGCCTTTTCTGCTTTTCCCATGGCCATGCTGGTGGGGAAGCTGGGGGTGCATGGGCAGCTGGGAGGTGGCACAGCCAGGGCAGGTGACCCCAGCTGATCAAAGGGGCATTCCAGACCATATGATGCCATTGTCAGTGTATAAAGCTGGGGGAAGAAGGGGGGACACTTGGACTGATGGTGTTTGTCTTCCCATTCACCATTACAGGTGATGGGGCCCTGCTCTCCTGGGGATGGCTGAACACCTGTCTGCCCATGGGCAGCACTGAATTCACTCCTTGTTTTGCTGTGCTGGTGTGCACAGCTTTTGCTTTCCCTATTAAACTTTGTCTCAGTCCAGGGGTTTTCTGGCTTTTACCCTTCTGATTCTCTCCCTGATCCTATTGGTGTGGGAGATAGCAAGTGGCTGTATGGGGCTTGGGTGCTGGCTGGGCTTAAACCATGATAGAAAGGAAGTGACGTTAAGCATACACATTAATCAACAGAATGGCAGATAGACTAAAAGCATGAAGATGTACGCTATGCTGATCAAGGAAGTGAAATTATCCAAGAAAGGTGTACCCTGCCTAAGTACCTTATCATTATTACTAGATGGACACGTTAGAGCAGGTCCCAAGGAGGGCTGTGAAACAGAGGTCTGGAGCAGCTGTATTGTCAAGAAAGGCTGAGAGGGTGGGAACAATGGTCTCATCAAAAAGCCTGAGAGAAGAGCTCATCCTGGAGAGGAGAAGGCTTCAGGGAGATCTCAATGAGGTGTTTCAATACTTAAGGGGACTTATTAGAAAGATGAAGAGAGACTTTTTACCAGGGCTTGTAAGGACAGGATAAGGGACAACAGGTTTAAACTAAAGGAGTGTAGATTCAGGTTGGACTCAAGAAAGAACTATTTTAGAATGCAGGGGATAAGACACCAGAACACGTTGTCCAGAAAAGCTGTGGATGTCCCATCACTGGAACAGGTCTCTGAGCAACCTGATCCAGTGAAAAATGTCCCTGCCCATGGCAGGGGCTAGACTAGATGATCTTTAAAGTTCCCTTCTGATCCAAACCATTCTATGATTCTATGAGCTGTGGTGTCAGAACTGGCATGCTTTGCAACTCTCACATTCATAACCTCTGGCAAAGGTTATATAAGCAAATGAAGAAATACACTAGATATGTTAGGAAACAAAGGTGTTATAGTTCATTTTGATGGAGCATCCTTTTGGAGAGAGAAATGTAAGATACATTGTTGTGTATATAAATAGTTGCATATATTTTGTTTGTTTTGCCCATTTCTTTTTCATCTGGTGCAAGTGAAGCAGTTAGTAATGGGAAGATAACATAGGACACAAATAGGACAAATTCTGACAAATTTACAATAAATTTCATTTCAGAAATTAACTCATAACTGAAGTCCACAAATGTAAGAAATTTTGGCATAATAAACTCAATCTGTAGGGTTTAGCTTAGAAATTTTTACTGTTTGAAAGATGGCCATAAATATTAATGGAATAGCCAGGTCTTGTCTCAATTACAGATGAGCCAATTTAAAAAACTTGACACCTGACAGCAAGAAGGAATCCAAATAGAAGCCGTCAGCCTTTTGGAATCTTAGTGCATGACCACTACCAGATTAGTAAAGATACCAGCAGCAACAAACATTTAGATCATATCTATTTCAAAATGAGAATGGGTCTGCACTTTTTTTAGCATATTCTTTAAATCATGTATTTGGTATATGACTA
The DNA here is from genome assembly GCF_027477595.1 of Haemorhous mexicanus. Classification (NCBI taxonomy): domain Eukaryota; kingdom Metazoa; phylum Chordata; class Aves; order Passeriformes; family Fringillidae; genus Haemorhous; species Haemorhous mexicanus. Next base: position 33,895,189 of record NC_082346.1, read on the forward strand.
GTCTCTCTGAACTATAACTATAAATATTTCTGATACTTATTTAATACCACACTTTGTTAAAGATGCAAGATTTCCCTTTTGGACTAAGAGTTTTTACTAGGAAACTTAAATGCTGACTTTAAGGCCAAAAATCTTACGGATTTTTTTACAGAACCCAATACTATTCAGGATTTTAAACATGTTCTATATCATCTGTGGACAAAAGGGATACTTACCATACAGCTTTGAAAATCAGGGACATACAATGAGACAAAAAATTATCCACCTTAAATTTTAGGAACTCAAAACCAATTGGAAAAGTCCTAAAAAAGATTAAACAAAGCACTTGCTCAGTGCTTTAAACAAAGAATTAAACAAAGAATTTGCTCAGTCACTGTCTGAAGTTGTAGTCTAGCTGCTTTCTACATGAAAATAGAAGAAACCTTTACAGATACTTTTTTTTTTTAATAGTATTCCCAGAGGAGATTTTACAATGTCACAGTGACCTGAATTTAAGTCATCTTTGTCAGGTGTAGGCAGCAGAACCACAGATAAACAGACAGTAGCATTTACACACATAGAGAGAGTTTATAAGACCCAGGACTTTGCTCCAGGTCTCAGAATCAGATTAGGCCTGCGAATAGCCAATAAATATTTACATGTTACTTATCCAGATTTTATGAGGAAGGGGAAAAAAAAGCCAAGAAAGCTGGAATGTTGCTGTATAAATAATTTTTTTGTCAATGACCCGAAGATGATATGACATCAATATGAGATAAGATAGGTCTGAAGCAGAAATGCAAGGTACTGCAGAGTCTAGAATTGTTAAATGATTCTTCGTAACTATTTTATATCTTGGAGAAGACAATGATGGGTTTTAAAGAGATTTTAATCAAGAAAACAGAGGTTTAGATTAAAGCTGAGGCTTCTTCCCCAAACCTTCTATAGACAAGACATAAATATGGCTGTGAACATAAAGCTGATGAGCTGACAGGTGAACGTGGATTGGTAAGAATGGGAAAGCTATGAAACAGGTTCAAATTTATACGTGTACATGGGGGATCACAAATTATACAAAGAAAGAATTCTAAAGGAACTAAAATACCTATAGCTACCCTGTACTAGCAAATATATAGATATAATAATGTATATTTAAGCACTCACTCAATATGCAGATATATTAATGGGTGTAGAGAATATTGAAGAGCTTTTACATGCAGTGCTCTTCCTCAAACAATTAATTCAATTTCTCTGATAATATCCTTATTGAGAGGATTTTAGAACAGTGTGACATCACACATATGGTGGTATATATTACCTGGACAAAAAGAATTCTGGGCATAGTTTTTAAAATTTACTAGAAAATTGATACTTTTCAGTGGCAAATTCCTTTATGTGGATATATATATATATATATATATATATATATATATATATACACACATACATACATATATATATATATGCACACAAAAGATTCAGCATCAGCCACAAGTACTTCCCAAATGTTAAACCACAGAATTAAAGAAACTTTATTGTTTATAGAACTATAGTGCCTACAAATTATTTTAAAATATGCTTAATATGAGAATATAATATCTTTGAAATCCAGCTGTATCATCCATTTCTTAATCCATACTCCATTATGCTGATACTGCACTATGTATATGCACACATCCGTTAATTTTTTGGGTTTTTTCTATCAGTAAAACTTTTTAAAGTAGTCTGCTAAGATGAATTACATTCATATTTCAACAAAAAGTTCTGAAAACCATAAATTACTGTCATGTATATTTGACCTTAACTATCCATTACAATCCTGAATTATGACTTCTGAAATTTATTTCAGAAGTGAACTTTCTGGTATTTTTGGAAATTCTTTTAAACAAAAACCTCACTAATACTTGGTAGTCATCCACATCTGTTACAGCTGAAAAGAGAAAAATGTATCAGATGCAAGGAAAATTACAACAGAAATCTTTCAAACAGGATTTGAAAAACAAAGCAGATACTTTAACAGTCCTGATACAAAATACATGAAAAAAAGAAGACTGAATAAAGTAGAAGAGCTAGCATAGAAATAAAATGTGAAAATTTAAGTAAATTCAACTGCTATCCATTCTATGTCAAGCATATTAAAAAAGCTGGGCTAGAGAAAGTGAAATACTCAAGGTTTACACAAGAACTGGCTGGGACAGGAGACTGAAAGCACAGAAATGAATCATATCCATCAACTATACCCTCCAAAATAAAATATTCAAACCACCAACTAGCAGCTGCATGGCAGTTTTCCCTGCATAGTGGTTTAAGTCTTACAATTATTGCTACTCCAGTAGAAGATACCTACAAATCTGCAAGCAGTATAAATGTCCTAAAAACGTGACAGATCAGTCACTCTAGCAAACTGAGCAGGAATATGTGAGTTAACTACATGGTCAGTCACTGATGTCATTACCTTGTATCTATAATTGAAGGCAAGCACAACTCCTTGGAAACAGAATGATTTCTATAAAATTAGGAAGGATACTTCTCAGTATACACTTATTGATGTTACAAAGCATCATAAAGACATTCATTTGCTTTGCACTTTCTTCATAAATTAGATGGTGCCAAAGGAAAGTGCACTTTATTTTGCTATTAAGTTGATTTGTGTAGAAAAGTTGGTATCACTGTAATCCCCACTGCTCCTGTCCCAGATAACATTAGCAGTGCTTGCTTACTTCATAAGGTTCACTTAAGAATTCTGTAACACCTGTTCTACCAAAAATCACCCAACACATTCACTAGCAAATTAGAGAGCCAAACCTTGATGTTTTCAGCAGAGAAGTTAAAAAATTTAAATGTTTAATAATCACTTACATACTTTGCACTTTACAAACTCACACCAAATTATGTTCACCAGACAAACTCACACCAAATTATGTTCTCCAGACAGCCGCATCACAAGAAGCAAAGGATATGCAACTCTCTTGTCACCAGGAGCAGGCAGCAGGAGGGGACCTAAGAGATGAGGGGAATGGAGCCAGGTCTCTGCTCAAGGCAATTGATGAATCCCCTCCCAGCCTACCTCACCTTCCCAAGTGCCCTTGTACAATAGGAATGAGGCTCTTGGAGTGAGGGTCAGGCACACGGCAACGCGGACTAAGGTTCACAGTTTGGGGAATTGTCCAGGGTGAGTTAGTCTACCTGACACACCATGACTGCCTCAGTTATGACAAAAAAGTAATCCATGATTCCTTTCTGAGATAAACAGAGGGATCAATGTGCTGACCAGACCCAAGCCATAGAGAAGTCTGCTTCCTCCTTGGGGTCCAGGTTAGAGAGGTAACCAAGAAACTGTCCAGTCTGGTAGAGCCCTCTAATTATCATCCATTACTGTTTTTTTCAGGTGAGCAGCAATGAAGTCCCAAGAAGCCTGAGGAATATCAAGAGGGACCTCACTTTGGGATAACTCGTTGAGGGATCTGGAGCACCAGTCATGTTCTCTCTTCTGGCAGTTGCAGGGGAAGGTGGGAGTAGGAAAATCACACAGATGAAGAACTGCTCTGAGCCTGGTGTTACCAGGAGGATTTTGTGGTTTTTCGTCACAGATCAGTTTACAAAACACCAAGCCTGCTGACAACAGATGCAGCACACCTGTCCCAAGCAGAAAAAGGATCTTCACATAGGCTTTATCAGGGCTCGATGAAAGAGCCTTAAATTAGATTTGAAGGGGGAAAGGGATAAAACCTTGTCTTGCTAGAGATAAGCCTGGGGCTAGCACATCAAGGACTTTATCATTTTCTATAACTACCTGAAAGGAGATTACAGGCTGGTGGGTGTCAGCATCTTCTCACAGATAACAAGGGACAGTATAAAAAGGAAACAGTCTGAAATTGCAACAGAGGTTTAGATTGGATCTTAGGAAAATCTTTACTGAAAGGGTGGTCAGGCACTGGAATATGCTGCCCAGGGAAGTGGTGGAATCACCATCTCTGGGCTCAGTTTGGGGACATGATTTAGTGGTGAACAATGAGGACCTCAGCGATGAGCAATGTGGAATTCAGTGATCTTAGAGGTTTTTTCTAACCTCAAATATTCTGCTTCTGTCTTGAGTTAGAAGTGACCTTTAGAGACTGTCTAGTTCTACCCTTATGCTGAAAGTAGTGTCAACATCAATGAGGTGCTTAGAACAATATCAAGTTAGGCTATAAATATGTCCTGAGACAGAGACTTCTGAGCCTTCCTGGACTACCTGTTCCAGTGTTTGACAATCTCAAAATAGGAAAAAAATAATTTCTTTTCAGAACCAAGATTGAATTTTGTTAGTGAAGCTCTCTAGACTCAAAAGCACACAAAAATTTGCAGTTCCCTCAATTATCAACTCAGGCCCTCTGCCTAATACTTGGGCCTCTTACTTGCCAACTTGATGTTTGCTTTGCAAATTACACGCACATGACCCTCACGCTCCAGGGAAAATGTTGACTCCAGTGTCACCCCCAGCAGCTGGTGCTTAGGAACATGGGCCCTATGAACCATAGTTCCCATGCCAGCTACTCACACTAAGACCCTGACTTCATTTCACCCAGACCCCTAGAGCTTGTACCTAGGACTGCTGACCAAAGCCCTTCAGCAGCAGTTGGTGCTGAAACTCCTGCTTGCTCTGGATGCTGGTACAGAAAATGCTTGTACCTTCACCCAAAGTCTGATTCCAGTTCCTGCCTCAGATATTAACTCACCCCAGTTCACTCAGTAGGTGTCAATCCTTCTGAGATCCATGGAGCCCAGAGCCACTGATGAAGATGCTCTTACTTGCTCCAGTTGCTGGCACCACATACACAGGAGAGCTTGATTTGAGGTTGCTGGCTACAAAATCTGGGTTCCCCAGTTGCTAGTATCACTCCTTACAACACTCATGCACAGGGAAAGTAGTGAGTATTAAGCAGGAAGGTGAACTGCTGTGATCAGGCATAGGGCTGCCAGGCAAGCACACAGACTGGGCAATGTTTTGCAAAACCAGCCCTTTTTAGAGCTCCACCTGTCAATCCCCTAGCGTCACTTTTCTCTTGCCCACTCCCACCAAACAGCTCTCCCTAAATGTTGCAGTCTTATAGATTACCTTCAAATATTTTTAAAAACTTCATATTTGCTGCCTTATCAGTTACAAAGTCCAGATGAGTCTTCTCCAAATGCTGCCTGTGTGTTCTTAATGGGCCATCAATTAACAGCTGAAGAGCCCTGGTCTTTGCCATTGTCTCCATTTTCTCGTGTCTACTATGTTTGTATCACTGTGTGGTTTTGTTTATCTAGCAATCCCCCCCACCTTATCCTTTCTTCTCCACTTACACCTTGCTTTAAGAATAAAAAGAAAAACTTTCAGCAAAGATCTTAGTGCTGCTTGTGCAAGGAAATTTTATGCAAGTACCTATAAAATGCTTGAACTTTGTAACTTCAAAACCAGCAATAAGTGTACTGCTCACTGAGCACTTCATACAGCAGAAAAAGATAAAGTCTTCATAGTATGTTAGGTTGGCATATGTCCCAAGATGTATAGAACATTTGTGGGTTTTTTATGCTACACCACCATAAACACCTGGTTCAACTGCTTGCCAATGCAAATACAGCACGCAGATGCAAGCAAGCAAATAGAAGTTTTTATTTCTGATATCCTCTTTCAAATGCAGACACTCTTGCAGAATAACAAATTTTCTTCCTCAAGTTTACAAGTTACTGTGGGCCTGGACTTTCAAAATTCATACTGCCTGCTTCCATGAAACCTTAGTTATCACTAAGAGCTAAATTAGGTTTTCTTATCATGAATACTGAGGCCGATTTTATGCTTGCACATATGCTAAGTTAGATTCATCTCTCTCTTGACATATGAAGAAAAAGGAAATTACAAAGTTACAAAATCTATCACCACTTCAAACTGTCTTACAGGGAAACTGTTATATTCCCACTGTGAGTTTCTGCCACAGAAATTACTGCCTGACATCCATTATTTCAAAATGTTCGTGTCTACAAAACTCCTCTGGGGAAAGAAAATTACTAGAGATATGAATATTCAAGTATTCTGTGACTTTTTTCTTTTTTTTCCCCCCCAGATCTAGAACCACATTTTTCTTCACACAAAACTTATAACTTTCTGTTAATCTAAACCTGCAAATTATACCCTGCAAAACCTCTCATTCTATTTTGATTACCTCTGGGTAGATCAATGACCTAAGTTACATCAATTCCACTCATACTTAAAACAGAAGTATCAGTGAGGTAGACAAAGATTTAGAGTGCATCTGCTAGACCTTCTCTTCATCGTGAATTACACAAGAAAAACAGAGACTTAAAATATAGAAAGATAAATAAAAGGTTCAGATTTTGATAGAATAATTTTAAGAGATCAGATTAAAAATTAATTCAGAGACAAATCAGCTATCTGAAGTTAGAGAATGGATGAGATTTTGCATAGTTGTGTCCAGACAAGACCAAATAAATAACTAGAGCAATTACTGCAGGTCTTAATGAAGACAAAATTATGAAACATTAGCATAGAGAAAAATCTCTTCAAACTGATGCACCTGGCATCACCTTCTGTAAAATGTAGTACTTGCTTCCTTTGTAGTTTATCCTGGATTAATAAATATTCTGTCTCTGCTACAAAGTTCTTATTGTCTCCATATAAACACAATCTCTAATTATCACCTTGGATCCATAAAAAAGCCAGAACATTGAAGATTACTGTAAACTGTATCACAGAACACAGTAGAAAATAATGCCTGTAATTTCTGTAAAATTTCAATAATCATTACGATGAAGTCCAAAGCATAGATCTTTAAAGTTAGTTTATCAGATTTGTTCCTTTTTTTTTTTTTTTAATAAGATCTGTACATCCAGATTCTGCTAACATTTCAACTATTCCCATCCCAACCTAGACTTTACCACCACCATATTTTTGCAATCATGGAGTTTTTTGGGGTTTTTAGATGCTCATTCAAGATTAAATAAACAAATAGGCCAATTTATTTATTAATTTAAAATCCCCACTGTCTCAAAATGAAATGAGTATACTACTTTTTTTCATTGGTATGAATGAAAAAAAGGCACAGAAATTTGAGTTCTTAAGATAAGCAAGAGACGTTCCAGCAGTTACTACTGACATGTTCTCTGACATTCTCATCTTGGTAGCTTTTGTCTAAAAATTACAAGTGGTTGACCTGGAAGTCATGAGAAACTTTCAGAAAACTATCACTCATTGAAGAGTCATATCCATCTTTTGAAAATTCAGATATTACATTAAAAAACTCTTTACTGGACTTGATTTCATTCATTCAAGTGTCAAAAATGAAGGCTTGATGGTGCACACTGTGTGTCAGATACAAATATTAGGAAGCAAAGACAGATTTTTGCCTGAACACTCTTGTTGAGGTCCACTTAACTTGGATCCCTTACATAAAGTTCCTGAAAATCTGAACCTGGATCTTAATTTCCTGCTTCTAGCCTATTTCTGGGAAAAGTGAGAGCCATGATACTTTCTACTCCTGTTATTAGGGGAATGGGTGGGAAATCTTCTGGACAGAAAACAAAGTTTTGTGTAAAGTCCTGTTCATATAGTGAGATTTGTAAAGTGCTCTTTGATCTGAGGATGAGATCAGTTGAATATTTTACTTCAAATTATTTTGGGACCCAGGGGGCTCTGAATTAATATTGAACCAGGTTCAGAATGTCAAGGTAGTCGGTTAACATTGATATTTCAATCTAACATGAATACATTATAGGCAGCCAAAAGAACTGTGACACTACAATGAATGTGTATTAAAATGCTAAGAAAGAAAACCAAAACCACAAAAAACCCAAACCCCATACACACTCCAAAACTATGCAACAGTGTATTCTGTCCATAGTCACAGAAGTTAGTGCTGTGATATTAATCAGACAGAAATTATTTGATATGTCAGCAAGCCCCATTACCCTTCTATTATCCTTCATTCTCTGTAGTCAATAATGCACTCTGCCTTACAAAATATTTTTCAACATCTGAGAGAAACTGTCATAGAGCCACAATAAAAGGATGGAGTTGAACCTATTTGTCATCATCCAAATTCTAATCAAATTTAACATGTTCATCTGTATGCATGGTGGTAAAAACTGGCTGTCTGTTGGCGATTTTTTGGAACATCTCTTTCTCCTCCAACGAGATTTTTTGGCAGAAATAGAGAACAGTAGGATAACAAGTACAGAAAACCTTCCACCCTTACTTGACTGCTTAGTAACTAAAAGAGCATGCAAAGACATGTTCTCTTTAAATGATAGCACCAAGATAATTAATTGTACTAAGAAAATTACAGGCATGCTTAGAGCAGTGTAGCCCTCATGTGCACGCCTTCCATCAGGTTGCCTAAGAGAGGCACGTTGCACAATGCAAGCATACGGTGCTTAAGCATGTTCTCACTGAGCACACAAAAACAGAGCCTGTTCACTTATCAGTATTTTACTAAATGCTGACTGTTCATGCTATCAGCTGGTACATTTCAAATGAGAAAAAGCTACCAATGAACTGAAAGTATGCTACCTAGTATCTTCAGTCACCTTCAGCAGCATGACATCTCTTGAGTGTGGTTGTTATGATAAAACTCTAAGGATAAGCCTTAGTTAATTGCTAGGAATAACATTTCCTTCACAAGATAAGAGCCAAATAATTGAATCATAAACACAGCAGACAAATGCATAATAAGTATATCAGGCTGAATGTTAAAATCATGAAACCTCTAATTAGAATACAGACCCTTTTGACAATTAAGTGGATTAAACATATCAGAAACACGTTTCTGCACTTTTGTTCAAAAAAGATTGTGAAGATACTAATCGTCCTCAATGATTACTTCTCTGGAGTTCTACAGGAGAACTCAAAAAAGGGTACTTAAAGCTTTATCCGATAATCATTATTAAATACTTTCCAAATATTGTTACCTATGGAACCACATTTTACAATGAGGCAGATTTTATACTTTATGGCCATCTATTGTTTACTAATGCAGTCTCTTGCATATTCTTATACTGCAGAAAAGGCAATTGCACTGCAAAGGCACCACTCATTATCCTTTCTTAAAATGTTCAGATGAGAATGCTGACATTATTTTAATTATAACAAGAGAGAAAAAGCTATTTCAAGTAAAATTTTTCCACATATAAATATTTCAGATCTATTTTCAGATCAGTTGTTCAAGTCTCCTAAAAAGGTAATATTCTGAGGTTTGAGGAGAGTTATATACTTGGAAAAAGGCAGGTTTGAGAATAATGATGTTAACTATCAAGTGTTTTGTTCTGTCGTCAGAGTTAAAAAAGGCTCTCTGCCACATTTAAGTGTCTCACACTCTCTCCTCCATCTTTAACAGAGCAGGAATTTTTAGTTCAAACTAAAACTGGCTAGAATAATAGGAAACCTACAAGGTACTACACCCAAAGTCAGCAAAAGTCTCAATTCTACAATCTTGCTTCTGTATCTTTTTGTATCTAATCTGTATTCATTAGTACAGGGTTCAAAGACATCTGAGGTTCCTACATAACCTTTTTCTTGTTGTATTTTGACCCATGTCCACTAAAGGAAAATATGCTTATATGAGCAAGAACACTCCTGGAGGATCCTTCTATTTCTAGATAAAGTTTTATGCATCACTACAGACTTCAGTCATTTCTACCTCTTTCAAAAGATTGCATCACTATCTACAAATTTCAAGGAACATCAAATTTAAGTCTGTACCAATAATTTTTACTGGTCTTTATTTTAATGGGAATTCAAAAGGTGTCTCTGAAGATTCACTGAACCCCATCTGACAGAATATACCTATACAGAATCAGCTAAGTCTTAGTGAATTAAATGTGTTCCCCACACTTGTACTTAGACATGAAGATCCTAAAAGAACACTTTCAAAATGTTGAACCTACCTAGCCCAGCTATCACTTCCTCTTTTTCAATTTTGCACATCCCTTATGTCCATTCCTTGCATCATTTCTCACCACAGTCTTTGTCATAAATTGGTTTCTTCACTCTTCATTTAGCACATCAGTCTTACAGCCTCTTCTCTCTGTGTATTCTATCTGCCTTCTCCGTTCCACACCCAATGTGTGTATTTCAGTTATGAAGAGTTCTGGCTACTTCTGATATGTGTGGGCATGCCAAATGCCCAGATACTGGTTTTAAGATGTAAACTCCCTTTCTTCATGCAGACGCATCTCGCATAAAAATTTCTACCCAGCTAAAAAAACCCACAACTGTAAACAATTTTTAAAAAAAGAATACAAGGAAAGAAGCCAATCTAAACTTTAAATCAGTGTCAGTTTTGTGGTTTGATAGTTGTTAAATATCCCAGCCAGACACAGTGCAATATATAAACAATGTGCAAGATTTAATACACAGTAGAGCTATTAACACTTTTTCTAAGCATGACAAAATGTTGGTCTGTTACTAAACTGAGTCTCTACTGAAAAAAATATGACTATATTTTGTACCAGGAAGGTGCTAACAGGGCTCTATCAATTCAATTAATCTGTTTCTTATTTGTGATCAAAACACAAATACCCCTACATGAAGTCTGTTCTTCAAGGTATGCCATCTCATATATTCCATTCAGACCTCACCTCACATATGTTAAAGATATTTGTTTGATCACGGGTTGTCAGGATCAGCAAAATGTAGAAATGTGGCAGGTTAGAGACTTGTCTCCCACAAGTTGGTATCAGCTTGTCTACAGGAGTCTGAGAGCATCTGTTTGAGAGGCAGACACCAACAAAAGACCTCCACATCTGAAAACATATCTAAGCCAAAACAGCCTGTGTCATGGTCATCAATGACAAGGAATGTCTGGAACAGTAACTTTTACCATTCCCTTTTACCATACTTTTACCACTCCTTCTCTGCCTCCTTTTCCAGTCCAAATGTCAAAAGGACAAAATGTTCCAGTTTTCTCTACTTCTCTGCTACTGCGCCTTCTTCTACCTTATTATACAGCCCCCTAATGCTTAGCAGGGTCTTTGTTTTCATCTCTCTCATGTCTTTTATCTCTTATTTTGCATGGGAAATAGAAATGGGTAAATATGCTGTATTTGCAAAAGAGCAGCACCTTTTTTTTAACCTCAAAAGCTATATATCTATCTCCTTCATTAAGTCATTTGCCACACTGGAACTTTCTACCCTCTTCTTCTTTACCAAGATCTTCAGATTGAAGATTCTGCCTCAATTCTGTGATTCTAATTTTTTTCTAAATTAATCTAAAGAGAATTGAAGAAAAATTTGGAATTCCATCTCAATTTATCAGAAATAAAATAGAAGCAGAAAATCAGGTAACAGAACCTGACAGGCAGCAAAGCAGAATGAGATTTTTAAAAAAAGTTGTAAGCAGTTATTTCAGTAAATATATAGCACAAGCCAAGAGTTCAATTATATTTGAAGGGCTTGTATCACCAAGCAGTTTCACACCATGCATGTCCAGTATACAAATAACTGAGTCTAAGTATTTCAGAAAAAATTAGGTACTCACAGCACCTATACAAGAAGCCACATAGGTTGCTTTATTTTCCTAATATGTTAAATCTTAAGTTTGAGAAAGCTTCTAACAATTTATGAGGTACTGCACATTAATTACAGAAGTAAGATAACTACTATCTCTTCCTAATATCTTGTCCACTGATAATAAAATTCTTCCAGAGTACCATGTCCAATATTTTGCTAACTGAAATTACTACTGATATATGAAAGAAAATTGTAATAGGGGTAGTATCAAAATTGTATCTCAAAAGCATCAGATCAAATTATTGAATAATCTGAATTAAAAACCCAAAATAGGGCTTACTTTTTTCCTCAAATCCCATTAGAGTGAAGAGTAGAGCTTACATACAGGGCTGAACAGTAGTCAAGTGTATGAAGCTTAACAAGGGCAGGTGCTGAATTCTGAGCTGGAACAGGGCAACCCTGGTTACAGATGTAGCCTGAGGGATTAGAGGTTGGAGAGCAGTGCTACAGAAGGGAACCTGGGGGTCCTGGTCTGTGGCAAGCTGAACATGAGGCAGCAGTGCCCTGGCAGCCAGGAGGGCCACCTGTGTCCTGGGGTGCATCAGGCACAGCATCAGAGCCAGGCAAGGGAGGGCATTGTCCCCTCTGCTCTGCTCTGGGGTGGCCAAACCTCGAGTGCTGGGGGCAGCTCTGAGAGCCACAGTATAACAAAAAGATATAAAATGTTAGAGAATATCCAAAGGAAGGCAACAAAGATGGTGAAAGATCTGGAGGGACAGCTGTGTGGGCAATGGCTGAGGTCACTTGGTCTGCTCAGCCTGGAGAAGAGCAGACTGAGGGAGAGCTCATTGCAGTTACAGCTTCCTCAGGAGGGGAAGAGGAGGGACAGGCACTGACCTTTTCTCTGTTGTACCCAGTGACAGGACCCTAGGGAGTAGCCTGAAACTGTGTCAGGGGACATTTAGGTTAGATATTGGGGAAAAATTCTTCACCCAGAGGGTATTTGAGCACTGAAACAGGCTCCCCAGGGAAGTGGTCACAGCACCAGCCTGACAGAGTTCAAGGAATGTTTCATCAACTCTCTCAGGCACATAGTGTGATTCTGGCATCCTGTGCACTGCCAGGACTTTGCTAATCCCTATGGGACCCTTCCAATCAAAATATTCCACAATTCTCTAAATATCTGATAAGGTATTAGTGTTTTCTGCTTTTTATGAGTTGGTTCATTTAAAAATTAATTTAAATTATGATTGAGGGAGTTTGCTATACATAGTACTATAATACACTTTGGATTATACACAAGTCTACTAATAAGCTGCACTGGCATAATAACAAACAATAACTAAAATAAATTATAAATCCAGTCCTCCAAAAAAAGCAGAGTTGATTTGTAGATACCAAAAGTAATTAGGAATACTTTGAAGAGGCTGTTATATTATAATTTCCTAGTTCTTAATATTTTCTCGCCAATGGAGTTGAGACTATATGAGACACGATGGTGTGTGATGACATGACATCAAATATCTTCATCATATGATGAAGGAGAGGTTTTGCTGACTCATAGTGAAACCAATCACAGGCTTGATGGTTGTCATTTGGTGCAAAACTGAGCCTTTCCCTGCCTGAAGTGGAACTCTTGTGCAGCATATATATGTAAAAACCTCTAAGCATTTCTGGTTATACTGCAAGAATACCTGGTATATCCACTAGCCAATACACTGCTACATTATTTTCATATAAAACTAATTTTATTAGCAATTGTTTTTAAATGAGAAATCAGAACAAAGCTGAGAAAGCAGTAGTTTTGTGCATGAAGCTCCAAATTATATAATAACTTATATGGTAAAACATGAAAAAAAAGTTCATTTCCTGCAGAAAAATAAGTGTTATCATAAAACTGTTGCCAAAACTTTGCAGCTTTTACTGAGTGAATTAGAGAAGCTGTGTTTTATATACAGAACAATTCAAAAAGGTTTACGTGGTCACACAGTCAATAAATATTTCTGTAAGTTCTAGGAAGGTTGCACATGGATTTATATGTAAAATCAACATAAAAAAGTGGAGCTGTGAATGTTGGAAAGATAAGAACTAATCTTGTAATGCAAGCCTGATATAACTCACTAACAGAGACTCCCTAACAGAGACTCCTTAACTTTCCAATCCTGTCTCCTGGTAGCTGGGACATCAGACTTCTTTTCACATGACTCTTTTGTCACTGGTTTGAAATCAAGTATAAAAAATCTTTGATGGTTCTAGTGAGTGCTAGAGGAGTTGTAAGAGAAAATTTTCTGAATATAATAATTTGAGAATTATTTAATAACTCCAAACAAAACTAATTAAAGGAATAACACTTCAATGACAAAAGACAAAATATTTAAGTAACTACAGAGTCCTCTGCTACAGCTAGCACTATAATCTCATGGTGATTATACGTCATTTATAGAAATAATTGACTCAAATTTCTAAAATAGCACTTATTTTTAAATGCATTGCATTAGCTGGAAGTCATTTAGGACATAATGAAAAGTTGGCATTTAGGTTTCTAAGCCTGAAGGTGCTTAAAATACCTTTCTATATTTTTAGTGAAGCGTTCTTCAGGGAGACTACACCATTAGTAAAAGTACAATCTACAATTCCAGTATTCTATATGTGTGAACATTTTATGATTTTTAAGATAAACATTCACAAATTATTTTTTCACATAAGCCTATTCTAAACCTCACACCTGGGAAAAAACTTATATTTCACAAACCTTAGCACATTCAGTGCAAGCAATCATTTGTGACTTCAGCAGCCTTCATGGAATAGCCTTCTTGTTAATCTTAATTTAAAAATAAAAGCATAAAACACGTTGTCCCAATATAGATTTCACTCTGCACTGGATAACATATACTGAGAATTTAAAATAATTCCCATCTCCTAAAATAAGTGCTTCTCCTAAGAGTTTTTATTAAACATATAAACCTTAGCACCACAGAACTGAACTGGCTGTTCTCAATATGATGAAACAGCTTGGCAATGATAGAGGTCTGAACTGCTTTGCATTTGAAGATATTCCTGCCTCTCTTCTTCCTACAAGCTCCTGTTTCTCTTTGTCTCTCTTGCAGAGATTTCACAATATATTTTACTACATTTTACTTTCTTTTATTTGCCTAAGAGAACAAATTCAGCAGCTTGATGGGCACTTTTCTGCTTTTTGTATCAAATGCACATAACGATATGTGTCTCCACAGCTTCAGTACTAATCCCATATTTTAGTGCCAGTGCTTTTGTCTGAGCAAGTATATTACTTTAGTGACTGCTCTTTATTCCTAAATCTTTTTTCTGAATTGGAATTGGTCAAGCATGTTAATGTTCTCTTTTCTGCTTCCTGTCTTCTAGGTATTCTATTTCAGATGTCAGTCACCTCTTGGCTTTCACCAACAATTTTGGAAAAAACACAGACAAATAAATAAATAAACTGATAATAAATATTTAAGACAATGAATTTAATGAACAAGATAATGATGGTATTTGCATTATAATAAATTTTATCACATAAAGTTTGATTAATGTCATAAGAACTATTTACCAGACAGACGTGAAACTGAATTTTTGAATTTAGACTGTCTGTAGTCTGAGATTCAAGCACACTAAACATAATCAAATGTTGTTCTGAGATTATAACTCTTTGATCTAATTACAAATAAAAACAAAATCCAAACACCATCGCCACTGCTAACAAAAAAAGGCAACTGACAAAATAGGTATGGATAAGTGAACAGAATTTGCTGTTCTAAATTAGGAAATTGGTGAATTGGAGACAGGAAGTGATATGATTTGCAAATCTCTTGTGGATTATGTGTTATCTGAGATAGGAAAAAGAGGAATGTAGCTAAATTGAATATAAACTTTGTGCTTCAATTATTTAAGAAAACAAACTCAAAACTATCTTACTTAGGCTGAATCTCTTAAAGATGTTTTGGGTTTTTAAAAATAATTCCAAAATTAATACTCAGAAGACTTCATGTTCTACTTTTCTTCCCTCCTCTTCCTTGAGGTTCTAATAACCTCAATTTTAAATAAAATTCTTTGCTCAGCAAACTTAAAAAATACTGCAATAAAACACATGTTCAACAATCATTAATTCTGGTATACCAGTGTAATAGATATCAAACTGATACAAAGAACAAGTCAACTTTTTAGTTCCACAAAAAAAGGGAGGTAATGAAACTGCTGGTCCCAGTTTCCTCCCTGTATGCCTGAAAATATTTACAAAAGGTATTTTACCCCACTGAGGAGTAAAAGTTACCTGTTTTCACACACATGAAGACATGAATTTCTCACACTATTAAAAGCCTGGATAAAGATTAATCAGAGTGGCAGAGAAGCAATTTCTGATTATGTTAAATTTTAGCCAGTGAGATCTGCTTAGCAAAAACTAGTACTAAAAATATAAAGGAAATTTAAAAAGCAAATCCAAATATGTATATCATAATTTCAGAAAGGAAAGCATACTTTGAGTATTTAGCACAAAAATGTTTTACTTAATTTAACAAAGAAAGATCCTGGAAAAACCAGATTCATTGCTCAATTTTGTGAAATTAACCTGCACTTTTTTGGTCAGTGATCCCACAGAGAGTATAATATACATTGTATTAACATTTTAACTGTTAAATGCATGTATAAATACCTGGTCCTGGTACTGCAACCACAACTTCCCTCAAACATGCTATTTCTGACAAACAGAAGAGTGGAGAGTCATATTCTGCCCATCAGTTTGTGCAGCTTGTCTGGTAGGACATGTAATCAATTTCACCTCACTAGCCAATGGTTGAATGCCCCAATTCTATGGGGCATTGAAAACTACATTTTCCTAACTTAGAATTTCAACTAGGAGGGCAATTCATGCTCTCTGAGTATGTTCTAAGTAACAGGAGACAAAGACAACCAATAATTCAAAGAAATAATTTTTGTGTGTTTACACAAAAGTGGGACATATTTTAAAGCTGCAGTATCCAGAGTACTACATTAAAACTGGTCAAGCAAGCAAACAACAAAAAATTTCAGCTATAACAAAATGTGTGCAGTTTTCAAGCTGTGCCAGTTTTTCATAGCTATGTCTTTGACTAACAAGAAAAATTAATTCTGAATACCAAATACAACAAAAAATATACCATCTATTGTGACTCCACTCAGAATAGCAGCATAGAGTTTATTTCAACAAAGAAGGATGTGAAGGTCTCAGGCAAGTTGCTGGGATTTCAGTTTGGCTTCATTGTAATGAGTAAGTAAGAATACAGTGAAAGTCAAATGGAAGTGTAACCAGAAGGACTAATGAGATTAATTTTATATCCTCTTAGAGACTGCCAATACTTGATTTCTGCTTAGGAGAGAACAGATATATAGAAAGAAAAACAAGAAAATGTGTATTCAGTATGCACCAGACATCAGACTTCAACATGAGACAGAACTTTCTCTCTATACACAGACAGCTGACTGCAAATAACTGAAATCCCCAAAACTATATATCATTAGGTTTTAGATCAAATTATTTCAGAAGCAGTCAAATCAGTGGTATAGCTTCTGATATGTCACTGTGGTTTTAAATGAACACCATCACTTTGAAGAAAGTGGTAAGTATTCACAACCAACCTTCCCCCTCCTTGGACACCTCACAAATTACCATACAAATCTAAGTTACATATCTTAAAACTGTTCTGGAAACTTCTTCATAATCTTCAAATGTATAGAGGTTACTTTACATCTCTTATACTAGGGTGGAGTGCAGAACTCCTTGCAAAACCCTTGCACATTTTTTATTAGAAAATGTGTATTTTATTCTTTCTGAATGTGAGACTTTTACTTCAATGTGATTCATAAGAATTTGTCACCTTTTCTCTTCAAAATTTATTTTATGCTAAGAAAGAGGATGGGCACTCCTATGTAACTTACAGAGCATCTCTGTCACAGCACTGTTTCTTTTCTAAAGGTCACAATTATTTCATCATCAATTCATGCAAGAATATTTCCATACTCTTAATACTTTTTTTCCCACGTCCTGAACTTCAAATGTGGCGATGGTACTGCTCCTAAAAATTGTGAGACTACAGTCTGACTCATCCTCTTAGTATTACTTTGTCCTAACAGAGTAATTCTCTCTCTGTATTTCTCTTCTTGTTCATGAGGAAAAAATGAAGAATTATTCTGAAGTGACTGTCATTCTACACCAGAGGATCAGTTGCCTCCACATTTAACAAAACTTTACTTGGGGGAAGTTAGGGAGGAAAGGAAGACAGTTAAAAGGAGACTGGAGTAAATTTATATTGAATAAGAAGATTTTTCTAGAGATTCTGAAAGAGTTAAACTGGATATGGTTACCATGGAGCTAAGACTCCCACAGAAAAAAATTACAGCATTTTGAAACATTTGTTGGAAGCACACAGGCAGACAAATAAGTGACACTGCATCACTTTCAGGCTTAATTAGGTCACTTAAATTCTACCTGCAAGTGGAAGCTCAAGGGAGGGATTTTTATAGGCTTTTACTGACTATTTCAGCCGTAGCCTTTCTAATTTAGAAATCTTTGGCTGAGAACTGCAGCTAAGTTTCTTGGGCAATGGAAGACATGACTATATTAATGCACTTCCTTATTGTCAACAATGACTCCAAGTAAACTGAGGGGCTTGGTTTAACTGTGAATGTAAAAAAAACCCTCAACAATACCCAAACAATAAAAAATAAAAAAGAATGCTGACTTCAATCTTTCCCCTTCTTAGTGGGATCTCCATTTCTAATCTGGAATTTGATTATGTAAAAGGCATTCCACATCTGAGAGGACTACTTCTATAAAAATTACCTCTCAGTAGCTGGGCACAACACTGACTTTTGTGAATATGTTCGTGTTTTGTCTCAGACTTAATTAACACATACTCTAAGAGGAGTTTCTAGCTCTAAAGCCATGGTAATAAAGACATAGTCAAGATTTACGGAATTTTTAAAATAAACTATTCTATTATCTGTTGAAGTATAACAGTAGCTCTAGTACTACTCTAATGCACACTGATTGCATGTTCTAGCCTGAATACAATTTTTCACCATGGGCTTCCTG
The DNA here is from genome assembly GCF_027477595.1 of Haemorhous mexicanus. NCBI lineage: Eukaryota > Metazoa > Chordata > Aves > Passeriformes > Fringillidae > Haemorhous > Haemorhous mexicanus. The sequence goes on from NC_082346.1 coordinate 33,913,740, forward strand.
AGCACAACCCAATTAACATTAGGGCTATCACACTTTATTCTCCATAAACTCAATAATCAGGAATGCCATTCCTACTCCTTGAGGGCAGTTCTCTCACAGCAATCCAGCTATGACTGTAAGCCTGGTTTAGAGAGTTTTGGCTTATAGACAACTACAGGGCTATTCCTAATTTTTTCCTTCTGACTCAGCACTAAGGACTCTTTCTCTGGCTGAATCTGTCTCAGAGGACACACTTCTGATAAATTCCTGTGTCTTATAAAATATTAAGCTGGGTGAGAAAATTCTGTTAGAACTAAGTCATTCAGTGGTAACACATAATCTGTGTAACAAACTGCTTGGGGAAGAGTGGCTGGAAAGCTGCCTGTGGAAAAGGACCTGGGGGAGTTGGTCAACAGCTGTCTGAACATGATCCGACAGTGTCTCAGAGAGCCAAGCCAGTCAATGGCATCCTGACTTGTATCAGAAATAGTGTGGCCAGCAGGATCATCCCCCTGGACTTGGCACTGGTGAGGCTGTACCTTGAAGACTGTGTTCACTTTTGTGCCTTTCACTACAAGACACTGAGGTGCTGGAGCATGTCCAGAGGAGGGCAAAAAGGTGGTGAAAGGATTAGAGGTGTGGCTGAGGAAGTTGGGGCTGTTTAGCCTGGAGAAAAGGAGTTTCAGAGGAGAACTTGTTACCCTCTGCTGCTCCTTGAAAGGAGGCTGGGGTGAGAATCGGTCTCTTCTCCCAAGCAGCAAGCAACAGGGCAAGAGGAAGTGGCCTCAAGATGCACCAATACAGGTTTAGATTTGACATCAGGAAGAATTTCTTCACTGAAATGTTTGTCAAGCACTGAAACATGCCCCCCATGGAAGTGGTGGTTGTGACACCACACCTGGATGTATTTAAAAGGTTCATAGATGGAACATGGTTTAGTGATGAACACAGCTTTTCTAGTTTAACATCTGGACTCAATTTTAAGGGTCTTTTCCAACCTTGATGATTCTATGGTTCTTTCCTATGGTGCTATAAGGAGAAAGCATATTTCTGGAACTACTTCTTTCTTTCTGAATTAAAATTAAATTTCCTTCAAAACTAAAATGTGACCTGGAAAAAACACTCTTAAGAGCATGAAAAGCAGTATTGCAGTCCTCTCTGACTGATGCCAATGTAAATAAAGACTTGTGACTACCTGAGCACCTGACATTTCACCAGTTTCTCTTAGAGAGTACAGAGAGATTGCACTGACAGAAGACCACACTCAGCATGAATCTAGGAAATATACTGCCCTGTACCTACTAGAATCTTGCCAGAAATACCTTGGCAGGCCAGGGACTGTTTCCAATATGCAGTACAGTTAATATCCTGGGGAATTTGTTTAGCTGTATACCTCCACTTTGTCTCAAGGCTAGAGAATTAACTGTGGCTATTTAATTTACTAGCATAGTCAGAGATTTTACAGCCTTCAGAAGAGGTTTAGATACATAGCCTGTCTTCTTTTTTTAGGTTGGTGTCTAGGTTGAATTTATATTCTTTAATACATGTCAATATGGCCTTGCTATGAAAGTCCTGGCCAAAAAAGAGGAATTTACTATGTCACTGTCCAAGAAATGGTTGGACACCAATGTTTAAAGGCAAATGAGACTGTAGGAGTACAAACAAGGGACAATAAAATTTTTAAGGAAACCAAACTCCAGAAAAGACAAACTTTAGAGGGAATAGAATTTTTCTTATATAAACATATTGATAAATAACAGTTAAGACACATTAAAAAAAATCTATAAATACATAAAAATATTTAAGCTGAAAAAATGAAGGAAGATTTCTAGATTAGTGGACTGGTACCTTGAGAAAAGCAACAGGAGAAAAGATATAATTAGTACTAAAACTGAATTTCAATTCAAAATTAATTCAATGACTAAAGAAGTTCTTCCCAGTCTTCTGTTCTTGTGATGCATAAATAAATGTTTCCACATTAATTGAAAGCAAATGCAAGACTAATCTGAGAAAAGATAATTCAGATGGATTTTATCTGATAAAAATAAGGTGAACAAAAAGACTGGAAAGTCTCAGTGACTTAAAAAGTCTGAAGAAGATCCTGTGAAGATGGTCTTTGAGGAGTAATGACAGAGAAATTTCAGTATTATCAGTAAAGTATCTTTATTGTTTGTTGAATTCATTCCATATTTAAGAAAATAAAGCCTTGTTTATTACTGAATGTAGATTCCACTTTGAAGCTGAAGAAGAAAAATACCTAGTTATTTGTAATTTTCCATTAAGAGCAAGAAAACTCCTGGTAAGACCCACAATTTGGACAAGTCATGTGTACAAAAATTAATAAAAGGTCTTCAATTTGTTATAACTCTGTGGCAGTTCTTATGATGTCAAACAATAAGAGACAGCAGGGCAGTTGTTCTCACTCTGTTTTTTACACTCTCAGGTAGAGCTAAAGAGGAAATGGGTATGAACTGGTGTGTCAGTCTCTCCTTGAGAATTTTCACTACTAATGTGTACTCACAGTGAATGATCATAAAAACTTTTTCTCCCCAGTCAACTTCATACCCAGATCTCCCATTTTTCTCACTAGGATATTGCTACCCTTTTTGTCAAAGAAAAAAAATCTATCTCTGTAGGATAATTGTACCTTAGGCTTTTCCTTCCTATCCCATCCCAATGATATCTTTTACAACTCATCCTTCTGTTGTCCGCAAAAGTCACATTCATTTTCCAGATGCAGCAAGCCAATGATTACACAGTTGAGAGTGACTTTGATTACTTATTTCAGAGCTGTGCAAGCCTGGGTGTCTGGTGGTATTCCACAAGTCAAGCAGCACAGATATTAAAAATTTTAACTGTCCATACATTTTAGCTAACTGAGGAATTAGTGTTCATTGGCTACAAGTTGCAGAGTTCTCTTATTTTTTAGTATTCTATCTTATGTTGGTTAATGATTTCCCATGCTGACTACTCCCCATGCTCAGGCTTTCTCTTTTTTTGAGTTGGTGTGTTTCTTGTTCCAGTAATCACAATCTCCCCCTGCTGGAATTACCTTCTAGGCAGTTGGAGCCCACTTCAGCACGTTGCTGGGTTGGGTTTATTGGTTTCTTCCTTACCTTGGGAGCTCTGCCAGCTGGTCTGTAAATTCTGCATTCTTTGTGTCCACTTTCAGTGGGCATCCTACTTCCCAAGTCTTGTTAACCTCCTGCTAGGGCTGAAATTGCCGAAGCATGTCCAGCTCTGTATCTTAACAAGGCAATTCTACCAACAAGTAATTTGTGTTTCTAACTCATGGACATCACTTGGAGCTTCCTTGTTAGCTGCTCTCTGTTTCACAGATTAAATCTCCCTTCTTGTTGATGAGGCTTGAAAGCATAAAAAATAAAAAATCAAAGAAAATACTTTCTTAAGGGGATATTCCACATTTTGCAAACTTTAAAGGCCACCCCTTCAATCAAGTAAATTCCATTTCTGTTAAGTTTGTGGTATTAATCACAAATGTCCATGTACAAAATATTCAGCTTAGGGATTTATTTTAGATTTTGGTTGGGGAATCATCTGTCATCTCGCACAAATGGTAATTCCCTGCAGAGGGTTACCACTGGCCTTTTCTGATTTGTTTGAGTGTTTATTTGTTTGTTTGCTCTTGTGGTTTCACTCATTTCATTTAACTTTTATTTTATTTAACACCTCCATTTTGCTGTGTAGTATTTAAAATGTGTGAGGACTCCTGCTCATAATGACCATTCCTTTTCCACTCATCTACAGCCTGTCCATGCACACATCCACTTTGTATCAGGGAATGTATTGTTTTCCTGCATTTGTACACAAGTAGATCCTAGCCTTTATCTGGGTGCAACAGAATAAAAATCAAAACTATTAAAAAAAAAGCAAAACAGAGTTTCTTGCCCAGAATCTCTGTACATTTGTTGGATATCAAAGGTACTATTTTGCTTACTTAGATTAAAACCACAGTTTGAATAAAAGCTGCAAACATTAAGACAGTACTTCAAAGCACATTAATTAGGCTAAAACAGGGGTTTTAATCATGGCTCACTTGAGATGGTTTAAGATAATTCTTTCAAATTTGGCCATCATTAGATGACTGGACTGAAATTACTACTTCTCATTGCAACATGAGAAGTGGTTGTTCTACTTCTTTAATGCTGCATCAAATCTTAATATAAAAGGCATAGAAATTAAATATCCAATTGGGTTTTTTTAATTGAACCACAGATGCAATAGATCTCCCTTTCTGCATCTACAGGCTCTCACATTTAGAACATTTACCTTCCAATTACTATTTAGCAACTGTACACTCTCACCACATATAACTACCAACAACTGACTCTTAGACATAGCTATAACATTTTATCAAGTGCTTTATATGAACATTACACTAACTTGTAAATAGCTGAAGATGAGACCTGCAGCCAATGATTCAAGCACAGCTAATAGTCACAAGAGCCCTGAAACCTATGTACATATCAGACAGAAAGTAACTGGAGTCAATATGCATATAGAATATGGTAAAAGGAGAAGAAATACTTTGGAAGAAGCGGGTGCTGCCATTCCTTCAGACCTCTACTTTAGGACAAATGCACATTGCCCAGCATTGTCTAAGACAGCATTTCTGCAAATATTGCAACTCTTCACCTTGCATATCCCCACCCCACCCCCCAAATGCTGACAAATCAATCTGCAATTATCCTATAACAAAAGCACCAACTTTAAAAAAACCAAACAATGGTCATGTGTACCAAGAATCCTGACTACTTAAATCTCTTCTTAAAGAAAAGGAGATATAAGTTACTTTTGGGATGCCATCTCAATCAAAGAAAACTGCACTTGCATGGTGACATCGTCAGATGGGAGCTAAGTCAGCACTGCTAAAAGCTCACTACTTTTGCCATGTTTATACAATATTACAGGATCAAACAATCAACTAGGTTGAGATCATCGAGTCCAGCCTACAGCCAAACACCACCTTGTCAAGTAGTCCCTGGCACCAATGTGACCAAAAAATGGCCACATCCAGTCTTTCCTTAAGCACCTCCAGAGATGGTGAGTCCACCACCTCCCTGGGCAGCCCATTCCCATGCCTAAACACCCTTTCTGTCAAGAACTTCTTCCTAATGTCCTATTCCTAGTTTCCAGAAAATAACAGCTGTGTCTTCTTCTCTGTCATCTGCAGTTGCATTTAAGAGGAATAGCTCTGTGATTTCTATTGTAACAACAGCAAGCAGTTGTTTTTGCTGCTGTGAAAACATCTGGCTTAGGAAATGACAGGAAGAGAAAACAGAGTACACAGAGGCTGGTATCTGGTTCTGGTGTTCTGATATAGCTGCATTACAGAGCTAGCTGAGAGGGTGTTTCCCTCCAGCTGTAGTGCTGGAGATTTAAGGGATGCACAGAGTAAAGAGACTGGATGTTGTTAACTGATGTTGCCTGGAAGTTGTCTGAGGTCAGAATAATCTTCCATCTTCCATGTTATCATTGGCTTTCTGTCTTGTTTGTTTTACACAAACAAAGAAAAGAGACAGAGATGCAAAAAGATAAAAGTAGTAATCGGGATACAGCTAAGTTGCATGAACACATGATAGAACCGTGTAATAATGTGATTAATTTTCTAAGTAGTGCTAGAAATATTCTATGGATGTCATGGACTATCTGTAGCAGAATACCACCCTTCTTCATCTTTTTTTTTTCCTTGCAGATTTGTGCTCCCCCTTCCCCTCTATTTCTTACATTATGGTGAACACATTTCACCCTTTAGAATGTTGTGATTTATGATTCTAAATGGTCTTCATATTGGCAAAGGAAAGAAAGGTCATATTACCACTCTAATTAGCAAGTTAAGCTTCATAAACAGCCCCTTATTTCGTCAGTGATGTTATTTAAGCCTAAGGTCAACCTTGAGAGAAGCTGGCCTAGGAAGATCCCTGATAGAAAAATATGTGGTTTTCAAACAGACATAAACTTCTGCCATGAAATTCAATTTACATGCTCTGAATGAATCTAGAATCTTCCACATACCACCAAGCTTCCTGAATTTCAAATAAATCACAAAAATCTGTATTTCCTTGTTCAGCTTCTCTCAAATTTTGTGTTTTTTCAATAGCAAGGCACCCATTGATACACTATTACAGCTTATTGCTTGTGACAAGCAAATATCAACTATGGCAAGAAATAGAAACTATACTCTGATTAGCAGTAAAAGGTCATTAGCAACAGCTTCTGTAACTTATCTGCAGTTAAGCTAGCTAGGCCATTCACAAGTAGTCATCAAATGTTGGCTTTTCAAATAAAAAAATGGACAATAGCCTTAGTAAGAAAAGCATTTTCCCTTCTGATATAGTTCTCTTCCTTAACAAAGATTTTTTTTAACATTATCAATATATTTTCATATATCCGTATCAATATATTTTAAATGCAGGTGATGTCCTTTTTTTCCCTCTTTGGGGAAATTCTACTATGTAACTTAACAATCAGTGTGTCTTCTCTACTGGAATAACAATCTTGCTGTATAAACAATATTTGCAACCTATGACATATATTGTAGCACATTCTTTTGGACCTTATCATTTATTTAGGGCCAGCTGATTTTCTAGCTCTTAACTTCTCTTAACTTTCACAATGATACAAGCATACCACACAGCATCACTCATTTTGTGCATAAAGGAGATCAGATGCAAAATTTATAAATTAAAGAATTCTGAAACTCAGGCTGATTTGTGTGATTAAAGCAAAGGGATTCTTCTCCAGGCCAGCTTTGGTATACTAAGCTTTTACTATTTCACACATGAAACTGAAGCAACAATGGGAAATGTTCACATCACTGGTGAAGGATCTAATCCCAAGTTCTATTGAATAACACTGTCATATTCCCTCCCTTCTGTGAAACTTTGTCCAGTAAACTTGTCTTTGCAATGCAGCTTAAAATCACTATTAGTCTTGAAAGAGAGTCATAACAGTTGCTGACTTTTCCTTCTATTATAAAGCAAAAGTTTATATTAACATACTACTTTTATTGAAGTTTTGGGGTTTTTTTTTTTTAATTCTATTATAGTTGTTTTTACTCTGTATATACAAATCAAATTTTTTCATTTTTATAGAATCAAAATATTAGGAAAAAAGCTTTAAACTATGCAAGAAAAACATCAACATCATTATTTTACAAAAATATATATCAACAATATATATCAACATCTTTATTAAGAGAAACATAAAAAAATATTATGGGTCTAATTAGATAAAAAATCAAAGATAATAATAAAATCCAAATATTCTAAACTTGTAGTACCTGGCACAATATGAGATGCAATGTCACTTAATTGTACAGGTGGAAATACTTTGGATCTGTACAAGATGTAAAATTTTACCTCATTCCATCCTATGGAAGAAATTTTTAAAGATTTAGGGATATCTTGAGCAAAACTACAATAAAAACAGTAAATAAATCTTGAATAAAACCAAATACTTAAGGCAAATATGGATAATCGGCATTGACAGAGACTGAAGGAAGAGGTGTTGATTGACAGAATTACTTTAACAAGTTTTAACTGGAGAAATGTTACTGAAATGTATAGATTTAATAAGGCTTTATTGAAACTTTTGAAATAATAATCAATGATAAACGATCCAATGAGAATACCTATCCTTTATAATCAAGAGTTTCTTGAAGAGTTATTATTGAGGTACTACTGGGTATTCAAGCACTCAGCTCTTTTATTCACCCATGCAGCAGAGAGAGATTAAAAATGGGGCCAGTTTGACATCACCTAAGAGAGTCACCTAGGATCCAGTGTAGTACACAGAGAAAGATCTTGACATTTTTTGTAAGCTTTGAGCTAGAATTTTTTTTGTTATATTGTGTAACCAAAAAAAAAAAAAATTAAAACAAACAAACAACTTAATTTTTTTTTTAACTCTACCATCCCAGTTGACATATGAGTTATTCAGCCATCAAAAGTGCTAGTCGCCCTCAGTCACTTGTAACTTCACCTATACCAGATTCCCTGGAACTATTTCCATACATGGTAACAAAGTAATTAAAATAAACAAAGATTCCCAACAGATCTGCAAAACTTTACTAGGAACACAAGTAAGTAATAACTCACAACTTTTAGAGAAAAGTTTTAGTGTCTGCAAATTAAAAATGCTAATATTTTTCTATGCGTTTTAAAAACCCTCACTCTTTATTAATTCTAGTATATCAAAGCAGTTCATAAAATTAAGGGCAAATGCAAAGATTTTAATGAAGGTTTGGCACACAATCATCATTAACTTTCCACAGACATATCAGAAAATCAGAATCTTATAAATCCCTATTAGCATTTAGTCCTGTAATGGTCAATATGAATGAAGCAAAGAATCTTTTATCCCATGAATTTTCTTCACAAAAAGGTTACCTTGTAGCTATAAATGCAAGCATAATATACATGATCAGACTGAGGTCTTCCAAATTCTAAACTCTGCTTTTCCCAGCTTTGACCACATAGAAACTATAATGTCTATTGATTTTGATCTCTTGAAAAGTGCAACAGAAATGGATATGCACTCAAGAAGACAAGCTGGTAACTTGCAGTTTAATACTGAGCAGTGGGGGTTAATTTTCTTTTAGTCAAAATGTTAACTAACTGTATAAATATTTCTATATATTCTTCATCAGCTTCCAAATTATACAAACTACTGACAGTAAGTATCTTTAATATGTATCAGGTGTATAAGTCTTCTGAGAATTTTCCATATACAGAAAAGATGAGGCAGTGAAGTCAATGAACCTCAGATGGAGTCTTGGGAAATAGGAGTCATTTGGCCTTGGGCATCCTAGTGAATCATCTGGGACATTAGCACTAGTATATATTCTAAGCTTGATGATCCTTGTACTCCCATTTGTACACGGTACTGCTGATGTAGTTCAAAAGCATGTCAAACTTCCAGTGCTATAAATTCATTATAGATCTTCTGTTAAAAAGGTTTTTCAATTTGCAAGTCGAAATTCTATTTTGTACAAGTATTTTTAAAATATTTTATTTAAACTTCAATTCTTCTGTATTACTTTGTTATTGAAGAGATTTCAAATTGTTGCGATTGTGTCAAGGGAAGTTGGTTTTCTGGCACAAGGTATCAGAGAACACGGTTGAGTGCTGAAGTAGCTGGAATACTCAAGACTGACAGAGATGTTTGCTGTGGACTAAAAACAGCTCAGGCGTGTGCTGACTACTCAGCTCACTGAGGAACTAGCACTTGCTTATTTGGATAAAAGCCCAGCAGAAGGAACAAACTTGATGTTACTACTGAATCTTTCACCTTATGCTGCTGATGTCTCTACTGTTACTTCTGCTGACCATAGCTGACACTCCTGCCCATGGATGAGAAGTGCCAAAAGAGGGAACCTGAAAAGGGCGGTTACAGACTGGTCATCAGCTCATGTTCACAGCTGAGCCCCATCTGTGGAGACTGAGCCTTGACTGACAGCAGGTGTGCAGTGACTGACAATCAACAGCTCTGGGTGCCTCATACTGAGACACCACCAAAAGCAGATTGAGCAGATCTCAATTTCCCTATAGGCTTTTGTAATTCCAATGCATATTCCAACCTTGAACTACTTGAGATGCACCCTGAGGTGTCACATATTTGCCATTTGCACTTCAGAACATCACTGTAATTTTCAGAAAACATTTTTCCAAAAGCTAGCCAAGCGCATCAAGTATTTGGGTAGAAAATATCTGCTGAAATTAGAACACACATTCTCTTAAAGTAATGTCTGGTACGCAATTTTAGATCTTCCAGCACCAAAACCACTATATCCTACTAAGTTATAGACAGAAGGAATGGTCTGGTGATGTTGTCATGACATTAAAGACAGAATATAAATTTAAAACTCCTATATTGAGAAAATAAACCAAAATACTCATTGAGGCATACATTAATAACTCACATTTTCCTTCTGAATCTTTTAAAGTGTATTTATGTTACCAATTGGTTTTTTATTGGGATGATAATTTTAATGTCTTTAGATATCTGTGCTTATAATATGTCTGCAGCGTTACTATGTGTCATTTGGGAAAATGTACATTTTGTGTATGAAGTCAAGAGACACAGAACTTTTAGCTAGTGTCCTGTTATTGAATTCAATATCTTTAAAATTACTGCATGCCAATTTTATTTTTCATCTCCTCCATGCCTGCAACTCTGTTTTAATTTTCGGAATGTGTAGCTAATGCACCTGGCAGCATTTGGCTGTGTGGTCACAGCACTGCCATGGGAACTGAGAAGAGGCAATATTCACTGCTGGATTTCAATATGAATCATACCCAGTTAGTATGGCACGGGACTAGAGGTCAGAAAACCTACTTGCTGCATTCTATAAAAATGCATATCACTAACAAATTCACTATTTATTACTGAAGACATTCTTTCCCATTTAGACACCAAAAAGCAGACCATGAGCAGAAGACAATTTCCTACAACAGCCACCAGTGTGGCTAGGAATAAATAGCGAAATATTTGCTTGGGAATTAATTTAGGATTATTGCACGGTCACAAATCCTGTCAAAAGGCTTTTCAGTCACTAACATTCTAAGGCAAGATCGTAGAGTTTTGCTTGACTGGAACAAATTTGATGTTACTTCCTCAGAACTGCATCAACATCAAATACCCCCAGAAATATAAGTGGAGAAAAAAGAAAAAAGGAAAGAAAAGGAAACTAACATGGAGTTAGTTAGATCTATCCTAGACATCAAATCAATCATGAATACATTCAATCTCACAAGTATTTTCTAACAATACACTGAATTTGTAACATTGTAGTATATGCACTGATTTCTTTTTGAAATAGCATTTTTGAAATTTATGCTGTAGGAAAAAGCAGTAGAAAAGCATGATGATGATGTTGAGTTCAGGTAGTATAATGTTGCTTTGATTTTAACTGATGTAGAGTGGTCTAATAAGAAGCAGCTTGTTAAAGTGCAACTTGTTACATATAATTACATATATTCTTTTGATATTATATGTAATATATCCCTACATATATCACACATAGTTGTACTATGATTGTATATTGTTTTACAGAGCATCTCTGAATTTTACCAATCTACATTCTTGTAGGACAAAAGTAGGATTACTGCCTATTCTATAGATCCATGCTAAATAAAACAAGAAATGTCTCAAGAAAACCAACCAATGTACCATCTCAAGATCAATGTCAGGACCTTTTGGAAGTGTATTCCTACCTCAGCTATCTTCAGTCTGACAGAAAGAAATCCCCCCTCTGATTAATCATGATGCAACTCTTCATTGTTCGCTGTTTTATCTGCAAAACCTCAATTTCCCGTTTCCTATTTCTGATCCAGTCTTCCAATATACCATCACCCAGAAAACGCATTTTCCCAGAATATTTATTACAGATGAGTTTTTTATAAACTTCAAACAACTTTCATTAAATTAAACATAACAAATTACTAAAGTATTTCCCTTTCCATCTAAACATGTTGCAAAGAATTTTTTCATACCAGGGGCCTAAAATACACATTTACATTTATTTCATTCCAAAAGAGAAATTATTAAAAATTAATTGAAAGACTGTTGTAGAGATCAAGCAACTACTCTAATATGTTTGGAGGTTAAAACACACACTACAGTCAGAAGTAATGACTGTTGTCTTTGTACTGTGGTAGACCATTTGCTTAAAATTCTGGCATGAAAAGGGGTTGCAATAAACTGCACAAGATTTATTATTTATTTTTTAAAAAAATGAACACAGCATATCACAGCACATGATGCACTGGAAATTTGGTCATATTCTAAATCTGTCCTTAATATGATCCTTCTTTCAGCAGGGAAAGACTCCTACAAAGAATGACCATGAGCAGATTTGCCCATAGTGACAAACTAGACAAAAATATTCATAAAGTTGAGAACACAGGCAGGAAGTAAAAGTGGCAGCTGAATGAGTGAACATAAACTGAGCAACATTATTTACAAAGAAGGACACTACAAGTTCTTAGCAACACAACTCAGGATAAATTTACAACATTAAGTATGATTTCCATGGTAGAAAATGAAGGAAAATAAGAGTGATTGTGAATAGCTGTACTGGTGATAGCCTGAAGTTTAAGAAGGAAAAACAAGTATATTCAAGAGACTCTTTTTAAAGAGAGGAAGAAACATAGTGCAGATTTTTTTGTCACATAGTTTTTGTTGTACTACTTAAAAGCCTTAGAAGTATGGACTGCTACAAGACTACAACTGCGGCAATAGAATCAGAAGGGGGAGATTTAATGCACAGAGATGAATAGATAAACAAATACAGAAATATTTAACTCAAAAATAACTGAACTCCTAATACATACCAGCCTTCAGAAGTAATTCAAGTTTTAGATAACATTATTCTTTATTTTTACTCCTTTTTTGAAATCAATTGACTGACTAATGAACTGCTGTGTCATGAATTGCAACACATTTCAGTGACAATAGACAAAATGTTCTAACTAATTTGAAAACAATAGAGTGCAATACACACAGCTGTTCAAAAAACGCACAAGAATTTGCTCCAGCTCCCTTAAAAAGGGCATCAGGAAGATTCCACTGATTTTATCTCAAGGCATTTCCTATCCTTTCTGTAAATTCCTGCACAATTCACTGTGATCAGTTTCCCCATTTTCCCAGTTTTTAATTAGGCACTGCTAAAAACTTCTCCCTAGAAATATCTTCCATTATTGTTTGGTATTTGGACACTTGTCTGATATATTTGTTTACAAGTATTGGTCTGGTGTGTATTTTATAGGGTGTGTACTTTATTCTGTACTTTACTGAATCAAGCCACAGAGATCTGTGCTACAGAATATCAGCATGCAGTCAGTAACATAACTATTTGATATCAAAGTTGGACTATTAAGGAAAAATTTTCATATCTCCACTTCTTGTGTTCTTTGTTGTGTCACTAAAGATACACCACTAAGAAAACAGATTTGATGAAAAAACATGTATTAGAAGCATCTAAAAAGAACTAGTTTTATGCCACACTGATCCCTGATAAACTGAAATTATTTAGTACAGCTCTTAAAATATGATATAATCATGATATAGTCACTTTTTATATTTATATTTGTCAACAGTGTAAATGATTGTGGGGAAAAAAGAAAATCTAAATCACACTGTACCCGACAGCTCATATTGTAAAACAGATTACTTCCCATGTCATTTATAACATCTGAACAGTAGAAAACCTCATTCTCAAGAAGTGTAAATAGGAATGGGTATCCACAAATAAATTTGTGTATGAGCTGTTCAATCATCTTGATTCTGAGCAGCAACTCAATACACAAATGATTCGACAAAGATCTGTAAACACATTGTGTAAATTTACATACATGGACTAGAACTTTAAAAATAATCCAAATATTCTTTTCTGGGTCTTTGTAACAAGAGTATTTTGCCATTTAAGCATAATAGATAAATACAGTCAGTCTATGGAAGAACACACTTTCCCATTCCTATGTGTAAATTTTTAGATTGTGATTGGAGAGGTTTATGAGAACACTTAAAGTTAAGTCTTTGAGAGAAGCTGTTGAAAGAGCATGAGTTAAACAAGAACCAATTGGTTTATCACTCACAGAAGTGAAGGACTAGTAACCAGCTGGGGAAAGAATCACACACACAGACACAGGCACAAAGGCATATGTACACTTATACCCAGACAAAACAGCACAAACAGTATTTAGATTTACAGAAAATGAGGAAAAATTTTGTTGACTAAAGAACCATCTCAAAAAAAAAAAAAAATCTCCCCAAAATCCACCACCACCAACAAAGACAAATAAAAATGGTATCTCTATTAAAATAAGGAGAAACTCCTTTCATTAATAGCATGAATTTCAGGAAACATAGCAAAGCAATAGACCTACCAACAAGTGTTACCGCCATAATTAGAACTCTAAGATGGCAAACGACTTGGATATTCTTCATTACATTTAAAGTGCTTTGGGAGGGGTGGGACTTTCCCTCCATCCTCAACCATGTGTTCAGTTACCTCTAGCAAGTTACTATTTAGGTATTTCTAATGAAGTAAGGCAAAAGCTCTTTGCTCCAAGACAGAGACCACCTCATATTTGAGTAATTCAGCAGCAGCAGGAACTTGCGAATAATTTCCAGAGAGGAGAGAATAGTTTCAATTCATCACAGCAGTAAATTCCCAGCAGCTAGGAAAGGCTCAAATGAGAATGGCTTACACTCACTCATACACATTAAGGGCAACAAGGCTCTTTCTACATCCCTCAGCATGTTACCTCAAAACAGCACAGGTAACCATATGTATTCTCACCTAACATTGCATAATGTCAGCTACATTGATTGCTCATGTGTTCACACCTTAGGAGGGGGTACAAATAAATGATATGGGAAAATCATCTAAACAAAAGGGAAACAACCACAACAGTACTGCATGTTACACACACGCAACAAGTGCTTTGCTTCTCCCTTCCATACATGCACACTGAATATCCAGAGCCAAAACCAGAAGGAAACCACCAACTAGAAAAATAGATAAACAATTCCAAGCATTATTGCAAAAAAGAAAACACAAAAAACTTCATAACAAAGACACAACAGGGTAGCAGTGGAAAAAAAAAAAAAAGTGTGCTTATATATTTATTTATGTTCATACTGAGCTTACAAGTCAGGGGAAAATTCAGAACAGAAATTACAATGTATAAATAACACCTTCCTTGAAATGCTGTCATTGCATGTAAAGGCTTTACACAAGCATTGGGACATTTTTGAAATGAGTACTGAAGACATACTACTACTAGAACAATGATAATGTTGTTATCCTCTCTGGAATTTGTTCTTTTGGTGTATCTCATTCCCATTGCTGCCAAACTAATTAAATATAAGGAATGTTTTGGAACAAAAAGTGACAGTAAAAAGCTTTCCATCAAATCTTATAAATGTGCCCACAAGTTGCTGCTCCACAGAAACAAATACAGATTTCACCACCATGTATCAACAAGCTTCTTGACCTTTCATATGAGGAGAGAATATAAAAGTGGGACACAAAAGCAAACAACGACGTAGATCTGGAAGACAAAAAAGTCATAACCAACAAAAAATTGAGGACAAAAAGACGTTTGTCTTTAAGATAGCAAAACATAATTTAAGCAGATTTTTAAGAGTTTATTCTCTTGTTCTTTCAAAAAAAAAACACAGTATGATACCTCTGAATCAAAAGACATCTAATAATATTTTATACCTAAATAAGAAAGAGCTATCCTCAAGACCTTAAAATATCCTAGATAACTTCTCTTTAAAGACCCAAAAAATAAAAATATGGATATCAACATTTGCAAAAGAAGATTCAGCTTCATAAGCCTTGGAAACATTCAGCAGCAATCCAAAAACCCAGAAAACATTTTGATTCAAGGAAGATTCTAATTGATTAACAATTTCACGGCAAGACTGCTTAAGGACTATTGTACTATATGTTTGTAAGCAGAAACACTGCTTATGCAGAATTAAAAGCTGTAAGAAATCAATATTGAAGGTGTATCTCACTGTAACACTCAGTATCTAATAAATGTTTCCTTTCTTATACTAAGAAACTACAATTCATCTCTTGCCCACGAAGCTGAAGGAAGATTTATAATGGAAAGGAGGTAGCAGTAGCTGATATGATTGTTTAGAGCAAGAAGTAGCTAGAATTTGCAAGAGAAAAATCTAGTCCATTCTCTCCCCAGTAGATTTCCTTGCACTATGTGGAAGGAGTGCTTTTGCTATTTCCATTTTTGGCCCACACTGCTACTGAGCGCCTCATTTTAACCATTGGGAAGAAGCGCAACAGAGTTACTCTAGCATGAGAATCTATCACAGCAGCAGAAATTGCCATCTCATGTAGCACACACAGGCTACCTATGAAAGGGCAAAGCTTCTCATTCCATCGCTGAGGATGGCTGTTCGGTCAAGGCAACATCCTAGAAAGTGACAGGATGAAGGATATGCATGTAAAGCTCCAGTCTCAGATTAAAGGCTGGAGTAATCTGCTAAAAAATGTACTCTAAAGAGTGTAGTGGAGGGGAGGAATGTTGGAAAAGATTTTTCATTGTAATTATCCCACACCCCTGGCCACCCCCCCCCCCCCCCAATATTCTCTGAGGCTTAAAAGTGCTAGACACTTCATCACACCTGAACAACTTACAGCAGCAGCCGTCACTTCACTCCAACCTTTATTTCCCATAAATAACTTATCCCAGCTTCTCACAAATCAATCTTGTAATTTCGTACTTTGGGAACTTAGCATTTTTTATTTCAGTGACTTATCCTTTCAAAGTTGAATGAGCTCTAGAAAAGCTTGTTTCTGGAACATTATTTGTGGTAAATGCAAAGTAAAGATATCATGGAAAGAGAATACACACAACTAACAGCAGTCCTTTCACGCTAGTTACACAACAACACACTCTTAGTCATGCAGGGTAAATGTAAGGAGACACAAGGTGAGACATGAAAAGGATGTTATCGTCTTCCCAAAAATTAATGCATGTACACTACTTGCTTAAAAGTCCAAATTAGTTGTCATGCTAGATTTGTGTAAAGCTTTAGGAAAGAATGGTGTTAGTGCTCTTTATAGAAAATTACACCAAGTGGAGGGTATTTCACTAATTAACACCCCTTCCCAAAGAAATGCTTATGTCCTTTAAAGATAAGCTTCTTTTAAGTAGAGAAAAGACCCCAAACATTTGCAGAGACCTGACTTCAACATCTGTTGGTATTCCCTACACACAAGTGTGCTTCTGTGTGCATGTTTATCAGAAGAGGTCATCAGGGGCTTGCTTGGTTTATTCATCATTTTAAGGCACTCCTATTTGCAAAGCTTCTGTTAATGTCAGTGAAATCTAACCCAGACAGAAGTTTCAGAGGTCACATATTTGGCATGCTGCATTTAGAAACCCAAGTACAAAGTTGACGGGGACGCTTCAAACACAGGGGATTACAGCGGAAATAGGTCTCCTTATACCAAACTGGCTATTGAGCAGATTCAGGGAAGAACACACAGAGACTGCATGATGCTATTAGAGCTCTTATTCTTGCTTTATTTTATCCACTGACTAAATCAATTCTGCCATTTGGCAAAGCCCAGCACAGAAATAACACTTTATTTTTAATACAACAGAAAAGACATAGACACGAGGCACAAAATCATGTACTATATGACCTATAAAAAGCAGATACTTACAGTTCGAAGGAACTGTATTTCATCTTCCCCTCCTTCACCCCCTTCAGCCATGGCTCTTGAGGAGTCAGCTCTGCTGAGGCTGATCGCCTCCACCGTCAGCTCACTGCGCTCTGTACTGCTCCTCTCCTATCAGTATTAGCATATAGCTAATCCACAGCCATATAGGGAGCTCAGCTAACTCCACTGCACTGCAGACTGTCAGTCAACCCCCTCACTGCCAGAGCCAACTGCGCTGCTGCTTTTCCAGCTCACAGCAAGCAATTCTCTCCCTTTTCTCCCTACCCTGGAGGCAAACCCCCCTACTGTTAAGGTATTGCAGGAAGCATTATATGCATCACTAGGTGTTGATTTTTTTTCCCCTCCAGATACTGTCTGGGCAGAACAACAAAAATGGTGAAGTGTTAATAAAAGCAGAGCTTGAGCTTCCATTTTCACAGATCAGAATAGCCAATTTTGCACTGAAATGTATCAAATTCAGCAATTCTGAACCTACTGATTATGCAGCAGAAGGATGTAATCCTGATGATCACAGGACAAGCAGGTTTTGACAGCAGGTATTTTCAGCTTGCTTACAATAATTTCCATTTCTTGCTTCTCTGCATAAGCAGCTGCAAATCTGATTTCCAAGATTTTATGATCTGAACCAACTATGTGTAGTTATTTGTGCTATCTCTTTACATGGTTATTTATACCTCTATCCTAGGGACTTCAAGGGCTTTATCTGAGTCTTTTTAGAACTACACCTGTGTATTTATACAAGATGGTACATATTTACTTCAGAATCCATAAAACAGTTATGTTAAAATAAAACTTAACTTTAAATTCAATATTAATTCAATAATGAAGAAATGTGTAATTAATAAAAATTGCTGTTTATTACTTCAATAAGAGCAAATAATGAAGGGGGAAAACAGATCAACACTAGAACAAAATTTAATTAAGTGAAGGGAGGAAAAAAAAAAAAAAAGGACACAGGGAAACAGAAGAAATTGCCAAGGAGGCTCTAGCCAGCCAATTCACTGTGTGATCTTGAATCTTGTGATAAGATTGCAACTACAGTTTACCCTTACATTCAACCCCTGAGAAGAATTACCCAAACTTTGTGCACTCCCTATTTAACATGACACATTCTCTCACAGACTACCATAGGCATACAGTCTTTTCCTCAATAAGAACATATTTATGGTTTGCAAAAGAAAACATAGGTACAATAAGGGACCAGTATCTTTCCTGGGGTCACAAGGATGAGTGCAGCACACTGAAAGCTGAAACTACATACTCTGTGCCCACAAGCTAATAGCTTATGGACAACTGTCCTCTGGACATGGAACCCAATGCACACTGCCCTTCCACCCCCCAAATTAATCTTACTCTGATTTTCCACTAATTAAAATAAGAGTAGTCACAAGCCACAAAATGAGATGCCCAAGATTTTCTCTCCTTGATGGGCAGAACTCTTTGAAAAATGTTTTATTTCACTCTGTCTTATTACCCTGAGAAAACCCATCCAAAAAATAATGCCAAACACATTACTCAGCAACAGACACCTTAGGTCAAAAGCAACTCAGAAGCCTTTAGTTGGTATAGTCATACTGGCTCTCCCTGCCCATCCATCCACTTCCTTTTCCCCATCCTGCAGTTTTTGTTGGTTGCTGTACAAGGCAAAGGCAATGTAGCAGAAAAATGTCTCTCTGAAGTGCCAGAAAACTGATATGGTTGGCATTTGAACATCATTTTTGTGTCTGGGGCTTTTTTGTGGTGTTTATTTTAACTCCAGCCATCTCTGGATCAACATTTTATCTCATTCCTCATCAATAAAAAGAACATACCATAACAGATCTTCCTTATGGAATACTGTTATTCCAGAAAAAAACCAAAAAATCAGAAAAGTGCCCAAAATTTGCCAAAATGCCACTCAGTGATTTTACTAAAAAGAGTAGACAGTGAGGCCTACTATGACATATGCTTATCCATACATTTATATTATTTTATAATTTACATTCTAGCAGAAGGTTTCTTTGACCTGAGTAGGTGAAGACAAAGGTGTTGGAACTAGATGATTTTTAAGGACCCTTTCAACCCAAACCATTATGTGCACAATGGATTTGACACAGACATTTCATGGCAAAATTCAATACACATGTAAGGACACCTTTTCTGTAGCATCTTAAATGAAACAACCTTTCAAGCATACTACGTTACTTTGAAAGATTATAAGCAAGAAATAACTAAAAACCTGGGAAAATAGGCACAAGTGCTGAATTTTCTTCACAAATAGAAATCAATGTCGCTTGGTATATGTGCTGGCCAAATTTTATTTCAGTTATGCAAGAAGATTTTTAGATAGTAAGTTCAGAATATGCAAAGCTGAGATTAATCCACCTGAACCAAATGAAAAGGGGGAAAATACATAACTTTTCAACTGTTTTCCTCATATGTTGGAGTATTCCATTAAAATGCTTCCTACGAAATGAAGAATATTAAGAGTAAAATAATATATTTATATCAGTTAGTATACATAGCTATGGATATCAACGTCTGCAACTCCTAATAAGGCAGATAGAAAGGGTAACAACTTTTTTTCCTTTAAGCAGACATTAACATGCTAGGATATCTCTTTAAATTTCTTTAAACAATGGACAAAACATATGAAAAAAAAGGAGTATTGGGAATACCTTGAGCATTATAAAAGAGACTAGGTAAAATTCTGATTCATGTCAAACCAGTAGGTTTGGGTTTTTGTTTGTAAGTTCCTCTATGGTTTGATATTCATCTTTTCAATCTTTTCAAAGCATCCCATGCATTGTTTTGGGAAACAATATCCTGCCATTATAAACAAAATATTTTCTTAGATTTCCTCTTTTTAAAATTTTCAACTGTAATGCAAAACTATTGCATAGCACTTCTGCTCCCTAGATTATTTTTTTTCCTGCTATATGTTTAAGGAGAAAATTATTCACCAACTACAGCATAATGAGATCCACATCTTCCAGACATATTTTCTATCTAGTACTTCCCCATTGCTACAAGACTGACATTTAGTTGTAATGATTACTTATTGCACCCAGGGTATATATGTGCACTTACCTATGTGTAGATGTATGTGTATATATATATTCACACACAAACACTCTGCTTTACTGGATATGACTGTAAAGTGCAGCATTCCCCTGTGAAAGCTACACCAGTCCAATAATCTGAATTGTGACCACTTGTGTGTTTTATGATCCTCTATTCATCCCAATCAATCCTCAATCTGTAATTAAGCACTTTTGCTCCTAAACAGACTCTGGACAGAGTTTATGTACTTTAAAGCTATCAGAAGGACTTGGCCACAAACCAAATTTAAGGAAAATTTTCTTTCAGTTTTCATTAAAAATGTGCAGCCTGGTTACCCTACAACATAAGCTCTCCCCTCCCACTGAGGGATTCAGGCTGACTCTTCACTTGTTCTTGATTGTAGGATAGAATTTTTATAGTAGCAGTAGCCTGACAATAAAATAGTAAGATGGCTATTACAAAACAAAATTTAAAAATCACTCCGTAAAAATGAATATCTGAACAATCTGTAAACAACTTTTTTGTATGCATTTTACCTTTATGAAGATTGACTTTACATGACCAATCAAAAACAAATCAAATAACAAGAAGACAATATTTGAAAAACCTGCAATGGTAATACATACACACTGACATCCTAAAAAGTACAGGTAATATCAGTTACCAAAGTTGGGTGAGGAATCAAAACTATATTTCCCACTGATAAATATAGGCCTTAGCAGTAAAAGTTAGGTGCTGCTTAAAAAACTGTCATATCTCTGCAGTCATTATGTGCCTCTTAAGTACAAAACAAAAAAGGCACAAATACAGGTTTTTAAAATGCCATTAATAGTAAAATAATTGTTTTCTTTACAAAAACATCACAAAAGTATTAAAATTCATTATGTTGACTATCTTCAGCAGTCAGCTTTTTGTTCAGTTCACTAATATTAGGTGCGTTTAACAGGTGAACATTTCATTCACTGAAGAGAAAACTACTTCTGTGACTATCCAATGAAAAAGTTCTATTTTTGCTTCTGGGGTTTTTTTTGTTGACATTTTGTCTTGTTACTTGGAGTTTTCTGGGGTTTTTTTTGGGGGGGGCAGCTTCTTTTTAATTTAATCTGGAGGAATTGCATTTAATTTTCATGTGGAAAATGGAAGATGTTAGTCAAAGATTTCCTCACATTTTAAAAACAAAATAAAACCTCTGATGCCATTTCTACATTAAATGTAAAGTATACTATGTAATGCTTCAGAATTCATAACACAGTATCAACATTGCTTGTAAGGCCTAATTCAATGGCTTTTAAAGCAAAATCAGCACTACTTAAAGCAAAAAGAGGGAAGAACAATGTCAAATCAGATTCTCGAAACCTCATTCATCAATGATCAAACTTTTATGTTATATTGCCATCTGGTGGTAAAGTTTAAAAAAGATTCTGTGACTGGGCAAACATATTACTATTTTAGCCTAAGGTATTGAGAGTCTTATTTCCAATTTTACTATAGATTATGCAGTACATTTGTCCACAGTGGACCAATCTCCCTGCTCAAGCAAGGTCATCCCAAAGCACATGACGCAGCATTGTGTCCAGACAGTTCTTGAATATCTCCAGTGAGGGAGACTTCACAACCTCTCTGGGCAACCAGTTCCAGGGCTTGATCGCCTGCACCTTCTGAAGGGCTGCACAGCCCTCTGGGGTATCAGTCACTCCTCCCAGCTTTGTGTGCTCAGTGACCCTGCTGAGGGTGCACCTGCCCTTCATCCAAGAAATCAATGAATTCAGGTAAAGAATTAAGGACACAAAAGTGAACCTGGGGGAATGCCAGTATTGACAAGCTCACAAAAATATCCTGTGTCACTCACTGACCACAACACTCTGGGATCTACTGCTTGGCCAGTTCTCAATCCACCTCACTGTCCACTCTTCCAGAGTTTACCTGTGAGGATACCATGACAGCAATGTCAAAAGTCTTGCTGAAGTCGAGGTAAACATCCACTGCTCTTCCCTCATCCATCCAGACAGTTGTTTCACCATAGAGGGCAGTCAGGCTGGTGAAAAATGAATCTTTAATGAATCCATGCTGAATACTTCTGATCACCTATTTGTCATCCCTCTGGATAGAGATGGCCTGCAGAAAGAGGTGCTCCATCATGTGAAGCTGACTGTCCAACAATTCCCTGGGTCCTCTTTCTTGCCTTTCTGGAGACTGGGGTGAAATGTGTTTTCTTAAAATCCTTAGGAACCTCTACTAATCAATAGAACCTTTCAAAGATGATCATAAGCAGCCTAGGTATTTCATCTGACAGCTCTCTCAGCACTTATGGATACATCCCATCAGGATTTGTGGACCTCAATTTTGTCTAAATGTTCTCTAACCCAATCTTTCTTGGCCTAAGGGGTCTTTCTTCCAGCATTCCTGTACTCTGCTCTCCTGGGTGAGAGATTCCCAAGGGTTGGTCATGTTGGTAAAGACCAATACAAAGAAGGCATTCAGTAACTCTGCCTGCTCTGTGTTCAGTAACCAGCGTTCTCCACATTATGCTTCATTTTCCTGTTGCTATTGATATGTTTCTTGTCCTCCACATCCTTTATCAGATTTAATTCCAGATGGGCCTTTGTCTTTTGTCATTTTTGCTTACTCTGACAATCTATCTGCATCCATTCCAAGTGGCCTTGCTTCCCTCTCTTATGTATTTCTTGCTTACACTTGAGAAATGTCTGGACTACATTCTTTATTTATCCACACAGGTCTTTTGCCCCCTTTGCCCAATTTCTTGCCCATTGGGATGCATAATTCTTGAGCTGGAAGAAGTGATCCTCAAATATCAAACAGCTCTCTTGGACCCTCTTTCCTGCAAAGCCTGTAGCCACAGGATTCTCCCAGCAAGATCCCTGCAGAGGCACTAAAGTCAGCTCTCCTAAAATCTGTGGTTGCAACCTTACTTGCTGCCCTGCTTCATCCTCACCCCAATACTGAACTCCACAATCTCATGGCCACTTCAGCAAAGACTGTCCTCCACCTTCCCACCTCCAAAGAGGACTTCTCTGGCTGTTAGCACAAGGTCAAGCAGCACACCATTCCTCGTGGGATCCTACCTGTGACAGGGAGTTGTCATCAGCACTTTTCACGAACCTCCTGGACTGCGCTTCACTGTGCTGCTTCTCCAGCAGATAAAAGAGTTGTCAAAATTAACTTTGACTACACTCTACAGGAAACTCCATTCTGAATATTATTACACAATTAAAATTGCTCTACATATCATGTCGATACTTCAGTCTTACAGAGTATAAATGATCATAAATGTTAGCTTACTACACATATGATAATTAGACTGTGTATCACATAAACAGGTCTCCATTTCTAGGGATACCACGTACTCAACCATACCTATTCAAACCATAGCGATCTTCATCTTTTCAGTTTGGGTTAGACATCATTTGAATTGAGCAGCCACATTAACTCAAAATGTACATAAACACTTATACTGGACTTGCAAATATAATTAGAAAGTTACATAAAGACTGCTAAGTCAAAGTAAAATGGCACTTCAGCCCATTTCTGGCATTGCCCATTTGTGAATACTTCAGGAAAAAAAAGTAAGAAAAGAGCAAATCTGCTGTAATAGTCTCACAAAATCTTCCACTTTCTGCAAAACTAAAAATATGGGATTTTAAAATCCTGTTGTATCGGAATAGTTGAATGTAGTAACTACAAATCAACTGTAGAAAACAGCATTTAAAAAAAATTAATTTACCATAACTAATAAGACAAAGATGTAAAAAAGTAAAAATTGAACAGAATTTGTATTTCATTCAATGAGGAATTCCAACTTCTACTTTTTAAGACACTAAATTTTTTTTAAAAACACCCATTTTTCCTCCCTTCTCAATGACTGAAAACAAAGAAGCCTAAAATTTTTTCCCATAAAATGACTTGTGCTGTACGAAGTGCTCCTTGGTGTAGTACAGACTTATTAATATGCATTTCTGCGTGCTTTAGAGAAAGTTGCCATTCTCATTTTCATGCATATTCCTACTTATTCATATCTTTGTTTACTTGGTTTTACTTTTAAGCTTTGTTGTCAATTTTATACAGCTTTAAATAGGCAATTTAATATCCAAATGTAAGACTTTTGTCATATCTTGTTAATCAAATGCTTTTTCTCAACTTCACCATAGACACTGTGAATATATTAACCTTACTTGTGTTGCAGCAAACGAAAACGTGTTGGAGATGCTTTAATTACCTTTTGTAATAAGATTCTGAAAATATTAGCTATGATCTCTTGGGACAATGTAGAAACCAGTTATGGGACTAGCTCTTCCAAATATTCCCAAGATAAAGGAGCCTAAACCTGTAAAAAAAATCAATAAAAATGCAATTGAAAAAAATCTGCTTTCATAATCTACTTTGGAATAATTCACGTTCAAAAACCCTTCTTGAAATGTGTAGTTTTATTATTTGCATTCATCTACTGGATACTGGAAAATGAATATATTTATTTTTAATCAGTTACAAAGAGATATTGCTCTCTAGGTAAAGCAGTCCTAGAAGCTCAAGCTTAAGTAAGAATAGGTATTATCCCAGATAGAGATAGAGAAAATTGTGATCACTCAGACTATTAGATGGTCTAATCAGCTTTAACAAAGAAACCTGTCCAAAACTTGTGTTAAGTCATTTAGTAAAGAGGTAAAATTAAAAAAATAGGGCAAGGATATGTTGTTCAATGCTGTTTCGCTGTTTCTATTCGTGCACTATTCTACCAAGTCCAATAAATTACCTAGGTTCCGTGTACCTGAATCTGACCATGGAAGGTTTTTTTAAGCCTCCTCTCACCTTCAGTGGATCCTGTGCTGTGTTATGAGCCATGCTAACTGGTTTTGCAGTGGTCATGCCGAGGGGACTCTGGCAGTCCTGGTAACTGAAAAGCAAGGAGACTTGGGACATCCTGTCTTCTTCCCCTTCCCTGCAGGAAAGCGGAATCATCTCAGTTCCCAGTTTGAGTATGTAGCAGTCCCTTCTTCTCCATCCACCAAGCAGTAAGGCTGGCAGGCCGGGCTCAGGGCAGGAGCACAGCCCTTTCCCAGGCACAGCGGCACGGAGGATGAGGGCCCAGAGCCTCGCTCCCTCCCGGCTGCTCCGGCACCAGGAGCACTTGGGAGGCACAGACTGCCCAGAAGAGCCAAGGCTGCCAGGAGTGACTGCCCTCACCACAGGTAGGTCCCAACAGGTCCCCAAAAAAATGCTTGAGAAGAATATGCCTGAATAGATGTACTTAGCTCTGCCACATCTCCGCGTTATTGCAGTGTTGGTCTTGGCCTAGTCAGTGGTAATTGCATGGAGAAATCCTGCTACTCCCAGTGCCACTGTGCCTGGTGCCACTCTGCAGGGGGCCCCTGTCACAGCATATGGCAAAGCTAAGATGGCTACAATACACCAAGTATCACCATACATTATCAGAAGGTTTTAAGTGTTCGCCCATGCAGAGTAACACCATACCACATCAGAAGGCTTCAGGCCCCTGCCCATACAGAGTAACAACACACCACTTCAAGAGTCTGTAAGATCTACTCTTCTTGTTCTTTAGCCCAACCTTTTATACCCCTCATTGTTTATGCATGGCACCTGTGTGCCCTCTGTTCCCTTTGGGGGTTGGTCAGTGCCCCTGGGCACTCCAGGTCTCATTGCTGTCAGTGCTGCTCCCCTGACCCACACAGCTGTACCCACTGGGAATGAGGCTCAGTGCCCCTGGGCACTCCATGGCTCATTGCTGTCAGTGCTGCTCCCCTGACCCACACAGCTGTACCCACTGGGAATGAGGCTCAGTGCCCCTGGGCACTCCATGGCTCATTGCTGTCAGTGCTGCTCCCCTGACCCACACAGCTGTACCCACTGGGAATGAGGCTCAGTGCCCCTGGGCACTCCATGGCTCATTGCTGTCAGTGCTGCTCCCCTGACCCACACAGCTGTACCCACTGGGGATGAGGCTCAGTGCCCCTGGGCACTCCATGGCTCATTGCTGTCAGTGCTGCTCACTTGCTTTTCACAGCGGTGCCCACTGGGATGAGGCTGTGCCCAGCCCCACTCCCAATTTCCACACACTGTGCCTGCAGGCCCCAGCTGCGGGGCCGGGCAGCCCTGGGGAGCAGTGGTTTCACCGAAGGTAGCTCGACCTGCCGTCTACGAACGTCTAACAATAGAAATAACCCCAAAACAATCAGTTCTTTGTTACTTGGCTTTTGTAACCATAGTTAAATGCCACCTGCCCCACTGAGTCACCTCAGGGAAGAGAGGAAGCAAATCTGGAGTTGATGCTGTGCTGCCTCACTTTTCTCAAATTTGCTTCAGTCTCCTGAGCCCTGCACAGACGGGTTCAAAAACACTGCAGGCTGAAATGAGAAATTGATGGGAAATAAAATTTAGCTTTCAAAATGTCACAAACTTTTACCTAGACTCTAATGAATTGCCTCTGCAGGCAAAGAAAGGTTATGGCTTTTGCAGATGAAATAAAGGCACCTGCTGCAATTTGTAACGGCTCCCAGAGACTGCAAAGGTAAAGCTGACCATTTACTAAGGGTGCAGGACTTGCCTTTATCACCCCTCAGCAATTGCTTTTATGTATTTTCTTTTAGCACACTGGGTATAACATTGGAAATTTATTACATGTGAAGATCTGTCCAAACAGCTTTTAAAAATGTGAAGAAAATTCAATCAAAATTTAGGATAATCTTCTCACTCCTCAATTCAAATTACGGTAAGTAAGCCTTACCATATTTTCATGTAGTATTAGTGTAACTGAGTGACTTGGATTGAGCAGTTAATTTTATAGTTTTGTGTTTACTTTTATAGCTCCTCAGTACCTTAACTAGCAGGTACTGAAGTTTTATGCAGTTCTGAAAACCATTATGGAGTTAACTTTGTGGTTTTCATTAATTATGTGCGAGTCATTATGTCGTATAATGTGGGCAGAATATCTTTTTTGCCCTAGAGAGTGTTTCCAACAAGTACTTCTAATAAAAATACAAAAAAAAAATAACCAAAACCAAAACCAAACAAACAAAAAACACCAAACCCTAAATGTAAACTAAATAAACTAAATATGGCTTCACAAAGGAAGGGAGTTAATATGAAGTTCAAGAAACCTTTGATTAATGTTTTTAATGCCTTTTCCAAAAAAATCCTGAATTGTGTCCAACTGTCCTAACAAATTCTTAAAAAAAAAATTAATTATTTTGTGTTGCCATTTAAGTATGGTCAGTGTTTAAAAACTTGTTGTGAAAGAACAATAAGAATTGAGACAGGAGAATCAACAGTTTCCTTCATGAACAAAAATAAAACTAACAATAAATAAGGGTAATGCTTTGCATAGATATTACACAGTAATTGTTCTTGAGTTAATGAAAGTCATGGCTAAATGCAGTAAACTGTCATGTGGATTTACTTCAACTTGCAGTCAAAGAAGGTGCTGCATAGTATTGGTCCTAATGTTTTTAATTTTTCCTTTTTCAAAAATATATGTTCAAAAGAGTTGTAGTCACAAAAATGTGGACACCATTTAATTGCCTCTTGACCTGAATACACATATATTTTTACATTTACAAACATGTAGGAATTTTTGCCACATTCTTATAACTTAAATATGTGAGGTCATGTATATCTGACTCTGTGAATTTGGGCATTAATTTTTGTCTTTTTCTTTTACGCAGAGTTTGTTGGTTTTTTTTAATTACCCTCATGCTAGATTTATATCTATTTCAGTCTCAGCATGATCATGTTTCTTTAGTCAAGGGGCAAAGGTTAAATTTTCTTTCATTTTCCCATTTCTAGATGAATATCCATGTTTCTAGATTTATATTTTATGAGAATTTCAAGCTTTTTTTTATAGAAGATTAAAGTTTTTGGCCTCTTTTACAGCAGAAATATTCTTTCTCCCAGTCTAAAAACAATTCCAAAAATCTGCTGTGGCGCCATCAAATTACTTTATTTTTAAAATATTATCAATTACTTTAACATTCTTAGATTGACATCCTAGGTTTTTCCAAAAGATACTTGAACAAGTGCTATTTGAAAATACTTCTATTTCATTTACCATTTTGTCTTTTAGAATTGTGTTAAAAATACAAGTACATCTCTATTTTTAGGATTTGTATCTCAGTGGCCAGTTGCACTGAAACTTTCATGGCTTAGAGACATGCTGAGTAATTTTGTCAAAAGACAAATACTATTAGTTTAACGTAACTTCATCATACAGTTACCTATTAAGAAATTTCATTTTATACTAACAAATTGGGAAAATGTAGATAGCTGTGAGTCACCATATCTGACTCTATATATGGCTGTGTTTCTATTCCTCTGTTTGCTTTCTCTCATAATCTTTACCCACCTTAATTTCTGGAAGTTGTCAATTGCTGATTTGTAGCAGTAATTGACAGAACATTATTCAAGCAGAATTGCTTCTCTTTAGCTTCCAGACAATGCAGAAGATAGAGTCAGAGACCGCCTGTTATTATTCTGTCCAGACAGAGATAACACCACCTGCCTAGTATTGCTTTTGTCACATGTCTAAGTTCTTCCAAGGTCACAAATCATTAGAATACTTAAAAGAATAAGATACCTAATTTCTACCACCAGTAGAAAATGTATTAACAACGTTTCTGACAATGAATGAAGCAATACAATAACATTTACATCTCTCTAGTTCTAGTTTATCACATACTCTGCCCCATAGATCACTTGAGTAAGAGACACTGGTGGAATACCATCTTTCTAACAGGTTTAGGGGCTGAGTTGCACACCATCTGCACTTGCTTCCTGCTAGGGCTATGGCTGAGCTTATGCAGTTGGTTTTAATCCACAAAATCCTAAATGACTAAGTCTTGGGTATTTGTGGTCACCTCTTGTTTGGTGCTGCTAGAATTATATCCATCATATTTTATATATTAGATGGCTGTTGGAAGGTTCTTTCACTTTCCATAATTTACCTATGTAACTTTTCTTTTTAATTATAGGGCAAGTCTATAAAAGATATAAAAAACTGATTGGAATATTCAGCTGCTTAGAAATTATTAAAAGAAATTACAGATGAAGTTATACTTCAAATTTGAAATTAACAAAATAAAAAAATTACATGTGAATTTGAATGAGCATATGCAAATCTTAAATTACATAAAGGTTTATATACAATTACAGCCATTTAAACAACATTTTTTGATAGCTTACATTATCTTAATTTGTTCTAATTTACATTTCTTCCATAAATAATTTGATGGCTTTAATCTGTATTGTCATAAAATGCACATGTTTAGTTTGGGGTTTTCCTCAAGAACCTTGTTTTCTGGACCCTTTTCTCTTTCCTTATACATATAAGTATTACCAAAATTGCATTTAAATTATCTTGACAATGTTTTTCTGGGCAAAATGTCACATTGAAAACATTCTTTTTCCTTTACCACCACTCCCATACATTATAGATCTTTCAGAAGTTTTCTTTTATAGGTTATGGTAAAGTATCAAGCAGGCTGGAAGTGGTTTCTAAGGGGAAAACATAAAAAAAGTAATTTATTTAACGTTTATAATAAAATGAGATTAAATTTCATATTAATATTAATGAACATACTGAATTAGGATGAATATGAAACCAAAAGGCTGTCAGAAATAGAGTCAGTTTAACATCTGATGTGGAAAATTGTAAATACCTTCTTTGTGGTTTGAAAGTGGCTTGGATATTTATGAGGTTAAAACCTAACAGTAATTTGTAGTTCAATGAGACTACAAAATACCTTGATCTGAAGCTTCATAACCATGAACAACACCATCTCATGAAGCATCTATAAAAATCTTTCTTTTTTCTTTCCTCAATGTACATACCATTGCTTACCATTATTTCCAGAACCTTATGTCAATTTGACCTTCAAATGTTCTTCCTTAAGCCTCAATTCAGCTTCACATATTCAATCACACCTTTTGCTCCTAATTTTTTTTGTCACAAATATTTGTCATTTTTTCATACATCTCTTTGAAACAGGTGTATTGTTGTATGAGTAGTTCAATTACAACTCCTCCACAGCATATCTGAAGCTAATACAACTCCTTGTTGTCAACTAGTTTTGTGACGATGAAAACTTTCGGTTTGAATTATTTTGCTTCTTCCATTGTCTTAGCTGTTGTTCTGATCAAATATATCACACAAGCTTGAATTACTTTACTCTGTCCTGAAAGTGTGTGGGGAAACCATATTTTCACATTCTTTTGTTTTACAAAGTTGCTATCTCTATTTCAGTGTACACAGGCACACAGGTTGTGGTCATTGGGAGTGCGGCTGGGGGAGCCTCATCCCCAGTGGGCACAGCTGTGAGAAGCAGTGAGCAGCACTGACAGCAATGAGCTATGGAGTGCCCAGGGGCACTGACCAACCACCAAAGGGAACAGAGGGCACACAGGTGCAGTGCAGGAACATCAGGGGTATGAAAGGCTGGGCTAAAGCACAAGAAGGGCAGATTCTTGTGCAGGCTGTCTGAAGTGTGATGATGTTACTCTGGATGGGCAGATGCTTGAAACTTTCCGATGTGTTGTGGTGACACTCTGTGTATAGTAGCTACCTCCACTGGGGCGTATGCTGTGACAACTGTATGCTTAAATTTTAAGGTTTTATCTCTTCTGTTGTCAATATTTGGATTGGTGCTTCAATGGAAAGGGTTTTTCAACAGTAACTAGAGCAACTGAGCACTGCAAATCTAAAATCTGTTGTGCTCCTTCTCCTGACACTGTCTTTAAATAACCAGCGAGAGATATTTGATGGTTGTCTGCTCCAAGCAGTAGCTCACTTTCTAGGTAGCAGGTTTACTGCAATGATCAGAGTCTGCAAGATGTAATTAATTTAAAAAATACTTCATAGCCAAATTAGTAACTGCTTTCTTTGGCTGATGCCTAACCGTCTTTCAGGAGATGCCTAACTCTCTCTCCAACATGAAAGCAGTGAATGGCATTTCAGTAATCTTCCTTGCCTGATCCTCTGACATTTGCCATTCTCAGAGTAAGGTATAAGGGCCTTATTTATCTGACCAATTTAATTCCATGCAGAACTTCCTTGAAGAAAAGATTTTTCTCTCAAATACTGTGGTATTTACCTCTGTATAATGTGCTTACAGAAATAACCACTTTTGATGTACTGCTTCTGCTATGAGTATTTGAATATTTTTGTCCCAGAGGCAAACTTGTAGAATTTTCTAGGGTATCAAATTGCAACTATGCAATTAATATATGAAAATAATCTGAAAAATGCATGAAGAAGTTTTTTTTGTGCATGCAACTGAAGAAAAACACATTTGAAATTTCAAATGTGTTTATTGTATTCTTCTAAAAGCTTCTTGCACATTTAGGCAGGCGGGGGGGCACATTTCAATTTTTTTTGTTAATCTAGGAAGATTACACATTGCTAAACCTTGCATTTCCTATCAAGTAGACTTAAGTGAAAACAGGCTACTATGTGGCAGTTTTTAATAATAGAAGACGTGGTTTATATCTTTGTAACTGCTATAGGATCTGTCTTCCAGTCATTTTATGACATATACACTTTTGACTTGTTTGTGCTTTATGCTGGAAAGTGGCTTTGGATAAAAAGTAAGATTGCTGTTACTACACATACTGGTTTTAAATTCTATGTTCAGGGGCCAAGTTGGATATTAGGACCAATATAAGCTGAATATCTTTGCCCAAAATTTTGCTATTCTAATATTTTTACATTATTAAGGTACTGCTGAGAAGATATACCTACTGGCCAGTCCCTCACTGTCATCTGCTTTTGAGTACATAAACATTATACCGTGAACTTTGAGAAAATAACTGGCTTGTGTGAGTAGAATGGGTCATTTTTCCCTTTCAGAGTGTGCCTTTTATCAATATTATCATTGTGCTCTTTACAAATCCTTAAGAAAGACCAGCAGGAATGTTTCTGAATGGGAGACCATTTGCCCATGACAATTAGTTTCAAGAAATTGCAGTTTATTCTTTTATTTTACCTGCTCATACACTATGTATACCCTTACCAGCCATATACAGACTTAGCTTACATCAAAGCTCTACAATTAAATCCTGTTGCAGAGGCTGAATTCTGTACTGTCTTTCTCCAATCATCAGAGAAAGGCTTCTTAGTTTGCTGTTTTCCCCAGTGAAAATACTATGTAAATAAACCTTTCAGCTTTTTAATATTTTTTTAATCTGTTGGTCACTGAGCCTACTCCACGATATGTCATTCTTATTTTCTATTGTATGTTGAAATACACAGAGGTAATTTTGCTTAAAAGACTTTATTTTAAATGTAAAAAATATGGAAGCTTTTTTCAAAATAAAAATTTTACTTTAATCACTGGAACTATATATTTTCACACCTTCTATGTCCAAAGATTGCTATTACTTCAGAAAGATATAAAATTCATCCAAGTGTATAGGTGGGGGAATGGGGAATTCCATGGCATTTAAGGCCACGGAAATATTATGCCAAAGTTAAACTAAAATTTTTATCAGAGTCAGACTGATGACTGTCAGCTGATTATCCTATTTAGCATTGTAACCACTGCCTTTGAATCTGTTAGGATTGCAAAGCTTCCAACTGCTTAGAATCTGAAGACAAATTAAGTAGCATTTGAAAGATTAGCACCACTGCTACATGAGTCTTCTTTCTGGAATAATTGGGAATATAAATTGTGTTGCTCTCTGCTGCCTTAGACTTGGCATGCTCTACTCTTTTGTAGACAGTGTGCATGCCAAGTCTGGTCAGCATCAGACAGTTACAACAAGTTCAAATTGGAGACACAATTTCAAGAAATGAAGTCATTAAATGTCTGAGGCACTTTAACTTTTGGATTTATTTTGGTGAGATTACATAAATGATGGTTGTAAATGGTTGTAAATAAAATATTTCTTAGTAAATTTCATCAAAAAAAGCTACTTCTGTTCTAAGGTAGATATTCTTATGAGAAATATCAAACTCACATGATCAATTCATGAAGTGGCTTATGTGATTAAACCATGCAGTTTTTCTCCTTCCAAATATGTGTGGTGCTTGCAGAGCAGCTGTATGTGTGATTTTTTTTTTTTTTTTTTTTTTTTTTCCCCTGAATAAACTGGGAAAAAAACCCCACGGACAAAAAAAGAAAATTTTTTCAAATAAAGATTTGTTCATAAAGACTATATCTAAGCTTAGTAGCTAATTGTGATCTGACAGTACTACAGCATGATCTCCTCCTGTCACTGTTTGGACTATCAGATATTTTTCTGTATTATATAGGAAGAAGTAATAGTCCATCTTTGCAAAATATGCAAAGAATTGAGGGTTTTTTGTCTCAGTTCCTGATTTGTGGTGACTAGAGACATTCCCTTATAATGTTCTTTGACTCATCAAAGTGTGAAACTGAGATTCTCACAAGTTATTAGCTTAATTAAATTTTGCAAAACACCTTCACATTTCCAAAAACAGTTGAAGTAAGTTCAGAGAGGTTGCAAGAGCCATTGCATGGGTATGAACTTATTTTGCAAATATATTCAGACAATGATGCTGAATGGTCATGTTTTACAAAGGCGTGACTTTTCTTGTACATAGATTACTTTTCTTCTTCTCCTCCACCTTTTCCTTCAGACTACTAGGCCTGAGGAATTATAATTTTGCATCTAATTAATTCAGCTGTTGCTCAACTGCATCTGGTTGACTTGAGTTTAAAACTTCTGATATAGATAGACAAGCATTGATTATTTTCCCGTGTTTCTATGTATTGTGCAGAACTACCAGATGTTTTATATTAAAAACATTGGATCATTGAGTGTTGGTGTATTTTTTTTTTTAAGTTGGCATTTTTTAAGATATGCTGTATCTGTTAAGGAAGCCTTTTGTTATTATTTTGGTCTCTTTATTTTCTCTCCAGACTTTTTAAGTATTAAACTGTACCATATATATAATGTATAAAAATGTTAAAGTGAATACTGGAATCAGATGTCTGAATTGCTGTTATTAGCATATAGAATAGTGTGCTAAGACTGACATGGAGACCCAGAAGCTCTCCACTCATGCTCTGCAAAGTTTACCATGATTCCTGTATTTTGAATGTAACCTTTCAGCATACTGAAACCGGACTCTTAGTTATAGCTTTTCACAACTCTGCACAAACTGAATCCATTCTGCTTAAGGAAATGTACCTGTATTGTTATGTTTGATTCTAGATTCACTGGTGACTGTAAAATAGGACACGTACCAGAGAAAGAGAGAGAAGTCATAATGATTTTCTGCTATCCCAAGATTCTTTTATTCTTAAGACCATTTCTGAGGGCAGTTTGTCTCCACAATCTTTCAACCAGTACAACTGATACACATATCTGGTAATTATACTCTACCTTCTTTTTCTTTTCCAATTTATTTTTTCTGGACACAGAACTTCACTACTGAGTTAAATAAATGGCTGTATCTACAGCTGTTAATCTTTCACAGAAGGTATTTAATGCCATACACAAAACCACATTTTTTCATAATCTTAGTGTTTAGTTTGCATGAGGAGAAGTCATGTCAATTTTATAGATTTTATAAGATTTGATGTTGTAATAGCCTAATGTAAATCTGTTGGTATGTAGTATATGTCAAACAGTAAACTCCTCCTTTTTCAAGTAACAGACAAGTAAGTTGGTGTTTATAACCTTCAGAGAATGTTTGATGTTTCCATGCATTTATTTACAGAATGCAATATACAAATAATGAGAGCTTTTTCTTAGTATAAATTTATTTTGAAATTTTAATTGTAACCAGTTCCCCTAATTTTCTTCTTATACTTAAGCCTGGCAGAGAATATCTCAATTTCAATGTATTGATAAAATTGATCCTACCACTTCACCTTTAGTGTTTTAGCCACTTAAACACGTACTTATTTCCAGAGAGGTCTTCCACATTGCTTTCCGAAACATTCTGTCTGCTTTCTGTAACAATCCTGATTATGCTCTTTTCCTATAAAAATAAGTAATGGTTCAGCCCGCTCTCAGAATTTTGCATACACATACTTGTATTTGTTGTAAGACTGGCTTCCTCCCTGTCCAAAATCAGGTCATTTAATAGCAAGAGTTGGCAGCACTTCAAAGTCATACATCCAGGATTTTAAAAATTACAAAGATTCTCTTCTGCTGTCTTTTGAAGTTCCATTTTATTAATCAGAGAAAAAGCCATTTTGGCCAAAGTCATGTAAGCATTTGGGTGATTTGGTATAATTTGAAAAGACAAATCTGTATTTCTCATTAGGATAAAATGTTCGATATTGATGTATGTAATGGACTACTAATGTAAACCATAATATTTCTTTATTAGACAGTTTTAGGTTAAGAATTAATGAATAAACCAAATTAATACAATGCAGTATATGTTGCAGAGGCAAAAAAAAAAAAAAAAAGCACTGCTCAAAACCCCTCCATCCAATCAATTTTAAACTTGCATTTCAATCTATTTGCATTTATGTTGTTCATATAAACAGTGATATTGCTTTTTTTCCTATATGAAGATACAAATTAAGCAAGGTCCTATAATTCCAATTCTATTTATTTTAATAGTTTTTAAGAAAGCAGATGGTTTCTTATACTTACCTAGATGACGGGTTTTGTATTTATTTTTTTCTTTGTCTATCCATTACATCAGACAATAATACCAGAATTGTAATTGGTCCTGTTAAGGATTCTATAAAATTTTACAATTTTTTCTCATTCTTATTGAGCAGAGTCTCATCTGAGTTTTAGATATGAGAATAAAACTGGCAGCTGGGACAGCAGGGATCAGAATCTGAAGTAGTAGTTAGTACCTGGTATTCCTGAAATGACAACTCATGCTGCTGTTCCACGGCATGGGATGTTTTGGGTTGAAGAATATGGGATGATGACACTAGGGAGATTTGAGAGGGTGCAGGAGGAGGAAATGAAGAATAAAGAGTTCTGGGTGTATTTGCTATGACATAAATATATTCAATTCATATTTCTAAAAAAGTTCAGGAATAGATTTAAATCTTTTTGGTGCAAAAGCAGCCATGTAAATTTAAGTAGACAAAGAATTCCTGCATTATGGAGCTGCATTTATTGGGAATTCAAAGCAATAATTTTAAGATGAAATTATTAAATCTATTATCCCTGCTGTGTGGAAGTGTCAGCTCTGATGTACAATTTTAAGACAAGAGAATAAACGTACTAAAAGACTGAAATACCTGTTCAGGTATGAGACTTTGATGCAGGTATGAGGCAAAAAAAACACCCGGAAAATAAATTGTCTTATGCATGATAGCTCTTTGCTTTTTAGATCTTCAAGTGCAAATGTACTGGTAACAATTGCTTTGGCAGCAAACTGTGATTTATTTCCTACTCCCCTTTTTGCATTGTACAGTTCATGTTTTCCTCATGTACCTGTAGATTACCCATACATCTTCATGTTTAGATTACCATACATCTACATGAACATGTTTCTGACAGTAATACAGAAAAATATTCATCCTTTGAGAGAAGAGCACAAAGAATTATAAATATATAGCTGGCCAGCCTGTCTCCTCATTGCTAGTCCTTAGAACTCAGAGTTAGGTTGTCAGGCATCAAAGCCAATCAGACATTACTCCTGAGAACACTACTGTTTAATTGATTGTAGCTATGACTTCTGGTGATTTTCCAACCTTTCCAAATAAAGGAGCAGCCTGAACAGGAGGCTGTTACTCATTGCTTTGCTCCATGAAGGTCTTTGCTTGTATGAGCCTTCCACACTCAGCTGGACTGAGACTAAAACCAGTGAAAATAACACTAGTTCCACTCAAAAACTTGGGTTAGTCACTGGAATTTAGCAGTTTGTAAAAGGTCCTGAAAGGTTTAAACAACAGCTATTGTTTATTAACCATACACAAAGTCACAGATTAATAAATTAAATGGTAGCTGAAAGTAAAGGTTGTTTCATCTAAAGCAGGGTCAGTTTGCATACTGGATGTAGTGAATAGCTTTCAGCTCTAATTAGTGTATTAACTTAGCAAATAGAAGACTTCCAAGCTTTAATTTCCTTTAAAAATGGAATGGTTTTGAGTTCCTTTCCGAATACATTTCTACACGAGCTCTTACGGGTTGCTTCATAGCAATCTATACCCGTGTTCTATATGGGGTAAACGAAGCAGAAGGCAGGTTGCATTTATCCTATGACAAGATGAAAAGCTGATTACGCAGATGAGTGCAGATGAAGTGGAAACCTCTCAGAGATTAGGTTTTGCTCTCACTGTGCCCTACATTGCAGCCCAGCCTGACATAATCATTTCATGTTGGTTGCTTTCTGTGAACTCTTGTTTCCACACAAATCACGTGTTTGCAAAATGAAGTTACTAAGAAAGTAATTGTTAATCTTTGTTTCAAAGTACTAGACATCAGAAGAGCAAGACTTTCTTTCAGCCAGGGTTTTTTCCATTCCCTAGCCTGCAGACATGTCTCAATATGCAGAGTATGACCTAGTACATGTGTAGGTGACCAGCTGACGGTCAAAAAATATCAGGTAAAAAGTAGGAAAGCTCGTTTTGTTAACTTTTCAAAAGGAGAGGAAGATGTGAGTGGTCTGAAGTGATAAGAATCTGATAATCTCTAGTGTTTCAAATAGAGGTAGATGTTTTCTCTTTAAGTTCAGTAAGATCATACTTATTTATGAAAGATTTACACAATGTGATAATAAAGAATTTAATAAACCAATTCATGAAGCAGAATGAAATGTGACATTTTCAGGAGGCTACAAGTTACAGTGAGAAAAAGTATTTTGGTGCAAGATTTGACTACACAGGCAAGGATCTTAAACGCCTATGGAAATTACAAGATAATTTCTTTCTCCTAATTGTGTCTGTTACTAGAAATATTTTAACCTTAACTCTGTTACTACTGAATTGTCGCTATAATTTTTACCTAAATCAGTTATTCCAAAAGCCTTTTTCTCCATTCTTCAGAACGGAGAACTTCCAGGGAAGAGTAGCAGGAAGATTACTTATGGAAAAATGAGATTCTTGCTCCGCCTAGAATTGTCCCTTGAAATACTAAGGTATTTCATGAGGTGGTTTAGGACTGCAGCTTGTATTCTGATTTTCCTCTTCTAGCAGTGATAGGAGTAGAGGAGAGAATTCCTTGTCCTCTAATGTTGCAGTCCAGAGTTACGTCTGGTTCGCTTGAGGGCTGTATTGCAATTACTGTGGTGAGCGGTAGCGGCATGATTGGCAGCGATGCTCATCCAGGAGGAGAACAGATTTGACGGATTATGCAACGGCAGTTAACGACGAAAATAAGCAGGCTGCTGCCGTGATGCGTTAGCTTCCCTCGGCCGCACGCTTTGCCGGAGAGGCTGTTTCTGACACCTCCAGGGCCGGCAAGTCCGTCCCCGGGAGCGGCGCAGCTCCACGCGCGCCGGAGGGACCCGCTGCCGCCGCCGGACCGCGCGCGGAGCCGGCGCGCGCCAGCCGCGCAGCTCGCCGATTGGCCAGTGCCCGACAGCGCGGCCCGCCCATTGGCCAGCCGCGCCGTCAGTCCCGCCCCGCGGGAGGGAGCGGTGCGGTGCGGCGCGCGCCCCGCAACGGGAGCGCCCCGGGAGGCGGCGGCGGCCCCGGAGGAGGAGGCGGGAGCGGCCCGGAATAGCGCGGGGCAGCCGCAGCCCTGCCGCCGCCCGGCATCCCGCGTCCTTCTCGGCACCCAAAACAGCCGCAGGAGCATCGCCACCCGGCGCGCTGCCTCTCGCAAGGTAATGTTCTTTCGTTCACTTGCCCACCGGTCTGCCCATCTGCTCGGTTCCCCGCAGTGGCTCTGTCGCAATCGAGTGGATTACAAAATAAAACCACTAATTCAGGACTGCAGGGAACGGATCTGTTTGGCTGTCATTAGCATCTCGTTTTCTCCCTGGCTGCTTATGTATAAATAGCTTCTGGGGGATCACGAGAGCTGGGATCTCTTAGTTTCTCTTGAGGTCCGGAGAAAGTCCGTAGATTTCCTCCCTCCCCCTTTCTTGACAGCGCTATTAAAGTAAATTTAACTGGATTACTTCCCCCCGCCCAAAATGACTCTTAAAACTATCCTCGATTTCTTCTCGTCTGGTGTGCGGGATAGGTGCAGCGAAGCGAGGAATGCAGATTGCTGTAATTCTGTAGCGTTTGATGTGTGCAAATACCGTCGGGCACTCGGGAGGGCAGATGAGTGGGAAAACACGTGACAAATATTTACAGCGTTCAGACAATCTGTTACTCTGGGTTGTGGAGCTTACAGGGGTCACCATTGCAGATGAGGCTGATGAACTGTTACTGACGAACTGAGTTAGAATGCATTTGGATGCTGGCATTTGCTAATGTCTTTTACATGCAGGAAAAAGATACCGACATTCTGGAGAAACCCTTCTCTTGCTGCTTTGCACAGTACCCTTTCTTCAGCTGCAATATTAAATCACATCATGATACAACAGACAGAGTTGGTCTGGGACCTGTATATATTTAGTCCTTCCAGCTGTCCCACAGTCTTGTCTTGTGATACTTGTTTTCTCAAGTGTGTAGCAGGAATCATAATGAGTTCTTTTCTTGTAGCTTCACAGAAAATCAACCAATTTTTAAAAATTGCTGAGAAATTACAGAGGAAGGAATTTTTAATACGTTCCTAGTTTTAGTTATTTTTTATGCCCATTCTTTGAATAATTCATGATGGCTTTAATGATCATTTTACTTGTAGAAATATCTTGTGCAGGCGTTATTATTAAACTAATATGTACACATAGAATGATATTTCTACAAGTATATCAGTAGTATTCCTGTGAAGTTTAGGTAAATCACTTCCACATAATGCTGTGAAACTTTCACCTTTGGGTAGCTTGGACTCTGCTTGCAGGTGAATAGGCCTGTTTTGGTAAGTTTCAGCAGAAGCAGTTCCGCAACGTTGGGTTAAATGGAGAGTGAATGCTTTTTTATGTTACTATAAAAAAAGAAACTGTCAACGCATAACATCAACTTAATTTGAAGGACTGTTCTGAAGATAGAAAGTTGCAGTTTGGTATGAAATCAAACATGTTGTGAGCAATGGAAATAAGTTTTCACTTGAGCTGAACCTATCTCACTGAAAGACAAGTGGCATGGACATGCACGTTCCTCTGTGGTTTTTTTAATGGATATATGTGTAGGGGGTACAGCTACATGGGCATGAGTGACTTAATCATGTAGTAAACAACAGGACAATGTTTCTCTAATATTTTGCATCTTGTGAAGGTAACATTGAAATTGAGGCATAAGTAAAAGATAATTATCTCTGTAGAGATTTTCTTACATAGACAGGTATTTCCAGGAAATTGGAATTTTTCCTTTCAATTTCTGTTTTCAGATTTTTATGTCTATAAAGTGAAAGCTATAGGCAAATATGAAGTAGAAAAATGGGAAATGGCTGGGTTTCAAAATAAATGCCAAGGTAATGAATGTCAGCTTTATACTGACATTTGTCAGGATATAAAAAGGTGGTGAAGAAACAGTTCTGCCTGGGATATGAAGAACTACTTGGCAGGGGGTGGGCAGTGAGGGCTTTGTATTTCTGGTCTTTCATTGGGGGTGTTGCATTTGGGGTTTTTTTGTTGTGTTTGTTTGTTTGTTTTATGTTTACCTAGGAAAAGGCCTAGGGCCTTCACACTATCATTTAACAAGGTCATCCTTTCTGAGGCTTTGATCCTGCTTTAACTTGCACACATAAAATGTTTGAAAATTGAGCCAAAAGTCAAAGCAGCCTTTGCAATTAAATCCAAATAATACTTTCCAGACAGTAGTCAAGAGTAGAGGAAAAAAAGCAAGAACAATCACAGAGGTCTTCTTTAAGGCTCTAAGGTTGGATGGCTTTTTACTCCTAGAGTATAATATTTAAGAACTGAATGAGTTCTTTTCTTAAAAACACCCAACTTTTCTATGTGTCTTTATGACGCTGTTTCCAAAAATTAGTTTGTGTCCCTTTCTCCACCCAGTCTTCCTGGAATCTAAGTCTGTCAGCTTTTAATTTTTCTTTAGCTATTTTGGCATTAAATTACTTCCTCTTTTAGCTTGGTTCTCATATGACTTAAAAAGATATACAATCTGAATGTATATTCCATTAGGGTTTAGGTATCAGGAAGAATACCAAAATGCAGGAAACTGGCCATCATGGAGTAAACAAATAGATATAACTCAATGGAATCCAAGCCTAAACCAAGTGTCAATTGCTTCTCCTGTTTCAGCATGTTTTATATATTTATACATTATTCCTTGATGACAACCCCTTATTTTTTAGTTAGCAATCATGTCACTGCTGTAGTTGCTAGCTATGACCATGAATGTTTATTTCCCCTTACTTAGAGACAGTAGTGCAAAGACCGCAATAATATTTTAATGAAAAATCTCAAGTTGGTTCTTGATTTTTTTAAATCTGGTTTAATGTCTAGTGCCCAAAGTATTTCAAACCTCCTCTGAGACAGTGGAGCCTATAAAGCCTAGATCTGCCTGTAACAAGAAACCCAAGGAAAGGGTTCTTTTTGCCATGATCATTTAGTCTTATGCAATTTCATTGCATCTTTCCAGATTAATATTTGTCATTTTTCTTTCCTGTAAGTGTTGCCAGACTAGAGATACAGTATGTATAGCTAAATATGCAGTATATATATCTCAGCACTTCTGGCTGAGAAGCTGGAAAGAAAGCACACAAAATGTGATGCATGAGTTCTTATCCAAGTCACTGTGTCCTAGCCAGGCAGGTACTACCATTTCTTCTCTTTCCATGGAAGATTGAACCTCCAATCATTACTTGACTTTAAATCCAGTTCTAAGGGGCTATAGTTGAGAGCCGATTATCTCCACAAGACCATATACATTTTGTTGAGTTGGACCCTTAGAAAATGACAATAGACCTTTAAATTCTTTAAATTGAATTGTTAATGTCCTCCATGTAAAGAGTCATCAAGTCTTATAGATTAATTTAAATGGTACTACTGAAATCTTGAAGTAAAATGGGCATTTCTTATGTCAAGATTTAAGTTGTCATTTTTCTCAAGTCATTCTCTTGATCCTGTGGTATTTTAAGCCTATTATATTGCAATACTGTGCTCTTCATGTTTTAGTCTTATTGCTTCTTTTCCCAATGAGGGTTGTATTGTCGA
Organism: Haemorhous mexicanus; assembly: GCF_027477595.1. Lineage (NCBI taxonomy): Eukaryota > Metazoa > Chordata > Aves > Passeriformes > Fringillidae > Haemorhous > Haemorhous mexicanus. The sequence continues at coordinate 33,956,147 of NC_082346.1, forward strand.
TAAGTTAGAACTTCCATGAGGGGTTTATGTAACCTGTTTAATCTTAAATTAATTTGGGTTTTATCACTGTTTAAAAATATTTTTATTGGTAAAAATGCATTTGCTGTTGACAGACTTGCTGAATTTAATAAAAATTCTGTGTTCAATCTTCCATGATAGGGAGCAGACCAAGAAAACTACAATGACATATAAGCAATTAACCACTTTCAAGACTTTTAAAATTGTTAATGATAAGATACTTGGCACTGATAAAACAAACTAAATGTATATCTAAAACCCAGTGCTTACTTCTTTACCAGACCTTTTGAAAACCTATTATCTCTCCTTGCAGTTTGGTTTATAATTTTTTGTTATTTGCAGTTGTATTTTGAAACCATTTAGCTATGTATGAAATGCTACTAGCAAAAAGTTGGAATGAAGAATACAAGGGCAACCGTAGTTCTCTAATCTAATACTTTCTGCTTTGAAGTGTTAATATTATCATCCCAAGTCATTACATCCCATTTCATCTCGTACAGCCAAGGTTTTCGAAACTTGAATTATTGTTAGAATTTTTGAAACAGCCCAACATCCCTTAAGGCTAAAGTAATTTCAAGACCACTGAAATTTTTGAAGGGAGAAAAGTTAAAAGCATTACTGAGTTTATTCTTAACCATTGCATAATTTTTGAAAAAATATGCATAATTAAAAATAGATTAGTTTACCTGTCAAATATATTCTTTTAGAAAATTGTTCTTGATTCTTAAGAACTTAATGTGGGACAGAGTCTTTGACCTTTAACTGCAGAAAATATATTCAAAACCTGCTTTATTTTGTGAAGGAGTCCTTCAATAGGTAGAAAATGTTGTTATGGGAGAGGTTTTGATTGCTGTTATTATTCTTTAAATTCAATTTCTCTCTTGTTTTCACCATCCTTATGATTTTCACCTCATTCTGAGATTAGTCCAAACTTTTTGCAGCTATATTTTCTTCCCTTGCTGATGAAATAGCTCAAACATTTGCTGTAGTGTAGCCTTTTTGATACTTTCTTTGCTTTCCCTGAATACCGTACTGGGTTTAAAGTTCAGGATACATGGCCAGATAAGTCTGTGAAAGTGATGTTTGGTGAAAGACCTCTGATCTAAAAGGCTGTACACTAAATGCCTCATTTAAATATCACCATGAAACTAACAAGCATGGGCATTCAATAAATAAATAAATAAATAAATATGTTCTTTCTTGGTTTGGGGAAATTAAAGATGATATTAATACAATACAGAACAAGATGCAGCTCTTGCTGAAGAGTTGGCTGAAGAGTTGGCTACTTGAACAGGCAAGATTAAAGCTTTTGGACAAAGATTAACATGAAGATGATATTTTTATTTAGAAAATACTTATTTAATTCATGTTATTTTCCCGTAGAAATATCCTATACTTGCTGCCAGAAGTGGAAACAAGTTACTGTGTATCCTGTAAAACTTACCCTTTGATAATGTATTGAGAAAAAATGTTTTATTGCAAAGGGGTATTATCTATCTGGGTTAAAACTGGAAAAAGTCATGTGTGCAGTTTATGACCCAAGTCTGACATGTACAAATATGATATTGCAAGTTTGTTGTTTTTTTGTTTACTGTAAATGTAATTTTTTAATCTTACTTTTTCTGATAATATATTTTATCAGGATTTTTTTATCAATAATATTTTTGTGCTTGAATATGTAAAGGTTATATTTTAGATAATGTGAATAGTTTGTCTGTAGTAGCTGTTCTGGTCTAGTATGGCTTTTTGTTTGTTTTTTCTTTGTTGCTTGAAAATCAGCTGACAGTTAATAAGTGCAGCTTTTAAGACATCTGTGACCTGAGGCAAAAGATATTTTCCTCTTGCCTCTAATTACTTTTTACATCACTATATGAGTTCAGTTAGCCACTACCCTCTGTACACATATTGAGTAGTTTTCTTTTTTAAGTTATAAGATTTGATTGTCAGTGTTCATCTTAGGTACAAAGGATATAGGGAAGGTGTCAGGGATGTAGGGATGTTGTAGGGGAGAGTTATTTGTCTGAATGAGGTATATATATTGATGTAAAACTAGTAAAACACTGTATACCATGTGATTGCTGTTGAGGAATAAACTCTGTCTTTATTTTAAAATAGACAAAATAATTGTAATATTTATTTTAATTTCTAGATTTGGCAAAATTCTCTTTTTACAGACTTTTCTGAACTATAAGAGACCCAAAATGATCATTAAGTCCAACTCTTAAGTGAATGGCACATGCAAGGATAGACCTCACAACTTTGTCATTATTAGCACCATGCTCTAAGCAACTGAGCTAATTACAGGTTTTCTTACCATCAAAGAGAGTTTGGGGTAATGTTTGTTTGCTTGTTCATAAGCATCTTTTGCATCACTTTGAATCATAAGTTTGGGCTTCTGCATATGGTGAGAGTATGAGGAATGTTTTTAGTGGTACTTACCTTTCAGTTTGCCTCTTCAGCAATCAGAAAACTGTTAAGTTTTGAGGAAATCTGAAGATTTCCTCATCTTCAGATAACAAGGATGATGTATTCAGAGATCGGGGTTTCAGATTTTTTGTTTCATGGACTCTGTCCTTGATTTCCTGGTTCTTGGTGTTGGATTAGATTGAACAGAATGACACAGCCAAAGGATGTATTTATGGTTAGAAATTGGTTTTGGTATACAAAGCTTTGCACTGTGGATTGACTTAATGACTTTCCACCCTATGTTTTGGGTTATTTCTGTTTCATCTGAATTTGTTGGCAGGACTCTAATATGCTTTATACTTCCCTTGTGCCCTTGGATGAGATCTGAAATTTAATAAAGCAGCTTCCTGTCTGGCATAGACTCTCTTTTATATTCCTTGATGCTCTCTTTGCTGGTGTAATTCAGTGCTTGTGAAGTTGAGAAGAGCAGTATTTTAAACTACTATTGCTAACAATAAGCAGTATCATTCAAACTACTATACAAATAATTAAATACTCTAAACTTGGTTGGTATTTTTGTGTGTGGTGTTTGGTTTGGGTTTTTTGGGGTTTTTTTGTTGGTTTTGCCACAATCCAATAAACACAATGTAGACTTAGAGTTGGAAAGTTCTTTATGGAATTCTTTTATTTATGTCAAAGCTGCTGGAAGGAGCTGTAATATTTTGTCTTCATTAAGATATTACAACCTTTATCTTTCTAATGATGATATCTTTAAGTCTAATGAAAATTTGAAAGGACCTCAGAGAAACCTGAGATTTTAGGCAAGAGAAGAAAATGATGGTATTTGTCTCTATCAAACCAGTTGTGCTCAGTAAACAAATATTATGGTAATTTCATTTCATTGTCTTCGAGCTTGTGATGTGAAGCCTTGGTCTGTTCACATTTTTACTACCTTCCCTCTACCATGCTTCTTCTGTTGTGATGTGTTAATTAGCTACATAGCTCAGAACATTAGTCATAGTGTGCTCAGAAACAGGTTGTCACCTAGTAACAATCAGGTATTAGGGAGAGCTGGGAAAATAAGGAATTTCAATTCTGGCTTACTTAAGTATCAGAGAAAGGAGGAAGACCATCTGTCATGCTGAGAAGTGAATAATGTGTCCTGCTAGAGAAAAGGAGCTGTAGGAATAGGGTTCTGGGTTTTTAAGAGCACATTTTGAACAGCATAATGAATGGATGTGTTGGCATTAGACTTTGAAGACCACTGTGACATTTTTTTGTCGTTGTTAAACTGAAAGAAAATCCATCAGCAGAGCTGGTTTGCTTTTCAGCTGCCTATTTAACAACTTCAGCTGTTCTTTCCAGTTATTTGCTTTCTCTAAGTAGATGTTTTTTTTTCCTTGAAGCAGTATTCCTTACAACCTGAATCCCACTGGTCTGCTACTATTCATTGGAAAGCTGCATAGAGAAACTTAGCAATGATGCTGAAGGTTGTTTTCATTGCCCCATCTTATATGTTCTGTAGGTAGAATTTTAAGTTTTCTTGGAATAATAGGATTTCTACTTAACTTGTACACTTTGCCTGAATGTGCCTTTATTTTAGGATATTTCATTCCCTATAGTAAGGTTTGCAGTAGATGCAGTTTTATAAACAGATTGCAAAGTAAACAAAAAAGTTGAGGATGAGTGTTGCAATAACATTAAAAAGTCCTTTACCAGTTTCTTTCCTTGACATAATTCTCCTTATCGTTTCTTATAATGCTTCTGCTTATAGAGCAGAGAGTTCCCGTCTTTCTTTGTTTTCTGATGGAAAAAAGGTAGAATAAGATGCTGAAGGCTATAAAGTAAAAATGTTTTCTTGGTCATAAATATATCTACTAGTAGAAATAAGCTTCAAAATACCAGTAAACAATGCTGTGCATGGTATCAAATTATCTTTTAAATCTATGGAAATTTTGATACAGAATATGGCATTGGCCTAATGGTGACAAAGTGTCCTTTCTGTTATTGCTCTTGTTACTATTGCTGGTATTTTTTCTAATCACTGACTTTTAATACTTAATTTCAAAGCCTGTGAAATTTTTTTCCGTACAAGGAGTTATGCTCTACTCACAGTGATTCTACATTTTAATGTGTCAATGTGTGTGTACCAAACCCATTGTTTATTTGGTGTAACTAAGAAGAAACTAATAGGATGTAGCCTTTATACTAGGTTCAATCTGGCATAAATTTGTTATTCAAAGATAATACCATTTAAAAAAAAGACTCAGTAGATTTGTGAATTTCTTAGTGAAAAAGAGCTTTTAATTTTAATCAATTTTGTAATATGATTCAAGGAGAGCTGTAGGTCTTGTTTCAATAATGTAATGATTCAGAACCCAGATTAGATTGGAAGAGCTGCTTGGTTTTTGGGAGGGGCATAGCTCAGCAAATCTGTGCAGCTGAGACAAGGGCTAGCTAGTTCTCTTATTTACACAAATCATCTTTTGTCACAGAAACCCACCCAAACCCAGGCATGTACTGAAAGTAATGTGCTCTACAGAATAGGGCTGACTTGAACCTGGTGATATCATAGATGTAATTTGAGGATAGTAAATTTGATCATAATGTCTGAGTCTATAGCTACTATAGATCTACTATAGGTCATTCATCTATAGTTTCCATGATGCTCTATCCTAAGGGGTGTTCACTACTGCTTGACTGAAGAATGAGTAGGGTTAAGACAGCTTCTAATACTTCTATATGCAGAACGACTCTTGAGTGCGTCTGCACCACCTGCATGATCGCTCTATGCTAGAGAGCAGCAGGTGTGCACAGCTGGAGACAAGGAAGACTGGTGAGGCAAGAGGTGAGGCTGCTCTTTTAGGTAGTCCTCAGCCTTGCACAATGAGTTAAAACAGGAATAAAAGAGGAAACAGAATGGCGTATTTTTCTCAGATGCTCTTACAAGTCTATGAAACAGCCAGCCAGTCTTCAACAAAAGTAGTGACTAAAGGTTTTGCACATTTCTACCACTTCTATACTTGAAGAGTTTTCTGAATTATGCCATTCAGCTGTTAACTCCTGGCGAACAGAATTAAGGAGCTCATATGGCTCTAATGGAACATTGTTCTTACTTGTTACTAAAGACAGATATCACCTCTGTCTTTAAGGATTTTGTGTACATTTTAAGAATTTTCCTGGCATGAAGAATGATATTACTCAAAGTAAATGGAAAGTCTGAAACTGTTTAAAGAACATTATAAACAGATGCAAAGGACTGCTTGTTGATGTTTTGGGTAAATGCTGCTTGATTCTTAGAGTTGGACTTCACTAATTACTTTTAATAATTTATGGACATCATTATAAAATGATATCTAAGTCTGCAAATAAAAACTGATACAAAACTTGTAAATTTTTGGACCTCAGCAAAACTTTCAATACTGTGTCTCAAAATACAATATCCTTCTGGACAAAATGTCCAGCACACAGCTGGATAAAGACATCATAGGATGGGTGAGCAGCTAGCTCACAGGTCAGGTACAAAGGGTTGTAGTGAATCAGGTGACATCAGACTGGTGACCTGTCACTAATGGGGTTTCACAGAGCTCCATACTCAGCTCTGTGCTCTTCAACATCTTCATTAATGACTTAGATGCAGAACTTGAAGGAATACTAAATAAGCTTGCTGATGACACTAAATTGGTAGGGGCTGTTGACTCCCTCAAAGGCGGGGAGACCCTGCAGAAAAATCTTGACAAGTCAGAGGACTGTGCAATCACCAACCCCATGAACTAAGGGAAAGTGCTGGATTCTGCACCTGGGATGGGCAACCCTGGATGTATGGACAGACTGGGGAATGAGAGGCTGGGAAGCAGTGCCACAGAAAGGAACCTGGGGGTCCTGGTTGATGGCAAATTGAGCAGGAGTAGGCAGTGCCCTGGCAGCCAGGAGGGCCACCTCTGTCCGGGGGTGCATCAGGCACAGCATCAGCAGCCAGGCAAGGGAGGGAATTGTCCCCTCTGCTCTGCTCTGGGGTGGGGTGGCCTCATCTCCAGTGCTAGAGGCAGTTCTAAGAGCTATAGTATAAGAAAGATATGAAGCTCTTAGAGAGTATTCAAAGGAAGGCCATGAGAATGGTGAAGGGTCTGGAGGGGAAGCCTTAAGAAGAACAGCTGAGGTCATTCATTTTGTTCCACTTGGAGGAGACACCTTCTTGCAGTCTTCAACCTCCTGCTGAGGGGAAGCAGAGGGGCAGGTACTGATCTCTTCACTCTCATGAACAGTGTCAGGACTTGAAGAAATGGTATGAATCTGAGTCAGGGGAGATCTAGACTGTATATCAGGAAAAGGTTTTTCACCCAGAGGGTGGTTGGGCACTGGAACAGGCTCCCCAGGGCAGTGGTCACAGCACCAGCCTGATGGAGCTCAAGAAGCTTTTGGACAATGTTCTCAAGCACATGGTGTGACTCTTGGGGTGTCCTGTGCAGGGCCAGGAGTTGCATTTGATGATCTTGACAGGTTCCTTCCAAATCAGCTTTTCCTATGATTCTATGAAATATGTTACATAGTAAAATGACAGCTTCCTTTTAAATACTGTTGCCTAAGTTTAACTCTTTTAAAATGATAAGTTCTGTTGCATTTATGCTGTTTCAGTGGAAAACTGAAATTCTTGAATTTTTCAGTGTAGGAGCAGGTGTTCTCTAGCTTTTTGTGCTCCTGGGCTTTAGGTCTTTCCCTGATGCTTATGCATTTCCTAATGACTTCAGACTTCTCCACTTTAATAGTGGTAGCAGAATTCCAGATAAGAAAAACAATTTCGTTCTCAAAAGGGGCAAACAAACTTCCATTTGTAAATATATCCAGTGTATGTAAATGTAAATATATCCAATCTGTAGGAAGAAAATATGTGATGAAAAGGACAGGAAATAAAAAAGTTCAAAAAATCTGCCTATAAAAGTACAATTACACTATTGCATATTGATCCAAAATAGATTTGTTTACTACTACCTGTATGCTAGCCAAGTAAACAGAACCTTTTTTTTTTTTGTTATTCCAAGTTTTCTTGATGTCTTGGCAGTTCCACAAAAAAGTACGAGAAGAAAATATTCAACCTTTTTTATTGTCTAAATGTTTTCTTGATAAATTAAGCGGTGAGACCTAATTACATTGTGATGGTGTTATGTTGGTGCTTGTGCTGAGTAAAAAGGCAACAGGCATGCTTGAATGGTTCTTTTTACTAAATGTTCAACAGCAAGTTAACTTTTAACAGAGAGAGGGCAAGAGATTCCACCATTCAAAAGTAAAGTCTCTTTGAAAGGGGTGTTTTAGTGACCATCTTGTGACCTGTGGCACAGCATTGACTGAGAACCCTGTAGGCAGAGGAGTGATGTATGAGAGAGAAAGATTCTGACTCCAACTATGAGTATTGGCAATGTCATTGTTTTTGTGTCAGATTTTCAAGGTAAAAGATTTGTACCAGAAAATACTGAGAGAAGATTGTGCTTCTGCAGGCTTGTTATTTGTCATATTAAATTTGCCTTAATCAAGTTTGACAGGCTTCTCTTTATTTTTTCCAGCAGACAATATTATTGTTGAAGATTAGTCAGATGCCTTCCGTCCATTCCCTGCCTCACATGCTATGTCATGCAAGCTTTGGAACACTTAGAACGTAATTTAAACGAGTGACTAATTTGGCAAGCATAATGGAAGGCACGCATACCATCCTCCTGTTGCACAAACCCATTACAGAGCTTTGTTACATCAGCTTCTATCATCCAAAGGGGGAAGTCACAGGATTTACTTACATGGGCTCTGGAACTCTGGATAGAACCAGTGACAGTTTCTGTGGCTGCTATCAAGTGAGGGGAACGTTAGACATGGCCCTGAGAGAACGGCCACATAAAGACCGTGGAGTTATTATTTTCAAGCCAACTACCACAAAAGACCTTCTCAATGAAATGTACAAACTAACTGCTGAAAAGGAAAACCTATTATCCAGTGTTTTGAGCTCTCATCATATTCCAGACCTTAAGGCAGGACATCAGGAGGAAAAGCGACAGGATGTTTCCGGAGTCCCGAAACTTAAAGGTGATAATTACTCCAGTCTTACATATCAACAGGAGTTATTGCTGGATTCTACAAAGAGAGACAATTTGAATCACAAAAAAATGAGGAAACACAAAAGGAAAGAGAGCTTTGAGGAGATCAGACATTGTAAAGAGGGAAAAAAGATACATGAACATCTCTTTTTACTGAGTACACAAGACATGCAACAGAAAAATAAGATGGTCTCCACAAGACTTTCTACCAGGAGTTATCCCAGCTCCTTTTCTCCCTCCAGCTGGCTAACAGTAAAAGGTAGGGATAATTTACCAGTAGACAATAGAATACAACCAGAAAGGTGGATAGAAGAGGGGTATTTTCTTAAGAGTAACAAAGCTGTGAAATTGGATGCTGGCTTACCAAGTTCTAGCTCAAAAGACATCAATGATGTTGTTGCAGTTGAACCAGCGGATAATGCAGAATGCATTCCTGAAGTTACCAAGGTACAACAGAGGACCACTTTGGTGAATTCATCTCACTACAGTCTGTCTAACAAACTTGAGACATTAAGTAACACTGCAGCTGCTAAAATCTTGAAAAGTCGCAAGTATGCCGAGCCAGTATGCAAGGAGAAACCAGGAATCACAGGTCTTGCTGAAGTCCAGGATTTCGACACTTGTTTTAAAAAATTTACCAACCCCCCTGCAGAGTCTTTGCCTGACTCTCACAGAGATAACAAAACCATTTCTCCCGTTCTCACAACAGCACATAACGAGGTTATAGCAAGAAGTGATGTATACTCTGTAGATGAAGCTGCTGGAGACTCTAATAACAGTGTGCTGCAGGAAAAGGAGGAAGACAGCTCTGGTTTGCAGTACAAAGCAGAGAGAGTGCACATTACTGATGAGTCATGCAACCTTGTGGGAGCAGTTAATAAAGCTCTTCTGAAAGTTATCCGGAGCGACAGTTTAGATGAAGCTGCAGAATGGAAGAGACTGCAACAAATTACAAGAGTAGACAGAAACCTGCCAGGCTCACTATATGAGAAAAGGACCACGGTATCCCGGGGAAACGGCAAGCATTTATTTTTGAACCTGCCTGTAAATGAAATTCCTGATATTCCTCAGACAAGCAATAATCTTAAACTGGAAGAGAAAAGGCTGCATTCACCCCCATTAGCAGCAGTGAGTAATGTTTTTAGTAATTCATATCCGCTATCTAATACACACAAACAAATGTCACCCATTCCTTCTCCGTTATCTTCGAGACTGCCCAGCCCGCAGCTGCACCACCGGATCCTCCCGCTGCCAACACAGAACACCGAGGACGAATCCATGCTCAGTGACTATGGCCATGGAAGGCACGGTGCTGTAAACTTCTCTTTCAGTGATTTGGAGCCACAGTTCTATCGGAAGTTTTCTGATCCTGGAGAACTGGGATTTGCCAGCAGACAACGGGGCCTACATCAGAATGCAACTGCAGGACAATTTGAAAAGTGTGCTGTGCAAGAAAAGTTAACTACTCGGACACAGCAGAATTTCTGTCCAGGTCAGTCCTATTTTATGCATTTTTAAACTAATAGAATTAACCAAGCATGAAAGTCTTTAGTGTTTTCTCGGCTTGGGTTTTTTTAATACTAGCTATTAATAATAAATATTTTGTTAAATAGAAAAACTATTTTTCACTACTTACAGACTGGGTAAAAAGTTGCTGAAATTTTTAAACAAAAGTTACAGCTATAAAAGGTTTCAAGGTGCATTTTTCTGTCAGCTTATTTTCAGTGTTGTTACTGAATGACCTCTTAGCCAAAGTTAAGGAAAAATCTTTCCGTGTGAAATGAAAAAAGCTCACGTGCTTATTTTCCTGCCTTTCCTGTGCTGTGTTCTAGTCTTTCAAAGTGTTATGGTAACATTTATTCTCCAATATGTTCTTTTTGCTTGTTTGGCTTAACTTGTTTGGCTTATAGAATATTTTCTGAATATTTTCTACAGTGCCTTAAGTATAGGACTGGTGCTTTGACCATTTAGCTACAAGGTTGATGCAAATTCTGTAAGAAAAGGCTTGTTTTTAAAATGATTGCATGCAGGTGTCATGTTACAATGTATTTGAGTACAGTGCATGGGTTTATTTATAAAGATATACTGTGTAAAAATGCATAATTATTTTTGTTAGCTAGAACATCACCATCTATACCCTTCATTTTTAACTTAAGGAGTGGGAAGGCTGAAGGACCTAATTCTGCAGTGATCTAGGTGTGGCTCAGACTGGTCCCTCTGTCTTATGGGGGGCTGGCAGAGCAAAGCGACACAAAAAGGGAATTCCAGAAGGGGAGGGATGTGAAACTATTACCTTAGCCAGAGGGTGTTTAATACTGCCCATGAGGTTTGCATTTATGCCGGCTACTTCTAGAAGCTGAGCTAGTTCCACTCAAGACTAAATCAAGTTTAAGGTGTTGTTTGGTGAGTTGGCAAGGCTGAAAAGATGGGTGCTATGCTTGTCTTTCGTTCCTTTCTTGGTTGCTGTTTTGCTGGGCTGTCCTACCCCTCTCATTACATCTTGTACTCATTGTACCTTTCGGTGAGCTGGCTGAGCTGACAAAACCAGCAATTTCACCGCTTTATAAGAATAAAGTAGCACAGCAAATATTTTTCTCTTTGTTTTGCATTAGTATTTTCTAACTTATTGCATCATTTAGAATTGTTGGATGTGGAACTGTACCTATTATGCTGTACTCTTGGACTGTCTTTGCCTGGGATAGGGTTAATCTTCTTTACAGTAGCTTGTATGGAGCAGCGGTTTGGATTTGTGATAAAAACAGTCTGGATAACACCAGGATGTTCTAGCTTGTGCTGAGCAGTGTTTGCACAGCATCAATCCCTTCTCTGTTTCTCATTCTGCATCCCCCCACTGAATAGACCAGGGGCTGCACAATAGGCTGGGAGGGGTCACAACCAGACAGATGACCCAGACTAACTAAAGAGAAATTCCCTGCCACATAATGTCATGCTCAGGAATAAAAGTGAAAAGAGGGGGCTTTAGAAGGGTTAGCCATCTTTAGCCTGGGACCTGGTAGGGCATCAGTCTACCCATGGGAGGCGGTGAGTGATTGCTGTAGCATCATTTGTCTCATTTTTTTTCTTCTCACCTTTTCTATTTATCTTTCACTTTTTAAACAAGTTTTTTTTTGTTTGTTATCTTGACCCCCAGTTGTTGGGGTTTTTCCATGCCTCTCCCCCCATGCCATTTGGGGAAAGGGAGGAGGAAGAAAATGAGTCTTTGTGAGGTGCTTATTTTCCCACTGGGCTTAACCCACAATGGTTTTACAAGAAACAAAACAACACACATACATACTAATGGCATCTGTTAGCTGAAAATCCTGGCTATTAAGCAGAAACATCTTTGTGAAGAGAAGAAAAGCAAACAAGCCCTATTTTAGTTCTTGCTTACATTTACCTGGCAGCGTTAATACAGACAGAAGATATCACAAGATTTTTTTTTTTTTTGGTTTGGTTTGTTTGTTTTTTTTTTTCAAGTATGATTGCATGCCAACATTATTACTGGTGTGTCAGAAAATCTGTGACTTTAAGGAAAAATTCCCTGTTTTGCTGGCATATATAATACTGTAGATATGTCTCTGGATCTGGGATAATGACTTCCATTTCCATCTGAGCCAGGGGTAGAATCATTCATCTTGACAGAGCATTTGGATGGAATACCACTCTTCTGTAAACATATATGACTAATAGCTAACTGACTATAGTTCAGTGAGACAAATTATGTACCTGCAATTTTAGTTAATGTAAATGATATTAAGCTTTGCAGTTATAAACCTGCACTCCTTTGATTCTTATCAGATTGATTCTTATCAGATTCCTCCCATGTGTGAAGAGGAGAGTTCAAGACTATTTTTCAGATTTGTCTTCAGTGAGGTGTTATTGTGAAATGTTTTCTTTCAATTCCAATCAGTTATTAAATTGTGTAAGTATCTACAATGACTCTAAGAACTATGGATAATTTTGGTGAACTTTTTATCAGTCAGGTTGATTGAAAGATTTGCTTCATGGCAAAATTAATGGCCTTTTGTATATCTTTTCAAAGTTCCATTGCTATCATAGTATGCACTGTTTTTCTTCCTGAAAAACTTTTGGAGCCTTTTGTTACCCATGTAACTTTGTATTTGGGAAATTTCATTAATTAGTAAGATATTCTAATTTATTAGTTTAAATTACAAGTTGGATTTATCATACAGCTCTATACATAATTTTAATTCTCTTTTCTTGTCATTTGTAATCATGATTCTTCACAGACTTTCTCAATAATTGGCGAATATTCCTTTAGTCAAAACTGAAGCACCTAAGGTAGAGTGCTTGACTTCTGTACTTCCACTTTTTCTTAAATTCAGTTTCTTTATAGATACATAGATACATATATGGCACACATATAATAATTTCAATGCCCAAAGCTCTATTAGTAGTTAATTTGAAAGTACAGTTTACTGGATCTTCCTGTTGAAGTGCAACTATTGGTCATGGGAATAGGCCACAGCTTTCATCTTAGTAAGTGAATATTTAACTGGGAATAATTTATAGTTCAACAATAATTATTTGGCAATTTTCTCTGTAGGTGGGACTGGGAATCAAAATTCCTGTATTAGCATGCAATAGTTCTATTTGAATTATCAAAATTCTAAGAAAAAGCTTTAGAATAACTTAGGGCTTTCAAATGATAAACTGCTCCGTTGCAAGCAGCAAAACCAGAAGTACAAACACTAAAATTTATCATAGAATGACATTTATTAAATCCTCAGAAACATAATTCCTTCATTTCTGTATGAAATCTTTTTTACTCTAATATGAACTATATCATGCTTTTGTAGTCTTGGGGAAGCCTTTGAAAAGATCTTCAATGCATCTGAATATCAGATGCATTTTCTCAGGGAAGGATTTTCTGAGACCTTTTAGTTCCTGTCACTGCTTCTCTCTCAAGTTTCTACAGCAGTAGAAAAAATTAGGGAGAAAATTTTCAGAGCTATTCTATCAATTTAGTACTGAATAACATCAATATACTATTTTAGTAAGTATTGCCTGTAAGAGAAAGAAGATTAGGGGAATTTTTAGCAGTTATTGAAGTGAATTTGATTCAGAGCAGGAAACTTAAAAATAAAAATCATAGCTTCCAAGACAGTGACTGGTAGCTGTGCTTTGAGTCAGGATGAGACTGGCAAGGGTTATTCACCACACTTTCTGATATACATTTTACTCCTAATGTGGAAAAAAAGGAGAAAAATCTGCCAAGGGGGCATGGTGAAAGCAAGAAAGGGAACAAATGAGAAGGATGATGTTACCCTATCCCCAGCCAATGAATAATGCTCCTTTTTTGGTATCTAGTAGATGTGAAGGAAGAAGATACCCAGGAAACACAGAAATCCAAAGTTAGTAGGACTGTAGAGAAACTAAACCAAATTTGGAATAGAATGTAATGATTAGGTTTGTGTCAGGTAAAATGGCTGAGACTTATGGGACTGAAAAGAGAGGCCCATTCTCTTCTTACTCTCTATCTTCTTCCATTGAAGGCCTTCTCTCTTCACTTTTCCTTCACTTCTCTGCCACAACTTTGGTGTTTTTCTTGCTTTTTGGTAATTTGAGTCAAATCACTAAGCAAGCTGAAAACTGAGCCAGCAAGGAGAGAGGTGAGTAGCTTTGGCTGGTGGAGTGAGTTGGACAGTTCACAGTGGGCTGACGAAAACCACAGCTAGGATGAGGGAGGACATGCAAGTGTGGCAGAAAGGACAAGTGAGCAAGACCACCCCTCCTGCAGGGAATCATTTGATCCCCCAAAATCTCAGTTGCAGCTAAAAACTGGAAGGCAGAAGGCTGGCTGGGACTGGCTAAAATAGAAGCTGTTAGGAGTGGGAAATGAGATGAATCAAGCTGGACAAAGATACGGAGGGACTGTGATATTTTGAGTGGGTGCTATTAGTACTGAAGCAGGAAGAACAAGAGATGGAGGACAAGTGAGAAAGGGGAACTCCAAGACTGAGTAGAGAGTGTTACTTTGGCTGTGATAGAGAACATTTATGGAGTATGACAAAACAAGTAGAACATGGCTGATAAGAGATGAGATAATTTTTATTTTCATTTTGTTGGGAAAGCCTGCAAAAGGAACTTTAACCATTAGAATGTACATTATGGCTATAAATCGATCTGGCTTGCTGAGGTTTCATGAAGTCAGTGTTCAGTATCATGAAATTTTGGAGATGCAGAGAAGGGAGGAAGAAAAAGAAAAGTGAGGTAGAGTTCTGGATTTAAGGTCTTCAAAATTATAATGCTTATTGTGTTGTAGGTAAGAAATCTTAACTGCTTGAAGAGGTTGGTGAATATAAGTTTTTTAGGTTATTTCTCAAATAATTTTCCTTAATTGACTAGTTAAAGATGTTTACCCAAGAGTTATTTGCAATATATTCTGGATGTAATTGTAGATGCATCTGTCCCTGTCCCTGCTGATTATTAGATGGAGAGGGTTGTGTTTGCTTGTTTCTGCCAATGAGAATTTTATGGCAGCAGTTCACTTTCCATTAGAAAGAATTGAAAACAAACATTCTGGTAGTTTTGTATGGCTGTCAAAAATTACACACAGCCATTTGGAAACGTGCCAATTGCTAATGGCTATCCCTGGAGATCAACTTTGCAGTCTCAAAATATAAAAGTACTTCAAGCTATAAAGAACTGTTTACTATGTAGATAAATACTTGAATAAGTTTTATTATTAATTGGTGTAAGACTATATTTTAATCCTCAAAGTTCTCCTTTGTGGCTGGAGAAACACTGTTCCATATCTGTGCTCTAAGAGCTGCCCTACTCCTTAGGTCTTTCAACTGCCTGCTAAAACTGGGTTATCCCAGTTTTCCTGCATTCGTTTCTGTTTGCAGTGTAAACATGGCTTCCTTCCATGTGAAGAACACTCTGATTCTATGGCAGTTCTATAGTCTATAGTTCTACACATCTGTTTACATTTCTACCATTAAAGTAGCAGGATGTGAGAAGCTTTAGTTTTGGCTCTGATTGGATATGTTATCATTAACTACATGATAATGAATCTATTGCAGTGCCAGTGCCAGGAGACTGGTAATTGAAAATACAGGCAACCTTTCACTCCAGATATGTAATGAAGGTAGCAAGGATAATTAATATGGAGGTATTGGAATGTTGGAATATCATTTTGTCTTTTCCTAACTTAACTCACTCTTTAAGCTGAAAAGCAGCAAATAGTCAGTAAAGAGAAATTCAATAACAAGGCTTTATGATGTGTTCCTGAACCATGGTTTTGCAAAATGAAGTTTCATATAAACAAAACTCTGTTTGAAGGCTCTTATAACAGGAGACAGAATTTATTATAGTGTTTTTGATGTTCCTTTTATAGGGAAGGGAAAGGTTTATAAATATCTTCTCTAATTGAAGTGGTTCAGAGAATTGCTAATTAGCATTTTTAAAGCTCTGTAGCGTTCTGTCCACAGTAAGTATGCACTTCATGAAGTAAGTTTGCATATGGATCACATGGAAAGATGATGCATAGTTTCTCACAGGTAATTCACATGAAAGTAATATACATGAGTGTGTTGCTTCACAAAACCCATCTTATTCAGAATAAATGTTCTTTGAAGATGCTATAAAGGAGTTAGGAATGAAGAGACTGGTGTAAGAAAAGAATTAAAATAAAAAAGAAGAGAGAATTAATCATAGAATCTCAGAATCATTTAGGCTGAAAGGACCACTTGAGATCATCTAGTCCAACCCTCTGCTCAGGCAGGATCACCAAGAGCAAATTGCATGGGCCTGTGTGCAGATTTTTTAATTTCTCCAAGCATGAGGACTGAACAACCTGTCTGTGCAACCTGTGTTAGTGTTTAGTCACTCTCACAGTAAAAGTGTGTTTTCTTTAGTTCAGGTGGATCTATGTAAATTTTGAATTTACCATCTCAGTGTTATAAATACCATTAACTTCTACTCTAAACTAGCTTCTTTTAGCCCAGTGTGTCTCTAATACTCTGTGGGAATTGTGTTACCTACTGACTCAGTGTGGATAAAACAGAGTAAATTATTTCTGAAGATCTTTCCAGCTATTGGCTTTCTGAGTGGTGAGTAACTATCCTGACTGTCACTTAGGACCTTAAGATAAATAGCCTCCTTGATAAGGATTTCTCTTGCTCCTTCTGGATACAGTCGCAAGCTATATCTAAAATTTTTCCTGTTAAGTTTATATATTCACACAATATAGGTAGTCTTGGAGAGTTTGCTAATCATATGTGTAAGTAAAATTACAGTCACTACATAGCTGTTTAATGAATCTTTGTTTTCCTGTTATATTCAGTGCAGTTACTCATTGTACACTATATTGTGATTGCCTTCTAGGACATCATCCTGTATTCTCTATTGAGGTTTATTACACATGGTAATGATAAAAGATCCTTCATACTTCATCCCAGTGAGGCCAAATCTTTTTGTACCAGAATACACAAAGCAAGGCAATGCTGCATTGAAAGGCAGACCTATGGCTGTTTGAAATGAATGTAGGCAGGACTGGAAGTCAAAGACATGGTCTCTGAGTTAAAAAGACAGTCTGAAGGCTTGAGAGATTCTGTGAACAAATAGCTCCTGTTTTAGTTGAATGACTTCTCAGCATGACACACTTAAGCAACAGTTATATTTTCTTCTCTCTTTGAAACATGTGACTCTTCAGTCAAAGGCAATCAGTGAGGGGAAACCAAGTGAATTAAATTGGAATGGAAAACCAGAGACAGCTTAATGTTTTATGCAGGTCATAGATTAACAATTTTCTGTTTCATGGTGGGAGAAAAGGCCAAAACATTCCTTCTGGCTTACAGTTTGTGCACTCAGTTTAAGAAACTTACTGTAATGAAATGGACTTCTTTTCTCATCAGTATAAAAAGAATTTCTTGAAGTAAAGTACTGGAATAATGTGATAGTTGTCATTTCTTAAATCTTTATTATTCTCTTGGCCACTATAAACAAATGGCTCGGAAATGGCTCAGCTGAAATTTTCTTGATGGATCAGGATGATATATAAACTGAGATCAGATTCAGGTATTTATCTCTGTAAGTATGATTTAATAATGTGTTTAGGAATTTTTTAAATCTCTAATAGCTACCCTTTGGTATTTTGTCTGAAAAAGTGACATAGCACCAAATCCTACTTGTAAAAGTGGTGAAAAATTCTGCATACTCCCTGCTAAAAATGTACTTTAAAATACTGAAAATTATTAAAGATGCAATTTATGTGTTTGTGGTGTCCCGTGCCAGTAAATAATTTTTAATAATATTTCATTATTTAGATGTGACATAAATCTATAATAATACATTTGAATAATACCTGTAAGTTGTGAATATTGTTTATGAGTCATAGCATTAAAATAGTGCACCTAGTGGTTGAATGATTTATTTAAATGTGTGTCAGAGTAATTTTCTTTGGGCTTAAATTATGAGTGGCCTTGCCTTTAGATTATGGTGTCTTCTCAACTGCACTGTTTATGATTTGCTAGACCATATTCAAAGATCTCTTCAGGCTTGTCTGTTTTGTTGCGGGGATCTGTGAGGTAAAAATAGGACAGAGAAAATAGAGGTGAGATGTTGAGAACTGTTGGATGTGTTTTACATGAGGAATTGTAAAGGCTATGGGAAATTCATCTTTACCAGAACAAAAGGTGAGAAAAGAAGGAAATAGAAATAATTCACAGTCCCTCACCTGAGTGACAGTCTCTATACTGCTACGTGTAATGTCCTGTGTGATAAAGATTTCAGTGCTTCGTAATTTTCTACATTTTTTTTTTTCACATTTACATTTTGGAAATATTAAAATTGAAAGTGCTATGTTTTTTTCTTATAAGGTTTGCTTTTACAGTGAAGAGGCATATGGGACGTTTTTGCATTCTGAATACAATGAGCCTCTCTGGAATTGTCCTAAGCAGTTACTTAGCATTTCTTTGCTATCAATACACATTTTAATGATTTTTTGATTTGGGCTACCAAGATTAAGAGTATAAGTGATGAATGGTTTTGCTAACCTGTTACCATGTTTGCTCTCGCTTTTCTTGAATATGTTGGAAAATTAAAAGGGAAAATGTGTTCTAGAGAAACCTGACTTTTTGGGAGAAGGTATTCTGAGTTTCTACTGTATAACATTTTCAGTCATTTCAGTATTTGCTTGCCTATCTCATGAGTAGAACTGTTTTTTGCTTGTCCCCCGTGCAAATATGAACCTGTTAAGTCACCAAAACCACCAAATATTTATGAAGAGAAAATAATTCTTATTATTTGTACAAAATGAAGTAAATTGATTCTTGTTCTCTAAGCTTCAGTGTTTCTATTACAGAAACATAAGTAAAATTAACAAAACTGAATTACAGGTGAGCTTGACAAACAAAAAGTCACTCCTTCTATGAGTGCATGAACTTATTTTTGAGTCATAAATTGTAGAAAAGCTAAAACTGGTTGTTTCCATCCTTTTGCCCACTAACACTTCACATTTTTCAGCAGCTAGGCTAGTAGCCCTGGGAGCTGCCAGGGCTGGAGGGCACACCCCCAGGTCCTAACCTGCTCCCAGCAGGTTTAATTGTTACTATTTGCAAAATGCCAGGTGCTCTCCGTGACCTAAGATGTTAATTGCGCTTAGCTCATATACATAATTTGTGTACTGGATCTGATTCATATTGTCTGTGCACTTAGAACAAATAGCTTGATTTCCATGCCCAGAGAAACTGAACACTACAGCTGCTAAGGCAGGCATATTTAAAAGCTGCAGAATTTTCTTAAGCATATTGTGGTAAATTTGGAGCATTAGTCAGCAGTAGTCATTCCAAGATCTTTGGAGCAATCACTCAAAAAAATGGCATCTTTTAATTTATGCAGCACTGAAGTCAATGGTTTTGTAGTCCCTCAACATTTTGTTAACATATATTTGAGTCTGATAGTTACTGTTGCATAAGTGAAATCTAAATCTTTGTTAAGTTTGTTGGAAAAAGTAAAATTTTGGGGGTGTTTTTCTCTGCGTTAATTTTATTTAAAACATATATGTATATGGCCTGTAAAGCAGCTGGCATTGAGCCATTTCATCTTACAATAACTAAAATTTAGAAGTGATCTTCTCTTTCTTCCACAGTATATATTTTGGTTAGTAATGTAGTTATTGTATTATATTGTAGTTATTGTATAACTACAATATAATGTAGTTATATTGTAAACTTGAGCATATGCTCACTGATTTCTGATTTTTTGAAGTCAAATTTGTTTTGTCTTAAGAAATTATATTATACAAGTATGAAAAATATACTGAAAAAGTCATTAAAATAAAAATGACTCAATTTTTGATAGTATATGTTTTTAAATAAATGCATATTCAAATATAATTACAGCTATACATAATATAAGGTAATATAATTTATATACAGTTGCTTGTATGTTTTCCAATAGACATTACAATTTAAACTTGAGCCTGTATTTGACAGTTATACAAAGTCATGCCACTCATATTTTTTCTTATTTTTGGAAAATGCCAGCTTTCATAGAAATAAAATTTTAAACAAAGAAAATCCCAAACAAACAATTTTTTTTTCCAGAAGTCGCAGCCTTCGGACAATTATTTTCCAGGTGAATAATAAACTCCAACTAATATACCAAGAACAGAAGATGGCAATGCATCTTTTTGCATAGGCCAAAAGAAGTCTTGTACAAAATCTAAGTACTTACTTATTATGCTTTTCAAACCTAATTTCCTTTCATATGCTTCTTTCATAGGATATGGACCTATTTTTGTACCAGTTTACTACAACAGATTATTCTTTAAATCTGACACATAGTGAAACCATAGTTTTAAGTATTATAAGTAAGATAGATAGCGCTGTGTAAATTCCCAGGAATTTTTAACATGTTTTTTCTTGTGATTAATTTGTATTCCACTTTTATACTTATTTATGCAAGTTATACTTGCATAAGGCAAAAAAGAAAGATGTTTTTCATCCAAAGATGAGAAGAAAAATGTTAGGACATACTTTTTCAGGTTTTCAGTTTTTTCAAAAATCTCTTACCTATTAGTCTTCAGGTTTCTCTCTTGTCATCTTATGTTTAGTATGAATGGCAGTGTTTCATTTGAATGTTTTTGTTATATCATGGGGGGAAAAAAATTCTAATTTTGTTGCCTGGTTTGTCAGTCTTAATCCACATTGAGAGTTTTTCTCCAATCTGTGGATTAGTAAAAGAGGCCAGACCTAATTAGTCCAAAGAGCCCTATTTGTCCTCTCATCAGGCATTGAATATTTGTCAGATCCTTTTCATCAAAGTGATTGGATAACATTTAAACTATTTCACCTTGAAACCAAAACAAAAGGTTTGTTTCCATTCTATCAGATTTTGGTTTCCTGTAAGAACTTTGAATTTGAAGGCTTTATTCAAAGGCTATCAGAAAATGAGCTGCAGTTAGAAGCTATTTCAGATTTCCAGGGTGACACTTTGCTAGAGATCTCTCTTCTGTTGAAGAGATACCTTTGAGACAGCTAAGTACAGTGAAAAGACTTTCTTTGTAGCTCCTCCAAAGTGAAATGTATTTTATCAAAAACAGGCAGAAGTCTTGGGGTTTTTAAAGTAAATTAAATAAGTGAGAATTTTTTCCCCGTCATCCATGGTATTTCTAACCATGCAAATTGACTTTCTAGTCCTATTTTTTTCCCTCTGCATAATTGTATTTCACTTGTAGTAGTGTAGAGGCTTTGTATGAGAGTAGTCACATAGGGTGTGTTTGCATGGCATGTCTAGCCCACACTAGCCACCCACTGCTTTTCCAGTTTACAAGACTCACTGGATGGATACTCAGGCAGTTCAAAGAGAAGCCTGAGCCTGAAGAATTCTTGCAGAGTTGCAGTTGCTAAGATATGTCTGCACAGACTTCATACATCTATCAGAATCCCTGTGGCATGGCTGGTGCTACACAGCTTCTCTCACCCCAGTGGGTTGCAGTCATTCCACTCTTGTGGCACAGAGCTTGGGAGGACCTGAAGCTTTCCTCCTGTAGGTTAGGTGTGACTACAGGCTCAAAGGGGATTCCAGGCTACCAGCAAGGCTGTGACATAGCCTGGGCTTGAGGCATTAATAATGTGGATGGCCAGTGAGACTGAGCATAAAAGGAGGTTCAATTAACTTTGTAAAGTAAGTTGCAGCTCTGTCATCAGAGGGTTGAATTCTCTTATGTGTAATTCATTGACATTGATGTTAAATGTGCAAATGGAGATGACAGCTGGGTGTTCCTGTGGAACAAATGAAAGGTTTCTTGGAATTCAGGTCTGCTTTAGCAGCTTTGGCTGCTAAAAACAACATCTAATGATACTAATATTTAAATAGTCATGACTTTGAATAGTCATGGAAATATTTCCACCCATCCTCTTGTATAGTAGCATGCTGCTTTGCTTTCTTACACAGCAGTCATCCTTAAAACACCCCCACAACCCCTTCATCATGTCTCCTTAATTTCCATTACTTTTCTCCTTCATCTGATTTACACTCTCCTATCTGCACCTTTTGAAACTAGCTCATACTTTGCTTGTTCACACAAAATGATCTGTGCCACCCTTTTCAATATGCTGAGCAATTACCTGTAAGATAATTTCACAAATGAAAGGAAGGAATGCTGATTGTGACCTCCTTATTGCACAAGATCTTTGGAATGGATGCAAAATTGTGCAGAATAGAAAAAGCACACTTTTAGGTGCCCTAGGGGTGTCTGAGGCGCAGACACAGAGCTGGCAAATCTGACCTGGAATGATCCACACCTCTGTGGACTGGGGTAAATTAATTTTGGCATCTAACATTCATTTAGGCAACTGAGTCCAAATAAGTGTATTGTAAATGATGTTTCAGCTTTTTATTGCAGCAATGTTGTTAACTTCATCTAGCCAAACTATTAAAAAATTGATTTATTCCTTCAGAAAAAAAAAAAAATTAAAAATGCATTTGAATTTAGGTCTAGACTCTCATCATACGTGTTGCTGCTTTGTAGTCATCGTTCATTGTTCTAAAAATTGAACTCTATTTAACTCTGTATTCTTTCTCCTGGTAGCTACCTCTATTTCTCTATTACATTTCTACTTAAGTATAATTCAGTCATTGCCTCTGTGTCACAGCAGTAAGGCATTTCATTTGACTTTTAACTGTAAAACTTAACAGGCTATGCTGGGATTTTCTGGAAAATGATTTTATGGTCCTCAGTCCACAGATACAGCATCCCCCTTTTTTTTTTAATCCTAGCAGGAAAATTGATGAAGTGAAACTAATTGTACTTGGTGACACAAGTATAGGGTTCAGGAGGACAAACCTTAGAGGTCTTTGGCCAGTGTGCAGAATCTGCATAACAGGTTTACTGTTACAACAGAACTATGAGCACAGAAATAAAAGCAAGTTATGCTTTCCATTGGGTTCCTTTGGCATCTTCATGTGGAAGATGAAAGGATTTTTAAATAGGAAGTGTATCTTTCATATGAATCAGAAATATGACCACTAGCATTTTGCTGTCACATTCCTATAGCATGCTCTTCAGAATGGCATATGTTATCAGTGTGCCTTGAAAGACAGAACCACCCTTTTCAAGAACAGCACTGAATGCAGCCTTAACTCAAAGCATGACAGACAGCACATGCTTGTGATTGATTTAAATAGGAATGCTTTCCAAAACAGAATTATATGCTAGGTAGCCCACACTTGCAAAGTTGTAATTTTACATTTAAAGTAAATGTAATAATACTGGCAGCCTTGAGGTTGCTGGATTGCAGTAGTGACTGGTATTTATATCTGGTTCATTAGCAACCCAGTGAAAAATTTCATGTGACAAAAATCCATTTGGCTAATGAGCCACCTTTTAATTAGCCTCTGAACTTTCAAAAGAATACAGCTTATTTTTTTCCTCAGTAGGGTAATATAACTGCATAAAACACTTGCAAAAGTCGATTGAATGACAGAAATGAATTCTAGTGGATTAAGCAGACCACTTGTTAGATACTTAGACGGCTAAGGCTTTGTTTTGCCTGACCAAACTGAGGCCAATCAAAAGGCCTAGGTTACATAATAAAGAGTGTTGTCTTTTGTTCTCTAATAGAACACTTTGAGTTCAAGAAAGCCTTGATAAAGCTGAGATGCTTGTGGCTTCTTCTGGCTGTTTGTACAGTTATTTTGACATACAAGTGTTATTGAACCTGCACGTAGTATCTTGCAGACATTATGCAAACAGCCATGCACTGAAAAAATCTCTTTCCCAAAAAAGTAATCTAAAGAAAATAAAAAGCTGTCTCCAAATTTGACTAGTTTTAACATGTAGATGTGTCAGAGTTGAGACTGTGAAATGTTTCCTGTCATTTTGGCAGATACTTGTTAAAAAATGAATAAATACAGACTGTATTAAAAAGAAATGTAGGTGGTAACTAGTAAAGTTCTAGCTCTTTTTTTTTTTTTTGCAACATTTCTGCTCTGCAGTTTTAAGATTGCTATAATTAGCCAGTCCTATTCTGAATCACACTGTAAAATAAAGGAAATGAGTGATCTTGAGAAGTAGTTGCTCTAAAGTAGCACATATCCTCCTGACTTCTGAAACTTCTTCCAGTGTGCTGTTTGCCTTTCATTCCTCTCTTTATCCCAAAAGTTAACCAAGTCCTGGTCAGTCTTCAACACTAGCTGTAAAATCAATATTTCTATGCCTGGGGATGCAGACCCTAATATCCAGCCTGACCTCTCTGAGGGTCAGGAATAATGCTCTAGTCAATGAATCATGATATCATGATATCTGGGGAGAAGTGCTATGAAGAACTGTAGAAGCCATTTACTAAGAAGAAAAAGGCAGGTGAACTTAAAGGAAACAAATAGGAAGCCATGCACAAAACCCCCTTACAATTTCGCTTAATGTATAAAATGAAGCTGGCCATTTTCTTCCACCAGTGAGAGCTTTGAATCTTGAAAGATAGTCCCATGTAAGTGTGTGTTGAAAACTCAAGAACTTTCAAAGGAAGCAAATTGAGAATTTTTAGAGAAGAAAAAAACCCCAAAAACATTCCACTTCATGAGATCTAGTGCTCTCACACTTCCAATATCTTGAACTTCTCATTCTCTGTCTCAAAAAGTATGTGGTAAAACTGGGTCATATTCAGGAAAGGACAACAGGACATTTTAAAGTACAAAAATATTGTCTTTAGCCTGGGAGGAAAACCCTAAAGAAACTGACAAGATGTATGATAGGGATTGTAAAACTGAGTGGCTGAAAAGATTGGATAGGGTTGGATTTTTATCTTTCCTGTATACCAGCTGAGGTGCACCAGAATGTTGATGGTGGAATGAAAATGCTAAATGCACACCATCTTCTTTGAATGCAGAATTTTTGGTTGGCAAAAGTTTTTAACAGTTGAAGGGAAGCCATTCATGGATGCCACTCTAATTTAATCTTGAGCTCACATGCTATTCATGTAGGGTACATCTCAATACATGTTTACAAAAAAACCCAAGATACCAGGAAAAGCATAAATGTAAAAGATAAATAGTTTGAACCTTTAATTCATTCAACAAAAGTTTAAAATACTTTAAGCACTCTATTACCACTTCCACACCCCCATGTTTTCACAAGTAACTATCTATATAGGTGGCATAATTTATTTTCAGAACTACTGTTCACCTCTCAATTCTTGTGAAATCTGTGAAAGTAAGGAATATTCAACAGCTTTTTAAATGGGAAAAACTGTCCAGTGGTTGTGGACTAAATCCAACTTAAAATTTCCTAAGTACCGAGAAAAAGGAATAAAAAGTTTAAAAAATTAATAATAAAGAAAAAAAGCTGATGGATTGGTTTTTTTTAAACTGATTTCTTGTCCAATGTCTAATACAGTGAGCTTGTGATTAGTTGAGGCAAGTGAAGCTTTGGAATGCTGTAAATTATAAAAAAGAGTGGATAATATATATTAAAAAAAAGTAAAGTAGGCCATTCAGTATTGCCATTTAAGTTTAGAGGTAAGAATACAAGGCAATGTCAGTGACACAGCTCAAATTCTTATACAAGTGCTGACTGGAAATGTGAAAAACACATCTCAGTGCCCCATATATATGGTTAAATTGCTTTCCTCAGGTTTTGGATGAATTGATGCCCATTTGTGAGTCATGGTATGCTACAGTAAAGATAAAACTTATTTAATTGAGAGTTCACTGTGAGCATATACAAAAATTGTATCCTATCCAGAATCTTTTTCCTTGGTGATAGGAAAAAGATTCTGGATAGGATACAATTTTTGGCACTGTATCCCACAGCATTCACATAGGACAGCACTTGGACATTTGTGAAAACTCAGAAAATTTGCCAGATGGGTGAACAATTCCCTTTGCTCAGTCATCCAGTTTTCCTAAGACTGTAAAAGTCACTATATGTCTGTCTCTACCTATAAGATTAATTGATTGTGCTTCAAACATCTCAATGATAGCATTTCATTAACAGAAGCATAGCAGGGCTTTGGAGTTTCTGTAAGCTCATGATGCTCTAAAAGGCATTTAGAGATACTTGAATTAGAAAAAGGTCAGCTGAATCTTTTGAAAACTTTTGTGTTGTTGGCTGATTTAGGTTCAACATGACCTTGTCAATAGTGACATGGGGTGTACTGGATGCCAGACTCAGCAAGAGTGTGAACTAAGGTAATAATTTTCTGTTTGCTACTGTCCTCAGGCTGAGATATTACCACTCAGAATCTGACCATTACAGAAAGGTCTTTCACTGCTTGTTTTCCTGTCTTAGTAAAGCAGAAAATGTTGCCACAGCATGTGTAAAATAACATAGCTGTAGATCTTTAGGACATGAATTATCAAATAATTTTAAGTTTCAGACTTGTTTATTTCTTTTATGATTGGATGTAAATATTAATGTGGATGCTTTTGCAGAAGAGGATGGAGATTTCTTAATGACTCAGAACTGTGTGATCCTACAGTTGAAAAAATGTGTTTTACTTGTCCTGGATGCAATTTTTCACTTACTAATTTAGAATCACAGAATCAGGTTGAAAAAAACCACTAAGATCATTGAGTCCAACCATTAACCCTGCCTGCCAAGTCCAACACTAAACCATGTCTGTAAGTGCCACATCTACATATTTTTTAAACCCTCCAGGGATGATGACTCAGCCACTTTCTTGGGCAGCCTGTTCTGATGCTTAACAACCTTTTCAGTGAAGAACTTTTTCCTAATAATCAGTCTAAATCTTCCCTGGTACAGCTTGTAGTAATTTTCTCTTGTCCTATTGCTTGTTACTTGTGAGAAGAGAACAAGTCCCACCCTGCCAGTACCACCTTTCAGGAAGTCGTAGAGAGCAGCATGGTCTCCCCTTTTTTTCCAGGCTAAACTACCCCAATTCCCTCAGCTTCTCCTGACAAGTCTTGTACTCCAGACCCTTCACCAGCTCTTTTGCCCTTTCCTTTACTCCCTCCAGAGCCTCAATGTCCTTCTTATAGTGAGGGGCCCAATACTGAACACAGGACTCGAGGTGCGGTGTCAGTAATGTGGAATACAGCGGGACAATCCCTGCCCTGCTCCTGCTGGCCACCCTGGGCCAGGCTGCCAGGCTCCCTGGGCCATACAGGCCAGGATGCCACTGGCCTTCTTGACCACCTGGGCACAGGCTGCATCACATTCAGGCTGCATCATCATCACTTCATCATGGCTGTCAACCAGTAGGCCAAAGTCCTTTTCTGCTGGACAGCTTTGCAGCCGCTCTTCTCCCAGCCTATAGAGCTGCCTGGGGTTGCTGTGACCCAAGTGCAGGACCTGGCACTTGGCTTTGTTGCATGCCATACCACTGGTCTCAGCCCATCAATCCAGTCTGTCCAGATCCCTCTGAAGAGCCCTGTTACCCTTCAGCTGATCGACACTCCTGCCCAACTTGGTGTTGCCTGTAATCTGTCTGAGAGTGCACTTGATTCCCCCCATCCAGGTTGTTATAAATGTATTTAACAGGACTGGTCCCAATACTGAGCCCTGGAGAATGCCACTTGTCACCGGCCGCTAGCTGGATGTAATTCCTTCATGACTGATCTGGGCCTGGTCATACAGCCTGTTATTTGTCCAGTGATGAGTGCACCCATCCAAGCCATGGGCTGCCAGTTTTTCCAGGAGAAGGCTGTGGGATACAGTGCCAAAGGCTTTAGTATAGTCTAGGTTGATTCTGTACATTCACAGAATGTTACCATTCTCACTCAAGATAATGTATATGTTAAAGCAGTCTGGACAGCATTAGGAATGAGGTTAGAGAGAAAAGGAGACACTAGCTGTCAAATCCTGACTACATCTCTCAGGTTCTGCTGGACTGGTCATAAAACAGGTGATACTTTTCCTGTAAAGACTTATGTACTTTGTTTTTAATTGATGTTAAGCAAGGTTGCTGGCCATTTTCCTGGTTCCTGATTTTCAGTATATTTTGGGCTGTTGTGTGTCTTCCTGTTGGATAAAAGGCAGAAGACAGTCCCACGCTATGCAGTGTTATTCCAAGAGGAGGAGAAGGAAGAGCACAGGCCATGCAGGCTGTGTGCATTCTCCTGTTATCACAGTGCAGTCTTTCACTGATGAATCACGGTCTAGTTATAAATAACATGCTCAGTGTTAATTAATTTTGTTGCTGTCGATAATGTCCCTGATTATAGAGGCTGTTCTTTGATTATTCCTTCTGGCGCTTTTGTATATTTCTATCCATACTTCATTATATCAAATCTTAATATTTATGCTAAAATATTTATATGATGACATTAATCCAATGTAGAGGTGGCTGGCCTAAGTGACCTCTACAAGTAGATGCATTGATGTTAAAGCTTATTTTAGGCAACTTTCAAAACTTTGAAGTGTAAGGTAAAAGATGTAAATGATTTTAAATCAATCCTACTGCCATTAATTTTTTACTTACCTAATGTCCAAATCAAATCTTTTTGGTGGTGACTTTGCCTTTCTTATGTTTAAGAGTGAGAACCAGTGTATAAGGAGAAATATAATAAAAAGCACATGAGAAAAATAATGGTTTTCTACCTAGCTCTTCATTTTCCTTATTGCACTAGCTACAGATTTCTAATATTTTCAAAAACATTGCTTGCAAGGTCTAATCTTGTTAAACAAAATAAGAAATAAAATGTTTAAACATCAGTCTCCTTATCCACATTCTTTTAGCTAACTGGCAAATACCACAGATGAGAGAACTCATTGTAAAAAGTTACAGTGAAACACTCCCCATAACAACAATTTCAAGATTAGGAATGCTTCCATTTTTGGTAGTTATTTTGAGTATAATCTATAGCAAATAGGGTATATGCTCTGATTGCATAGAAATTACTTCAGGTAATGAAGTTTGTAAACAGATGTAAACTGGTTGTAGAAAATTATCATCATGTATTTGATAGCCCCACAAGATACTTAGCATACGCTTACTAAGAAAAACATATGTGAATTGTCAGGTATTTTAAAGTTTTCTGTAGTATTTAATATTTGTGTGTCCATAAAAGGCTCACTTGGGAAATGTTGTATAATTAATACATGCTGATTGGATATTTAACTAGGTTTAACTAGATACTTTGGGTATT
This sequence comes from Haemorhous mexicanus, assembly GCF_027477595.1. Taxonomy (NCBI): domain Eukaryota; kingdom Metazoa; phylum Chordata; class Aves; order Passeriformes; family Fringillidae; genus Haemorhous; species Haemorhous mexicanus. The sequence goes on from NC_082346.1 coordinate 33,985,228, forward strand.
AATCCCATTTGGAAGTTACTGTGAGCACTGAAGATCTTTGGAATTAAAAATAAGCCTTTCACTGAAAGTTCCTGGCGTTGCACCTCAGAACCTTGGCCTGAACATTGATTGTGGCATTTGACTGTGGACATGTGAAGTTTCTTTGGGAATAGTAAAAGATGAAGAATTTGCACTGAGGTGCCAATTGCTTCCTGTGTTATATTCTCTTGGGGTTTTTAGTATCTTTGGCTCTTTGTTTATTGAGCCAGTTGGGAACACTTGGAGGCCTCTGGCTTGCATTGGAAAGCAAGAGTGGGCTGGCAAGTGACAAGGCAAATCTTGTTCCTTGTTTGTGCAGTAACTAAACTCATTACATTTGAGTATGTGCTAAAGCAGTAGGCTTGTATGGGGCCAAACTGGCTCGGTCCCTTTCAGGTCTCTATCCTAATTCAGAAAATACATTCTGTACTTGCTACTAGAGCTCCTGTTCCTCGGGTTTCTCAAGCACATGTTGGATGATACAACACTGAATCTTGAATAGGGTTCTCTCATCTTTCTGCAGATGATCTTGCTTTTTTTCTTTGTTTTGTTTTTGTTTTGCTTGTTGGGTTGTTTTTTTTCCCTAATCTAAATTGTATTAGTTCTTTTACATGAAGTCAGTGATAAGAATTTTTATTTTTTTCTGTTAGAATTTGCTGTCTTACAGATTGGAGATTTTTGTCTAGAATAAATAGATTGAGATGAAGAAAAAAAAAGCAGGATAAAGTATATAAATTACTGTAAATGTAAACTCTTAAATAAAAAAAATATAAATCACATTCAGTGTCAATAAATGAAAAGATACTTTAATGCAAACCATTTAAATTTATATAAGGATTTTATAGGTTTTGATAGATATTGCTATTTTTCTTAGTTTCCTGCTGATTTTGAAGTATTTTTAAAAAGCTTTTAGGGTTATCACATGCTTTTGTAGTTGACATACTCTGCATTGAGAAGTCGCACAAATGTTTTTTACAAGAAAATAAGTATTTTGGATTTCCTTCATATGTCTAGGTTTGGTGGTTGCTCAGTCAAACTTGCTACACCAGAGAGCTTTATTTTCACTGTTTTTTGCTGTTCTTTTCTTTTAATGACAGACATTCATGTCAAGCTACGTACAGTTTTTCACCTCCTGCAGGAAGATATCCTTCTTCAAGTTCACAATTCAGAATCACATACTGATTTTTATTTGCTAGCAAGGGAGGGAGGTCTTAATTTTACTTGGCAATAATTTTTTCTGTTAGCATTTGTATGGATTTGAAGCCACTTACACATTTTTTCTCCGTTATTAGCTGTACTAAGTTGTACTTACAAGAAGAAAGAGGATACAGGCAAAATACATTAAATGGTTGATTGTTTTGGATATTGGTACTTTAGGAGTTTCTGGCTTTCTGAGCACTACAAGGACTTAAACTGCCACTGCAGGGTGTTGCTGCTCCAGGGCTTTGTTCCCACACTCATCACTTTGAGAGATTTGATTTAAGGACTGTGCCATTCAGGCTTCTTTGTTAGAGCAACATAGCAAGTAGCAGGCTTAACATTTGCTTTTTAAAATCCACAATTTGTCATCATGCAAAAAGAATTTCTAAATGTACTGTGGAATCAGGCAATCTTGAGCAAGGATTTTGCTTATACTATGAATTGCCCATACTACAATACAGATTAAATTTAAAAAAAAAAAAAGTGGGGGAAAGTGACATATGTCTTCATTCTCAGAAATAGCATATAGTGTAATTTTCCAGTTTCTCTAGCCTTGCACTATGAGTTTTCCTCGTGTAAAAAGGATTTATTCATTGACCTAATACACAATGTTCACTTTTCTGCACAGACAGCTACATACTTCTTACATTCTGTCCAATAAAACAGAAAGAACTGTATTGATGCTGAGATTTCAGTCTTCTCTTGGGTCTCAGAGAAGCCAGAGCAAACAGGTTTCTTCTATTTGCTTCTTTCCCATTAAGAAAATATGTAAAATTAAAAGGGAGGGAGGAGGGCTTCTGTAGCATCCCATGAACTCTCTCCTTTTGGTCGATCCCCAAGCCTCCTCTAGGTTTTTAAATCCCCTTTCTACTTCTCTTATTTTTCCCTAATTATTCATATTTCTTCAACTTCATAGTAGACTTTATCTCCAGAAAATCAGATGTTATTGTCCTCTGTGTCAGCTACATACAGAGGAACACTGAGTGCCTAACTCATATGTTTACCCAGAATTAATGTCTTTATATGCTAACAGATATGAGGTACCACAGATGGCATGTGGATGGAGCTGTGCAATATCATCTAACCACAGAATCTGAAACTGCTGAGACTACTTCCAATGCTGTTTTAATTTGAGATTTAATACGTTGGTGTATCTAATAATGAAAATAAAAGATATATTGTAAGGAGGAAAAATCAAAAAGCTTTTACTGCTAAGAAAGGAAAAGGTCAGATCAGAGGGATGGATCATGAAATTTGAAGTTCCCATGCAAAACAAAAAAAATTGGTAGGATCCGCATGTTTTGTATTTTCATAATTTTAAAAAAATATGTTGACTCAGTTTATCTTCATGTTCCATTAATGCTCTCAATAAAAGTGATCAAGCCTCATCTATTTGATTAAGGAAGTGTACCAAAGACTCTGTAACATGCTGTGATTTGCTGACTTAAGATCTTGCAAGAGCTAAATCCCTGCAGTAATAACATTCTCTTAAGTCAGTAATACTGTAAACCCTCTAAATGCAGTTCTGATGCTTAGAGTGTTCATTTCTACTGTCAAAAAGGTGCCATTAAATACACAACTTCTGAGTTAGATTGTTTCAGGTTTGTGATTCACTTGCTGAAAAACCTATTTGGTTATTTATTTTGTTTGTTAGTGTTTTCTTTTCCTTAAAATGTAAGACGCCCAAAACTCTAAAGGTGCACAAAACCTGGCAATCTGAGACTCATTCCCAAATGGTGTACAAAGATTTAAATTTAATTTACCTTCTTTGCACTTGTTCCAAGAGGCAAGCAGTGAATACAAGTTTGTAATTAACACAAATTCTTTATTCATGCATATAAGAGTACTTAAAATATTCAATCAACTAGGCAACAGAATTACATTACAGAGGAATCAACATACAAAAAGACTAAGCATTTTATTTTTATCCTATGTGGTAGAGCAATCTAGAAAGAATGGAGTGGGATTGAAATATTAATATATAGTGGTCAGGAAACATAGCTAAAAGCAATCAGTGTAAACACTGGCCTGAGAGTTAAGTGAGTTGTGGTTAAGGAAATGGATATCATGACATCCTAATTCCTTGAACTAGCAAAAAAAAAAAAAAAGAAAAGAAAAGTTTAAGAGAAGCTGATATTTTTCCTCAAAGTTCTTTTTCCCAGACAGCTGAGAAAGCACAAACAGGTTTTCTATAGAGAGAGTCTGCCCACAGAAGCTGTTCCATAGAGTTGTGTATTCCAGAACAGCGACCTAACATAAATGTACTACATGGCATCTAATGTGCCTGCTTGCTAATTTAACAATTTGTGTTTAAAAGAGTCTGTATGACAAGAATGGCAATTTGTACCAAAAAAGTCAGATGCAATTACCTTATAATTATGTATGTTCAGCATAGGACTAGAGGGCTTAGGAAATCCTGGATGTACCATTTATTGTCACAGTCTGATGACAAGACCCCATCTGTACCCCTCAAGTTTGACTGCCTCATCTGTCTTACCTGTGACAACATAAAAACGTTGTTTCCTTACACTCACAGAGTTTCATGGTAAAAATTGCCAAAGAAGCATTAAGTATTCTCAGTCTTCCCTTATTTGCATCGCTCTGTCTTCAATTTACTTGGGACAATAGATGGCAGCAGATCTGTATTTGGGCAGTCTTCTTCATACATACAGTGCGCCCAGAAGGCATTCCGAAGTGGCATAAACTTTAAAACCTGGAAGACAGTTTGAATAGCAATTGAACTTTCTTGAAAGCCTTATTTTTTTCAACAGGAAAAAAAATGTTTTTGATTCATTTAAGTTGGCTAAAGGATAAACATATGCATTTTAAAACTGCCTAAATTTAGCCTATGATTCAATAATATATACATGTGTTTGCAAATGCATGCATAAAGTATATATGACCTTTTTTTTAGCTGCACAATCAGATTACAGTTGCTAGTTTTTAAAAAAAATGTTTCCTGGATAAGTGTAAGTAGCAGTAAAATCCATCTGTCAGAGCTGACAGAATGGTGAACTTCAGTGCAAAATATGGCCAAACATTTAAGAATTTGCTTAAAATAGTTATACTTAGAGAGATGGTTAAAGTTCTCCTTTCATATTCCACTGTCTGCTGGGTTGGATGGGTCCCTTACCCTGGAAGTGGTTGTATGCTGATGGTGTGTGCAGGTGAGGACTAGATCAGGGAGGAAAGCAATCATCAGCTACCGACATAAATGCATAGAGAACAGAATATTAAGTAATAATTACATAGAGGGTGGAGAATAGAGACTTGGTAACAGACTTGGGAGGAGTCTGCCAACAGCAAAAAAATACCATAAATTAATATAATGGTGCATAAAATTAAATTTGGACAAAAACTGAATCTCCACAGCTGAGGGAGGTATTCAGTTTGTTTATTGGGTTTGTTAACATGATACAAATAATGTCCAATTACCTTAAAAGTGGTGATTTTTACTTTCTCCTCTCCACTCACCAGGAACTTCCTTTTTATTTTCCATGTCATAGTTATGTAAAGGGGGGTGGCTAGAGGTAACTGGGCTAATTGTATGGTGCAAAAAAACCAAGATCAAAATTCAATCAATACATTTTATTCAGCTTATTATTATTCTTTTAATATTGCATACAAATTTAATATTTGTATGCAATATTAAAAGAATAATATTTGTATTTCTGATCTTAAAGCTTTCTAAATATCAAAATGAGTAGGTTTTAGCCAGGGTAAACTTAGTTTTCTTCACAGTGGCTGGTATAGGGCTATGTTTTGGATACATGATTGCTGCATGGTATTTGGTTGCTGGCTGAGGTTAAACCACAACACTTACATAATGGCGTAAGGGCCAACAAAAGAAATATTTTATCAAGTGTGTAAAAATATACAGAAAACCAATGACTCAAAAAATCAGAAAATAATTCTCTCTTTAGATCCCTTATCTAAAAGATAGCACATCTGGACCTGAGAGTGTCCTAAAATGTGTTGTCTTGTCTTTGAATATCTTGATATAGTTTAATATTATATGCAGTGCATAATTTCAAAATGTGTAAAGGTATGTGTAATACTCTTCTGCAGAAATGCTGTATTTTGATAGGATCTCACTCTGAGATTTCACCTGAGTAAGAAGAAAGATGAGTATATTCACACAATAATAACTGACTTGTACTTTGGATTATTGGCCATTTTATCAAGTATCATACTTTACTATGCTTATTGATACAGGGTGGCACCTAAATTATTTGGAACTGCAAGCCATCAGAAAGTTTGAAAGTCATCCTATATTTAAGCAAACATACAGAATCTGATCCTGGTGCCTCTTTTTAAAATGTCTTTTCAAGTTAGGGAAAAAGAAAATACAACTTTAAAAAATTACAAATTTGTGAGTGCCATTATTAGAATCAGAGACGGGCCTGGATTGAACAGGACCATAAAGATCATCTAGCTCCAACACCCATGTCATGGACAGGAATATCTTTCACCATGTTCTCAGAGCTCCATCAAATCTGGCCTTGAAGTCTTCCAGGGCTGCTCTTGTAATGCTAAGCTATGATATGCAGCAGCCAGGAATTCTGCTAATATCTGAAGTTTCCAGTAAAATGTTCCAAGATGGATGTGTCTGTGTATATGAAAGAGTATATATCTACATAGATAAGAGGATATATGTATATATCCTATAGAATATAAAAAATAGTTATGTATCTCATGTCAGATATTACACTTCAGAGAACTAATTAACTTCATGGAATTCATTGGTTTTCTCATTGCTAAAGTTGAGGCTATCATGCAGAAACAGACATTTTTGAGGGGTCTAATAAACCAGCAATGCTGTGAACAGAAGGAACAGTGCTGAGTGGTTGCACAGCTTGATGCACAGGAGTACACCCATGGCTGACCGTTCTTACCTCTCCCATTAAATCTGGTTGTTTGTACCTAAACCATTCCAAAACCAGGCTGACACTATGTTTTAAGCTTACTGGAGAAAGATAAAATCTTAAGTATCCTTTCTGATTGAAAGACCCTGCTTTTTATGTGCTTGGTGTAAGGGACTAAGGTGGATTGGCACCGTCCCCACTGAGGCTGTGCTCAGCCAATGTCAAAAAGCTCATCAAATCAGTTTATGGAGCTTTCTTAGTGTAGTTTTATATTTCACACCCACCTCTGAAATATGTGTGTGTAACGAGCACATTTAGGATGACCAGTAAGAGTGCCTTGGCTGAGGTAGAAACTCAAGCATCTTACCCAGAGTCTGTGTCTGTATATGGGGGAAAGACAAGCAGCCCATTTTTTTTTAATTCTAGATCTGACCCGCAAAATTTAAGGACAAAAAAATTTTTTCTGAGTCAAAACAAAGTTGTTACCCCCTTTATACCATTCTATTGTGCTTTAAACAAACATGAGAATTTGCATATATTGGTAGTGTGCACTAGAGTTTCAAAAAGATACAGAACTTCCTGTATGCAGAGACTATGTGCAGATGCATAGAATTATTTAATTTAATTTCATTTCATTTGGGCTTCCCAGCAGAGTCTGCTTTAAAGGATGACTTCACTGAACGGCTGACTAGTTTGGATGTGGCAAACAGAGATGAAGATACGTGGGTTCTGGATTGCAGACTGGGGCAATCAAACTCATTTCCTCATTCAAGTGAGAAGGAGAAGATCAACAGAAGTGTGTTGCATCTGAGCCTGGAACTGAATGTGAGTAGGACTGTATTCATGCTATACTGGATTTCAACAAGCATTCATTATATACAATTACATTTTTGGTATGCATTTATTTCGGGTCAGTCTAAAAGCATGTTCCAAAATATCTGACAAACTGCAAAGTTTTGGATGGAATACAGTTTTCCAGATGGTCTGTGAGCCCATATGTCTCTGTGCAGCTGAGAGCAATACATATGGAAAATGTTTGAAATTATATAAATAGATTAAGATACACGATGTGCCATTTCTAAAATCTTGATGGGTGTTTAGTTTAAATTAGTTGGTTCCTGGAGATGCATTGCAGGAGCAAGCTCTGTGTGTGCACCTGTGCATGAGTGCATGTGCGTCTGCTCACGTGCATGGGTGCAGCGCTGGGAGCCAGGCTGCTGCTTCTCAGAGCTTTGGAGAAGCTGAACTGGCACTGGAGCCAGACTGGCCATGATCTTGACAGGGAAAGTTTCTCAACTTCCTGGGGTATGAAACAATGAAGCTTCAGAGGGCAACCTGAGTTCATCATAAGGTCAGGCCAGCTTAATGTAGCTGGAAATACTTACATGCTGTCAGGGTGAGCAGTAAGCAGCCTACAGAGACATGTTTTGGCAGAACAGAATGCAGAAGAAGAGGAAAGAAACATGGGAAGGATTGAATGGTTGGAAGAAATTGCTCTAAAGACTAGATTACATAATACAGTTTGTGCAAAGAAACACTAAGAAAAATTTGTGTAAGAGTGACATCTATTGGTGGAAATAAAAGAATGGACTTAGAAGTACATTTAAAATGCTTTTTATGCTTACAGTCACCATTGGTATTCTCTTGAGCTTGTTATAAAATTGATTTTTTGTCCTAACTTCCTTTTCTTAAAATAATTCTTTAGAATAGTCTTGTAGTCAGTTTGAAGGTGCAGGTTTATCCTTGTAATAAATTGCTCACATGAAAACAAATAACTGAACTGAGAGGAACAGTGACATAGCTGTTATCACTGCTAGAAATATGTGCTATAACAGGAAGCATATAGTCCTTGAGGATTCTCTGACTGCATTTAAAAGTCATTGTATAGAGCAGGAGGAGTTACAAATGAAGGCCATTTAAGAACAACATTTTGAGTAACATAAGAAATATCTGAGATTAGTAAACAGTTTATTTCCATCTTTCTGACTATTTTTTAAAGAAATATTTTATGTCTAAAAATCTAAATAATTGCATTATGAAACAATTGAATAATTTCAGTTTCTTGTAGTTAAAAAGAAAGAATATTTATTCCATTATTTTTAAAATACTCAGAACAAAAGGCTTAATTTCTGTTAAAAAAAGGGGGCTCAACATGGGCCGATGGACTGCTGGGGACCCACCAAGAAACTTCATCCTGCACCTCACTCCCTGTGACTCTCTTTCAGGACAGAATTCTGAGCTGAATTACAGAGCCCTTGTATCTCCAAGATTATTTTTCTTCTTCAAGTTGCATCCATGGGATTGAAGGAGGAGTTGCCAAAAGAACAATAGTGAAAAGGCTGCTGCAGCAGTTGCTGCCATCAGAATCTCTTTGGACTGCAGCCCTGCTAGAAGTAGCCTGTAAGAAAGATAGTGGCCAAAACCAGGCTGCATGAGTTGCTCTGGTGACAACAACCCTTGGGTGTTCCCTTCCTCTTTAGGGTGGGACGTTGCACCCAGATATTGTCTTCCCTGTGCACTCATCAGACTGGACAGCAAGACAATTGTGGTAAAAAAGGAGCCAGTGTCTGGAGAGCAATTCTGAAGCTAAGATCATGTTCCCAGGAAACAGCATCTAAAATGGACCAATTTATTTATTCACAGTTGCACTACACCCAGTCACGTTATCTATGGGCCTTTTCTGCTCTTAGGAGAAAACCTTTAACCTGACTGATCAAAAGTTTGGCACTATTGTTTTAAAATGCAATTATATTCTTAATAATAACAATATGAAAAAGCTATTTATTGAAAAGCTCTTCTTGCTCTGGATTAGGAGCACCCTAACATTAATGTATAATATAATTGTGTATGTGCATCTACAGCTACCCTGGTGTTTGCTAATGGAATTACAGAATCATAGAATGATTCAGGTTGGAACGAACATTATAAATCATCTAATTACAACTCCCCTGCCATGGGCAGGGACACCGGTCTCTAGAGCAGGTTGCACAGAGTCCCATCCAACTTCACCTTGAACACTTCCAGGGATGGAGCATCCAGATCTTCTCTAAGAAGCATGTTCCAGTGCCTCACCACCATCACAAGCAAAGAATTTTTTCCTAATATCTAAACTAAACCTACTCTCTTTCAGTTTGAAGTCATTATCCCTTGTCCTAGCAATACAGGCCCTTGTAAAATCTCTCCAGCTTTCTTGTAGTTCACTTCAGGTACTGAGAGGTGCTGTAACATCTCCCCAGACCATTCTCTTCTCCAGGCTGAACAACCCCAATTCTCTCAGCCTGTTGTCACAGGAGAGGTGCTCCAGCCCTCTGATCATCTTCTTGGCCCTCATCTGGACTTATTCCAGCAGCTCCATGTCCTTCTTTCTACATTCTGTTCCCCTTCCTTCTGCCAAAACAGCTGGATGCAGCTCTGCATGTGGGGTCTGAGCAGAGCAGAGCAGAGGGGCAGAATCCCCTCCCTGGCCCTGCTGCCCACACTGCTCTGGATGCAGCCCAGGACACGTGTGGCTCTCTGGGCTGGGAGTGCCCGTGGCTGGGTCATGTCCAGCCTCTCAGCCAGCAGCACCCCCAAGTCCTTCTCACAGGGCTGTTCATCCCCAGCCTGGGTTGATAACAGGGGTTGCCTTGAGCCAGGTGCAGCACGGTGCACTTGGGCATGTATAACCCCAGAATATCCCCATTGGCCCACTTCTCCAGCTCGTCCATTATGATATTGAAAAGATGTTTGTATGTTTCTATTAGATGGAAGGCAGTAGATAATCTAGATGAGAGAGAGAGTGAATGAATTCTACTCTGACAGGACTTCTAAATGCAATCTATACCAGAAGCATGAAAAAAGATCTTGCTTTAGATTTTAAACCTTAGGTGGGAGGAAGATAAAGAGATATGGAAGGTAATGAAACAAAATAGAAATGAAACTCCACCCTATTTTTTATACAGCGTTTCATCTCAGACAAAAAAGCACATAAGTGAGATGCGAAAAGGCAGCTAAAATTGCAATTAACAGTTAGTAATTACTTAATGGTAAATTACTTATGGTAAATTAATGCAACTATGTGGATTTTATTTTATAAAGCTTTTTGTTTAAGCTTTAAACTACTATATCATATTGTAGATGGGGAGCAAAAGGCCTGTTGAAATGAAAAGAAGATGAAAAGAGAGTAACCTATAAAAGGAAAAGGATTAAAAATTCATCTCCATTCTTTGTAACACTAAGTGCCAGCCTTTGTGCCTTAATGTACAAAGATCTTCATTAGCTTACTTACACAGTTTACAGTGATCTTCTGTTCCCTGTCTTTGTTACTTGTATGTCTGCTCATATTAACCAGACCCATCAATATATCTTTCTAGAATTTCTGTCTCAGATGTACCACTGCTTTTCCATATGATAGGTTTTACAGTTAATATTCCATACATTTATTGATACAGTATACAGTATGCATTCCTGCAAAATAGTTAAAACTGAGTTTCTTAATGTGCTTTCTGATTTTATAACTGTATAGGTACTACAGTGCTTTTTCAAACTCTCTAAAGTAGTCCATATCTCAATGTCAATAAGAATTTAGATGAAAATGTTAAAAAACACTTTGCATTTATACAGATGGATTTATACAGACCCCTTCACCAAATGTGTCTGGAGTCCACATATTGTGTTAACATCATGTATTGCTGAATTCTGATAAGAATTATCATGTCTATGTTTCTGTTGCTACATCTAAATTAATTACTTACATTTAAAGGAGTTATGTTGGTAATACCCAATTCCATCAAAATGCAGGAAAGCTGCTCACATAATGGTCTAAGTGAGGTAACAAGGCTGATAATAATGAGGAAAATCAAGACCTTATAGTTTTCCTTCTATCTTCCCTGCCTCTCCTCTTTTAGAGCATTTAAGAGGTTAAAATACCAAGTTTAAAATGAGGTAATCAGCAGGAGAGACAAACAGGAGAGCAGGGGAATATTAAGACCATTATCAAATAGCACAGTAAAGGTTAGGCTGAGGACAGGGCAGAGGGCAGACTGTGTCAGCTGAACTTCAGATCACTTCAAGCCACCTGAGCTACAGACAGAGCCTGCTGCTTCTCGTGGCTCTTCTGAAGCCTGATGCAATTGGTGCATATTTGATTCCATGATTATTTTCAAGAATTTATGTAAACTTTTCTAGATTTGGGGTTCTTCATTTTGAAAAAACAGTAGAATATTTGTTTTCAGTTTAGCAACCATGCTGTTTTGTAGAATGTCTTTCTATCCTGTTCATGTTTATCTAGTTTGTTATTACAGTGATCTGAAAAAGCAATCTGAATAGATAAGGGGTGAGGAAGTGTTGAGCCCTGCCATATGATAGTGGTAGAAATTAAATTATCTTATTCTGGCTTAATGTGTGTTTTCTTCAAAGCCAATTCTAAAACCTACTTCAGGTGAGCTTTTAGACACCTCAAAAACAGAACTAGAGTGTGTTGTGGGTGTGACTTCTGTCTGTGATGAAATGTAGGTCAGAAAGGGTGTGGATTGTTAAATGTGCTTTAAACAGTAAGGAATGGTTGTCCTTTTGTATAATTAGTGCATTGACTGTCTTGAAAGTTGGTATGACAGGTTTTAAGGGCTTTTCTGAGGCACCAGAGAGTTGTCAGTTTTATTAAGTAAAGAGTCTTGTAACATAATTATAACTGATTTTTTCTAAAGATTTTGAAGTTGTTCCTTCAGATGCAGTGTTACAGCCTGTTCAGAGAGACTTTCCTTATGAGATAGATCCACCCAGCATTTAAACACTTCTACCAACAAACTGACTCCATCTCATTTTACATCACCTCTGATGACCTCTTTTTTATATCAAAATATTAAGGGCACACACTGATGTATGTATTTTACCCCAAAACACTCTATTGAGTAAGTAACCAATATGTATTTCATTGTCAGCTACTCAGTCCCTCAAAGGACTCTCCACTGGGCTGATCATCAGAATGCAGGAAGCAGTCTCTACAAAAGCCATATTTTAGTCTGGGAGTTTATGGACTGTGTGGTGAATTTCAGAGACTGATTGACTCATTCATCACAATGACTTTCAGTTTTTGAGTATTTCTCCAGGCATATATGTAGAGATGAGTTTCATTGTTAATCCTAGAGCTCAAAAATTTGAAAGTTTCTCCACACTTCCTAGAGTTTACTACAAAAAGAGGTACACATAAAGCAGTATTTTCTGCAGACTTGTAAGATTACTCTGGTTATATAGGGTATATTTCAGCTTCTGGAATTTTAATTATTCACTGTTCAACTCTGAGATTTCTAGCACCTCAATATATTGTATTACTTAAGCTTTATGCTAAAAGCACCATTCTTTTCACTTCTAATTTGATCCTGGTCTGCTATATTTTGTTGGGATGTTGTTTAGACATAATGTATGAGAATCCTGTTTTAAGTGCACTTTTAAACTAAACTTTTTATAAGTCCATTAAAACCTTAAATAGTTAAATAGTGGCTGTAATCATTAGCCTTCTATTCATAGGATTGTTACAGCTTGGTGACCCTTTTTTATTACAGGGAAGTTTTATTCTAAGTATGGGTTATTGTTAATATAAAGAGATGAATAAATATTTTGGCATAATCTGAATCAGTATGTTTAGTTTAAAAGGTATTATGAAGTTCTTCATAGAGATATATTTTTGTTTGTGACTAACAAGACTATTCTTGAAAATATGATTTAATGTTTCTCCATCAAACCCCAAATAAGTAGGCACATAAATAAATAAGCAAGACATAGCCATACAATTTATCAGAACAATGAACAATTAATCATGTAATTGAACATAAAAACAGATGTGCATTTAAATGTAGAAAACTTTGGACACTTTGCCCCATTTATTTTGCCATAAAATGGAATGTAGAATTGCTTTAGATTTGCCTTGAAGAAATTCTGTCTTGGGGGAAATCACCAGTGTTGTGGTAGCTTCCTTCCACCTGTTTGTAAGTCCTGTAATTATAAGAATAGGTTGGCATAGGAGGTGGTAGGGACTCTCTGTCTCTTTCTTTTCATAGAGCTTTCTTTTTGTGCTATTAAGCCTAGAAACCAGGGGAGCCTATCAGTTGTTTCTGACCTTGGCACCTGATGATTAAGCATAGCGGAGAAGCAAGTCCAGGCCTTGCTAAGGAAATGCCAGGCAGCAGAGCAGAAGACATTGCTCCTTGTGAAATCACAGATAAAGATGGGAATGATTCCAATGCCCTTTGTCTATAGGTATGCATGCAACCCTGTAATTGAAAAGGTGTCTGTAAGCTTCATCCAAGCCCTTAGTATTACAATCTGATTTTCAGGAAACTTTGTTCCTGCAGGAGATACCAATGGCTTTTGCTGTTGACAAACAAATGGGTTGTGTACAGTCTACATTTTTAAGCATTAAACCAAAAGCTAAATGTGTTGGGATACTTTGCTGTTGACTGCAATACTCAGCTTTTTAGTAAATGTTTTTTGGTAATCACATATAGCAGTGTGATCTGCAGCTGATTTCCTTGTGAAGGACAGCTTTGCCCATGTTGCTTGCTTAAGATTACTCATCACAGCTAAATGGATGACTGTAGAATGACCCTTTAACTTGAGTAAATAAAAAAAAGTAGTGAAAGTGGAGACTTGTGATGGAAACCTGCTCCAAACATTACTGGCTTTCTGAATATCAATAGTGCTTAAGAGTATTTTGTACTTTCTCCATCTGTATTGATTTTAAAAAAATATATAGTATTCCTGGTAGTTTCTGATAACGTTGAGTTAGACAGTTTTGTACATTTCAAGTGTTCTTGTTCTTGTTCTTGTTGTTTGTTTCAACTAAACAAATCTCACACATATAGCAGTAAAGTCTGTGAAAGTCACAGAATATGTCAGCAGAGATTGTTGCGGGTCGGACTCATCCAAGGCTGGTGCCCAGGATGGACAAGGCTGTCCGATTCCTAAACAGTTAATTCGCCCTTCCTGGGCGCTGGCCGCTCTCCCGCCGCCCAGCGCTCCCGGTCCCTGGGCGCGGCCGCAGTCTCTGATAAGTACCTGCGCGCACCTCAGCAGGAGCTGTGCAGGGCAAGGACAGTGGTAATATGAAACCAGTCTCGTTGGTTTTTGTTCATGGCCCTGGAGGCTGAAATCTGCATTCCAGATGAAACCTCCAGCAAATCGGAAGAGAGTCTCTTTTTTCCCTACTTTCCTCTGCTTCAAGGGCGCTCACCCGAGTTGGCTCTGCCCGGCCGGGCACTGGGGGCTCTCCAAGGGCTTCAGGAGGGGGCACAGGAAGCTTCAGAGTCGTAAGCTCGGGTTTCCATTTGTCATTTTTTGGTGATTATGGATTTACAAAAGAAGTGCTTTATCCTAGTGGAAAGACTACGCAAAGGAATCCGTCAGGAATTTTCTGCTGAAAACCACCCAGCGCTGGCGCACCGGGACAAGGAAGTAGGGAGCAGCCGCGGCGCGCTCGGCCCGGCGGGACGGCTGCTGTAGCTGCCGGGCGCTGCGGGCTCGGCGCAGGGAGCCGGGGGAGCGCAGCCCGTCGGGGTGCGGAGCCCCGGGGGGACCATCGGCCGGGCTTCAGCCGAGGTTAGTGCTGAGACAGACTCCTCTTGTGCGGGGGAACAAGTTCCAGACGCTGCCGAGAACTGTTTTTTACGGTGGGTCGTTTTGCTGCTCCCTTGGCGGAGCGGGAGCCCCGACGGGCGGGGCGGAAGGAGCGGCGGGGCGGCCCGGCCGGGAGCGCGGGAGGCCGGCGGCCTGCGCGGGCCGGGCCGGGCCGGGCCGCCTGTTGCAGCGCCGGCAGCCGGCCCGCCGGCAGCCTGGATGCGCGCAGTAAGTGTTGGCTCAGCAGTCAGCAGCGCTGCTGCGAGCGAACCTATTCTCTTCTTCAGGCAACATGGAAGAACATAATGGGATGCCTGACTGTAGTCAGCTTTTAGACCTGAAGAACGCAGCAGAAAGCGACCCTGACCCACTCACTACATTTTCTGTGAAAACACTGTTTGGATTTACAACTAAGTTTGAATCTACAGCTCCCAAAGAGGAAACAGTGCTTAAAGCATTTCAGCCTTTGCACAGCAATATAAATACTCACGCTAACACCTGGCATGAGAGGAATGATAATGGATGTAATGAGGACTCAGAAAATCAGCACAGCGTGGATAGTACCAGTGGCCAAGCTGACCCAATGTCTGGCAGGCAGGCAGGCCTGGAGCTGGAGTTAGCTGACCAAAATGAATTACTTCTTCAGCATTTGAGGTTTGTTCAGACTTCTTTGTCTGAATCCGACAATGACGACAAGGATGCTATGCTTGTACAAGGTACTTTGGTTCATACAACAAGTGACACAGAATCAGACACGGAGAATAAGGACCTAGACACTGATGAGAACAATGCAAGCAAATATGGGCTGAAAAATGCTGCTTTGTCTGCTGAGGCCTTGGACAACAGCAATCAAAATAAGGAAGAGTCAGAATCAGAAGGTCACAGCAACAGTGATGACGCTGTGGATACAGATGACATTGAATTACACCCACCATTCTCTAACCAGATCCCAAAAGAGCTGGATGGTATTCTACAGTATGACTCCAATGGAAAAGACAAAATGTTAATGGATGAGCAATTCACTCATTTGCTTGCTACAGGGGAATGCCCTCAAGAACTTTCAGATGAAGAACAAAGATCTTCTGTTGATAATACATCACTCCAAAAAACAGCACTGGCTGAAAAGACTTTCCAGCTGCCTGCTTTCTTCAGTGGACTACGTGTCAGGAAAAAGGGACTAACCACAGAAGATGGGGAAACTGTTACAGAAATTAAACCAAGGGAGAATGATTTAGCTCTGCTTAAATTACGACAGCCTGTTAAGAAATCCAGTATTGCATCAGGTTTGACCATTAGAAAAAAATCATCTGAACCTAAAGCAAATCCCACTTTCCTAGAACAACTCTCGCACTTGTTAAACATAGACGTCTCCAAAAATGAAGATAGAACTGAGGACTCTGGTGAGGGATCTGGGGAGACCGAGGACAGTGATGAAGCTCAAGAGAACAAAGCCTCCAGCAAAAGAGAACCACGATTTCCCTCCGAGGAGATAAAATCAAGCCCTGCTGAATCTGCACTGGATGCCTTTAAAGCCTTATTCACACGACCTCCCAAGAAAGAAACAACTGCAGATCCTTCAGAGCTGGAAGCCCTGAAACGCAAAATGAGAAATGAAAAAGAGTCCTTGAAAGCTGTATTTGAAAGGTCAAAATCAAAACCTGGGGATGGACCATCTGACAAATCTGTAGGTTGAATTACTTTTTCTTCCTAAGATGTGGAAGTAGAAGGATTAAATATTTTTGTTTAAATATTATTGCTGGGGACTTAAGATCAAAATGTCAGATTGCTTCTCTTTTGGAAATCTCAAATTTTGGATTCCCAGCTGAGGAAATCTTGGGGCTAATTTGTCAGAATTTTTGATCATCTGCAGTCAAAGCAGAATTCGGCCACAACTGATGGCAACAATAAGAGCCTCTCAATTAGAAGTGAGAACTTAGCAGTTTCTGATAAAGATGTAAAAGATGTCTACATAACAGTTCTCCATATGTTAATGATGGCTTTAAATCATTTTGATACTGCAGATATTTACTGTAATATTATTTAACAGTTTCTGATTCTCGCACTGTTTTCTTTCATTGAGTATTTTATTTTTATAAGTAGTATTTCATTTTACCTGTAGGAATAATTGCATGGTAAGAGTTGTTACAAGAAGTTATGGGTGATTTTCAGCTCAAAACATAGAACAGGAAGGGTTTTTTCTTGTTTATGTGCATATATCTGGCTTTTCAAATATTGATAGGCATGTAACCTTTTCCAGGTGTAACTTAGTGATTTCAATTAGACAACTCAAATTTTTGATTAATGTAAGTGTTTGCAAGGCTAATGCTCTTAGGCATATGGAGATGCAGTTATTATATTAAAAAAATCAATGCAAAGTTTTTGTACAATCATAAATGACTTTGAATATGATTTGAACTCTTTAATTAAATGAGTAACCTTTGGGTTGGCATTCCCCCAACCCGAAATTCTTGCAGCCACATCTTTGGAAGATGTAATCAGTCCAGGAGACTATTGTTGGCTGAAGGAAGAAGGATTCTATTTTCAGGATTGGACCTTAAACCTAAAGCTACTGAAGTTAATTTTCTGTGTTGGTTATACTCTCTTTCAAATTTTTATTCTTACATAATATTAAAAAAACATGTAAAAAATACTGGTCAACATTTGGGTAGACTGATAATACCAGTTTGTAGTAAATTACCTGTGGGGAGGAGAAAACAGGTATTCATTGGCTGTGGAATGTACAGCAAGTGCAGTCTGAGTGTGCCCTTCCCATCCCTGGCTTGCTCCTTCCTGCTTACACCAGTGCTGTGCTGGCGTCAGCATTCCTGTGGCCCTCAGCAAACCTATTTGGGAAGCTGTCATCACACACAGTGAGGGAGGAGGCACAGGAGTCAGCAGGAGTGGCTTTTATAAATGTCTGCTTGATGTCCATTCTAGTCCAAATCTGTATTTTCTCAGGGCAAAGCCAGAGCCTAGGGGTCAAGCCTTTCCTTTCCCTTGTTCCTGTGGGCCATTTATGGGGCCTTTTTCCTACAGGGTTTCACTGTTGTTGCAATTGTGTCTGTGCAACTGCTTGTAGTAACACGTTGAAAATCAGATTACAGAAATATTGGAGATATACAAAACCACCAAAAAAGTCCCTGTAAAAGAATGCTTGTTTAGTGGGTCGTTCCCCCTCCACCCCTTCCCCATTTAAAGAGTTATTTTAGCATTCCAGTTGACAGTGCAGTCCCATTAACAGCTGCAGCATTACTTTGATGTGGCAGTATTACCTCGTATGTGGACTGAGCAATCTGCAGGGGGTGGGGCAGGAATTTCATAAACTATCTGTGCTTCCAGAAAATTATATTGTCAAATGATGTCTTAGGTGAATTGCTCTAATGTTTACTTGTAAGAGCAACACACTATGGAATATTTCACTCTGGAAGAAAGATACAGGAAAAAACCCTAGCATTCATGACCACCTCTGTGGTTCATGAAAGGATAGACAGCTCTCCCCAGTGATGTGAACAGTTTCAACAAACCACTGCATGTCACATGCATTATGCTACTTTCCTCCTCAAAAATAGTTTTCTACACTGATTTATTTGTGTCTCTTCCAACCAACTGAGCAGTGTTTCAATCAATAGAATGAGACAGATAATTTCTGGAGCACATGTGTGGAGCTGAGCATGGCAGTTGCTGTTTGGAATCAATTGATACTGCAGACTTTAATTTTTTTCTTGTGTAATTTTAACAGCCTGACCTGAGTCCCTCAGAGCAAGATGACAAGACTCCAGGGAGACTCCAGGCTGTCTGGCCGCCACCAAAAGCAAATAATGAAGAAGTAAAAGTAGGATTGAAGTACACTGAAGCAGGTAAAAAAAAGAGTTGAAGCATTTGCAGAAATTAGATTCTGGCATTTTTAATCTTGTTTGATACAGAGCAGGTGATAAGTCACAGTATTTTCTTATCTGGAGAAACAGACCCTCTGTTTCATATGTGTGGTTTACCGCTATTTGTAAATTCTGCATCTGATTTTTAAGTGTGAATGGCTAAATATTGTACAAACTTGCCTGTAGAAATTTGTGAGGAAAGTAGGTTATCCATTTCCAGTGGTATTTTGTTGAAATGAGTGACAGACTGGTGATAGTAGTTGAGTGACTGCCTTTTCTGATGCCTGGCTGCAAGGGGCAGCCCCCTGCTGAACTGGCTGCAGATTTTCTTCAGGTACTGTCCAGAATGAAAACAACACCATTATTGCAACATGTGTATGAGCAGAGGAATGCTCATATCCAGTCAGGCCACTTCTGTAGCTAGCCACATATATTGTCCTATGCAAGTGTATGAAAGGGTATGTCCAAAGTGCAGTGCTAATTATCAGATAAGCTTTTCACAGAAAAACATTTCTTGGGTTTTTTTATTATTTAGATATTTACATAACATACTTACAAGGGAGAAAGTGATTATTTTAGCCACCACAACTCTGGTTCAAATTTATGTTCTTGAATGTAAAACTGGAAGTCCTTGATATTCAGAAATTAATCATAAACTGAGGAATACTCTGAAATATTAAAGTGAAAGACAATAGGCCGTCTCTTCTTCAGGTACCTGGAGATTTTAGAAAATACTACCTAGAAAGTGTTAAGTGGAACTAAAAAAAAAGCTTTTATACTACTTTGCTGTGAGAAATTGTTCAGGGTAATGCCGCGTGGTTCTTTCTAATTCCAGTGGATATCCATCTGACCTTGTATTTGAGAAACAGTACTCCTATTTGTTCTGTCTAGTGCTTTTTATTGTTTAGTCGTTCTCCCTCTTTTTTCAGTTTTCTCTGCATTAATCTCTCTTTTTTTTTGTAACTTGGGAATAATACTGGAAGTGTCAATTTGTTGAAAGATTGAGAAAACTTGGCTTGACAGAAACAGCATGGTTCTAATATATAGAATTGAATTCATGGTTCATCTGATTGGTCTGAATTTGGGAGTCCATTACTTAGATGACCAGGACAGGTATTCAGCTGTTGGCAAGTTGATATTACTGTTAGATTTTTATTATAGGCTGTATGCTTGCCATACTTAATTTTACCCAAACAAATATTTTTTCTTCTAATGACTGTAATCATCTGTGGTGAAACATATGCTTCACAGAAAGAAAGAAAGAAAACTGAATTAACAAAAGCTCCAGATTCTAGTACTTGTGGAAGAATTAGGTCATGCTTTCTTGAAATTTGAATAGGAAAGACAGACTGGCTTAGAGCCCATGTAAATTGTTACTCTTGTTACTGTGATATTTTGGGTGGTAGTGTCATCAACATGTCGATGGTTTGTTTGCTAAGTCAAATTTTTAAAGACCAGATTCTGCAGTTCATTAGTTGCTCCAGCGTCTGGCAGAGGGATTTGAATGAAAACAAACCGCTGGTGATTCAGCTGGGATGAGATGTAAGCAGCGCTTTTAAAGGAAATAGGCAAAGGCTGTGTTTGCATGTTAAGGCTATGTTAAGTCTGCAGTAAAGTTATAGGTGTGCTGCAGAGATTGGCAGGTTGGTTTCTTTCAGCTGCTCAGGGATGCCCAGAAAGCAGTTGTAAGTTGCACATGATGGAACCACTTAGATTGGCTGATCTGAGGACTTGTGCCACTGTTCTAAAGCATTGTGCACAGAAATGAAATTATAGAGTCTCCTACAAGTGAAGCAAGGTGCTGTTCATGTGTCGTGGTAATACAGTTATAGGAGTAGGGTTCCTATTCAATGCTGCTCTTATTGCTGGGGTTTGTGGGGTTTTTTATGAATATGAGCATGGCAATACAGCAAAACTGCTAAATTCACTGTCTTCTCTCTGGCAGTAGTAGGTACCTTCAAAGTGCTCGTCTATGCTGGCATTTCCCCTCATGCCCCTTTGCATCCAAAATTCCCTTCCAGCCACCAATACAGTAGAAGTTTCTTGACCGCCTTTTAAGAAGTGGGCTTCTTAAAAATAAGCTATAGTGCAGGTCAATCATCTGCATTATTTAAATTCTAAACCAAAAACCCTATTTCTTACCTCAGTGTCTTGTCCTGACTACAAAGATGAAATGAAAATTCTTGATCTCAGAATAGAGTTCAAAAATTGTGTGTGGCAGGGATGTTTGTGATTCCAGTCTTCCTCTACTGATATTCCTGTATCCATATCATAAAAAATGCTGGTTTGTTTTATTAGCTTTCAGTCAATAATTTCTGTTAGTGTTTTAATTTCTGTGATTAAGGGTTTCATGTACCAAACAATAGGAATGTATGTAAAAACAATAATAAGAGGATGAATGATTAGGTAAGTATTCATTTAACACAGCTTTATTTTAAGCTTAGACAAAATATATGTTCATATCCAAAGATAAGTTTGTCAACATTCGTCTTTGTACTTCTAACACGGTACACAAATATATACATATATTAGGAGGTAGCATGTTTGTTTTTTTCATTTGTCATGATAAAATAGGATTTAAGACTGAAAACTTGAAAGTTGGAATACAGTAATGTTTTTTGCAATTCTACACCGTGTCTTTGATTTACTTTCTTCATCACCATGCACTATGACAACTATGTTAGAAAGGTAGGGATATTGAGGGAAAGAATTCCTGTCTTTTTGATCTTTTCTCACCTCCTTGTCATGTTTTTCCTCGTTGTTCTTGTTGCCTAGTGGAAGCAAGAAATTCAGGCTTAATTTGGCCTACGCAGCAGACATCACAATGACTCATAGCAGCTTGGAGGAGTGGCTAACTCCCTCCTGAGGCTCATAGTCTGGCTTGATGGGTGGGAAAGGAACTGAAAAGCAAATGGACATAACAAGGAACACGTGTGTGAGGCTGACTGGGTCTGTTAGGAATATTAGAAGTGAAAGAAGTTGGGGATACAACTGAGCACCAGGGTTTTTGTCATGCATTTGATAACTGCTTGTGTAGTCATAATATTATTGTCTCTGGCAGTATCCGAATCTTGAGTGGTTAATTTTTAATTGAATGGACGATGTTGCAATATTTTGGTTTAATTTATGTTTTCCTAATTCTTGAATGCATGTGTTTCCATAGAGCAAGTGACTGTGTTGTCAAGTGGCTCTCTGTAATTAGCACAAGCTGCTTGCATGATTCTCTAGAGAAACTGGAACTTCTTTGAAGTGTGTCTAAAATAGCTGAAGTCCAGAAAGGCTGTACTACATTTATGTCCTGGAAGACTAGAAAAAGGGTACTTTAGTTTATAGTTATTCCATGGACTCAAAGACATTCCTGTGCATATATTTTTGCTCCTAAATTTCTGTTCCTCTGCTTTAATTTTAAGGTGGGTTGTTTTTTTTTCCCCTTCATAATTCTTGGTGAGATTTCCTACATTTTTAAGCATTAACTCCAACAGAAAGGTAGATATGTCAGCCATTGTGTGTGGTGAAAATATCTAGCCAGATAGAAGAGACAAATTCATGTCTATACTGAAGAAATTTGTCTGTGATACTACATCACATTGAATCCACATATAATGAATATCTCAACTACTGTCTACGACTTAGTCCGCACTTGCAAACGCATGTCCCAGAAAAGGAGCTCAGATGTGGGTTCTGCAGCTCCTGAAACTACTTGTGTTTGAAGAACAGTCTCCACATTAAGCTGGTATAGATATACAGATTCTGTTATTCCTATTAACAATTCCATTTTAGCCTTCAGGATCAAACTAGTTCTCTTATATACAACAGAGGGAGTTTAGTCCTTTGCTTAGCAAAGCAGAAATGTAAAAAGTAATGAGAGAGAGAAGTATTTGACATTCCTGCAGGAGAAAATGTTAAAATAGCCACTTGGAAAATTAATTCATTTAGTGAGGTTTTTCATTCTTTCATTCAGTGTTTTCTTTTAAATTCAAATTTAAAACATTTAAAAACGTAATTTTCTCACAGCTGTCTGTTCATCATCTTTAAATCTGCAGTGAGTTAATTCTGTCTCCATGGTTCCACAATTTCTAGAGCAGTCTGTGAGGATGTAAGCGCAATTTCAAGGTAAATTAGAAAATCAGGAGGTGCCTGATAAAGGTCTTATTAGACAAAAAATACCTGGGTAAATGGTAAATGAAATACAAAATAGTGGCAGAGGTTTATTGCTAAGTCTCAAATAAATCAAATCCTTGATTCCCTGTACTCTTTGTTCCCAGCAATAAAATCACTTTATATCTATGATGTAGGGCCATATGCCCCAAATGCAGGGAATAACCAGTTTATGTGAGAGAAAGAGAGGTATAATGGTTGGAACAAAAGGATGAGAGATAAGAGCATGATTTCTTATCTTTCTTTAACATAAGCTTCCTTTGTGGCCCTGAACAGTTTGTCTTTAAAAGAAAGACAAAGTTTGATGTTGTGTCCCGAAGAAAGTTGTTTTAACAGTGGCTACCAACAGTTGTTTTCATCCTAAGTAAAAGAAAAAGAAAAAAAATTTATAAATTTAGGTTTATTTCATTTCAGTGTGGTGTTAATTCCGGGATTCTGTTATAAATTTTACTGTAGGGAATTAGATCAAGCAGCAGTATAGCAGACAGGATATTTTGGATTGCTTCAAGGTAGTGCTTTTGTGATTGAATCACTGGTCAATTTGATGTGACCTCAGAGTGCATAAAGTTTTTGTAAATTATTTTACTACATTTTACTGCATTATTTATTGTGTAGCATGAGAGGTGTATGTAATTCAGTGTTTCATAATCAGACAGATACACTTGTGTGTTTTTAAGAAGCTGAGGGTTTTATTACAAGCCAGATTTGGTAACAGTACAGGGTAACGACATTTTTCCCCCTTACTTATGATAGCTAAAGCTATGATTTGATGGATTCAGAAGGTATTGGGCTAAGATTTTCTTTGAAAATACTAACGAAAACCATGCTCCAAAACAATTAAGCAACAAAAATACCCTTTACTTTTCCCTCCCCACCTCAGCTGACAGTCATTCATACTGTGCCTCTTGAGACAGGAACAGAAAGATAGGCACCCGTGGATGATGAATATTTGTTGGTAAGATGTTTGTGTTCCATTTTCAGTCCTTTTGCTACTTTCTGGAATGGCTTCAGGAAAGTTTTGGGAACCATTCCAAGTTTCAGTTTATCCATCCGTAAAATTAGGATCAGAATTCTGACCTATTTTTCAAGTCAAATTAAATTCCTTTTCTGTTTATAGGCTCTTAGCATTAGATAGAGATGCAGAATAGGAAAGAATATTGACTTTTCAAAGTTAAATCTAAAAAACAAAGCCCAGACCAACCACAAAGTCCCAGAATGGTAAGTGTACCTAAGGCCATGGGATAAAATGTCCCTGCCTTCCCATACACTGAGGATTATATTTTTACAAGGTGAGAGGGAAGAAGAGTTATGCTCCAGTTTTTCAATAAAAATCATTGCTTTATTTTTGTTATGCATACTCTCTGTAGAAATGTAGTAATTTTAGGAGGCCTATTGTTTTTGAGTCGGGTTGTATGTTTTGCAGCAGGTGCCTAACAAGGACGGGTTTTACAGAACCCAAAGCCTTGTATGGATACACATACATGTGTAGCCATGGATACAAGCATGCTTAAGATTCACATTGGAACACCTTTAGTCCACTTGGAGTAGAAAGATGATTGCTAAGTTTAATGTTTTCCTAGTGAGAAGATTAATCGGTTGTCTGAATATAATGAAGGCAAGTTGTGTGGATTATTTCTTTTAATGTAGTTTTAATTTTGAAAAATAGACTGCACTATGCACCTGAGCAATCCAGTTTTGCCAAGACCCAGAAGTCACAGGGTTTTACGAGATGATTCTTGTTATGTATTTGAAACACAGTGAAAGAGCCATTGTGTACACAAGAAGAATGATTTTGTATTTTATTTCCATGGTTCTGTTTTGAAATATATGAAGCCCTTTGTGTTACAGAAATGCCTCTGAGTTTTACTGAATTCCCTTTCCTGTTCTTAAGTCTCACTGTTCACTTGTTGTGATGCTTTCTGAAAATTTGCACCTGTATTTAGAACTGCTGTTTGGATTTCTTTTTAGATAAATTCAGTATCAGCCCTGCCAGGTTTGCTCCCTCTGCTCTGGCACAGACATGTACTCTGTAATAAATCTGTTCCTCATGTGTGCTGTTTAAAGAGTTGCTTGTTTACCTTATTGCATTGGTGAACCTGATCCTGTACTAGATTAGTTTTGTAAATATGAAGTAGGACCTTTATTGAGAAAGAATTCGTGTTGCCTGTCCCCAGCAGCAGTACCTCTAGTGTTGCCTTTCTGGGAGGGTGAAATGACAAGTGAAACTGTTCATCTCTGCTCTCAGGTAAATGAGCTGTAACTGTAACCCCCCAGAGCTGAGGAATGGTCAGGCAGATAAGTTACTCAGGTGACTGCTTTTGAATAGTGCTTTATACTGCTTTGCAATCAGAAAGAGGAGTAACTGTTTTCCTCATTTCCATCACAGGCCATCCAGGGGGTGCTGGTTTTTCCGTAGGAAGCTAATTTTTTGTGGATACAGTTCTCTTATTCTTGGGGAATTCAGTGGCTATTGTTAAGATACTTAGTGTCCTGGATTAAGTTTACTCTGGTGTTTGTATTATCTAAATACCTGGACAGTATTTGGATACTGGACTGTTGGCTTGCTTTGGGCTATGTATTTGCTCCAAGTCCCTCTTCATTTGTTTCCTTTTCTCACATCTGCCATATTTTCACTGTACTGGAATCTTTAGGGTGCTGAGAATTTTTGAAATTTTAGGTTTGGAGGGTTCTTCCTTGTCTTAAAAATGAAACAAAAAAATCCAAAAACCAAAACAAAAATTAAGCTCAAGTGAAGGATATCTGCTCATTTCCCAGTCTGTGGACTCAGCATCCTTACATCTAAGGAATTATGGGTCTTAAAAGAGTTAAAGTTCAGTGGTAACTACAAAAAAAAAGGATGCATAGGAATAGATAGAATGGGGTTGAGGGAAGGAGGATTAGAATCATGGCTATCCCTAAAAAATAGGTGATTTTGTGAATTTCTTTGAGCATAAATAAATTTTAATTTCCTGGTTATAAAAGGATGCTTAAATGTGGCTATGCCTTATAAAAAACAGTCCAAGACTGAACAAATTAGATTTTGAAAGTTGCTCGTGTGTATTTTTGTTGAAAGAAAAGCCTGAAAGTTTGCTGCTGTTTTATGACTTTAGCCTCAGAGAGCCTGGAAGGTCGCATCAATATATCTGTAAAAAAAAAAAAAAAAAAGTAATTAAAAAGGTGTACCGGCGGTGAGTAGGTTCCCGTCTGACACCCGGTGGTTAAAGATTAGAACTACACGGGGAAATAGAGGAGGAAACAAATGCTGTAGTGAAGGGGAGTATTGAAAATAGGACCAAGGGTTACCATGCAGGGAGAAAACATTGAGAAACCCTCACTATTCTGAAATGTAATGAATCAGTACAATTACAAGTTAATGATTTTCTTTATACTACAGGGTGTGGTACATCTCAAGAAAGGTAGATTGCACTCAAGTTTTCTAGCTTTTGTTCTCTAATTACCCTTAAATTGTGTTAACATTCTTCTGCATGTTTCCACACACCAAATTTAATATGTATGGCCTTTTACAAAAATGAGTGTACTGACCAGAAGTGGCTATATAGTTCATTTAACTTCAAAGCTTCTGCTTTCTACATAAAGTTTTGAGATGATGGCAGAGAAGTTTCCTAAATTGCTGTGTAAAGCTTGAGGAGTAACCCGTCTACTTGAAATGTGAGTTATGGAGATTTCTGTGGGAAAGGTTTTCATGTAAGATTTTATTTAAAATTATTTAAGTAGGGAAGTTGTTTTATTACCAAAGAAGAAAAGGTAATTCTTGCACTGCAGAGTTGAACACAATAGTATAATACTGAATAATATTTGAATGTGTGTATTTGCTTTTGCAACAGTTTCAAAGAATGAAAATTTCCCTTAGAAAACACAGTGACCCACCCTATCCAGTACTTCTGGGATCGTAGGTTGAATTTTCAGGTCACCAGATTGACCAGTGAATGCTTATATCTTTTCTTTTAGAAATACTGGTGAAGAGTGCAGCACGCTTAGTATTATAAGATTTTCATGAGCATGTATTGAATACATTTGTAAATATTGTTGTTGCTTTGTGTTCAGAAAAGTTCTGTGTGATGATAAAACTGAACATATATTAGACATTTTGATTATGTAGGTTGTTCTAAACATCCCAATTTTATTTCGTGTTCAGTTTTCTCTGCATTAGGAAAAGCACACATGCTTTAGTGTGTATTTTCTTTGCCAAATAATGAAGCATGCCTCATACTGTACTAATCATGAGGAATAATTTTTGGTTTTATGTTTTGTTTCTGCCACCTGGTAGCATATTTTGTCTGTCACATATGTCAGCAATATCAGTCACTGCTATTACACAGTCTAAAACTTCTTTAAATGCATGTTTTGCAAATGAAAAACAAGATGAGGAATTCTTCAAAGTGTTCCCACCCCAAACTTCTGTCTTCTAATCAGATTGTAAGGAATTAATCTCTTAGAAAAGTCTAAGCTTTCTGATCTGCTTTGGTCTCCTTCCTTTACCACACAACATGAAAATACAATTATGAGTGAGCATGGTTGTTACTTCCAATTGTAAGTCTTGAGGAATTAATAAAATCAGCATATGGTATTCTGTGTATATATCAAGCTGAGAGCTTTACAGAAATATTTCTAAGTGTATTTGGTTTGTGTGGCCTGTTTTAGGTAGTGGGGGGTACTACAGAGGTGGCTTTGTTTTCACAGTGTTACTGCATGTGGCCCATGGTTAACCAAGGAATATCCACAGGATATTTTTACATGGTGGAAACTTAAATAAGTACTTGCTATTTGATTTGGGTTTTATTTGATAGGCTGAGCTAGTGTTTAGAAACACTTCAGAAATTCAGCAGTTCATAATTTTTTGCAAGACAAAATAACATAAGGAGAAGCTGCAAATACCAGCTCATTTATATATTTTTAGTAATAATGAAAAGCAGGGGGTGTGCAAGACTCCCTGCTAGTATATGAACCTAATGAGTGTAAAATACAGGTTCTCTGAGTGAAGCTTAAATACAATCTTACTTATGCTTTTGTCTCTAGCTCACCTAAAGCTTTACAAGGAGGGACCACCAGGTGGGTGGAACAGTGTAATGTTGTCTGTCTCTGTCTAGTTTTTGGTCTCTTTTGTTCCCATAAAGGTAGTATTTATCTTTCCTTGATGGAATAGAAGTGGTAAAATGTGAGTCTGCTATATCTACCACTCTTAAGAACTAAAACTTTTGTAAGACTACAGAAGTTCTATAAGATATCAGGAACTGTCCTCAGAATTCTAGTTTGTGGTACTTCAGTTTCAATGGCTGCCCTCCCACTAAAGTGAGTGAAATTTAGGTTAATTTCTTCTTAATTTCACATTAGACATGTTGTAATTTGGTTTTTTTTCTAAAGTCTTTGGAGCAAAGACAGTAGTCAAAATTAACGTGATCATAGATCTTAACATTAGAGTTATGGAAAACTATTTGGACATATACTGATCCTTAGAGCAGGAGCACATGTAAGGCTGACCAAGAAATACACTAAAATCCCATTGACAACCATATGAGATACTAACTGATAATATCATTAGTAATCGTAGAATCTGATTAGTAATGTCATTAGTAATCATAGAAACTGAGACTTGAAAATTAAGGGATGGGAATGGACCTTAAAGATCATCTAGTACCAACACCTCTGCCATGGGCAGGGCTGCATCCCAGTAATGAATCAGTAGGGTTGTCTTTTGAAGGAAAAGGAGGTTTAATTGTCCTTTAAGAAAAGGAATTAATGATATTAACCTGATTTTTGGAAGTTTATTTCACTTATAACCCCTGCTGTGTCTTTGTCTTCTTGCTCAGTTTTATACCCACCAAGAGCAGGACACGCAGAGCGTTGGCCATTTTTGGATTTTAAGTGAAGCTTAAGAAAGACATTTTGAACAAATGCTCATGACTCAGAACAAATGCTCATGACTTCTTTTAAGCAGCTCTTTTTAATTTTCAAATTATAAAATCATAGAATAGTTAGGGTTGGAAGGCGCCTTAAAGATCATCTAGTTCCAGCTCCCCTGTTAGGGCCAGGGACACTTCCCACTAGACCAGGTAGCTCAATATCTCATTCAAATGGCCTTATCACTTTTGTAGTTGTTTGCTGAAGTAACTGGCAATACTGAATAAGGCATGTTTCAAAGCATTTGTATTTTTCTATGTGTGTTTATTCAGTGGTAACTTCCTGTTGTCATGCTTTTCATAGAATTACAAAATAGCAATCTGCTGACTCGAAACTTTGTAGGGATTAAGATTTGGTTTTGGTTTTCTTCTTGATCCTTTTTTCTGATTGAGTTAGGAGTACTAGATGTTGGTGAGGATTCAGTCTGATTATCTTATAAGATTTAAAAACAAACCTTATGACCAGGATAAACTCTTCTTACATTATGTCAGTGAAGAACTACTTCTTAATTCTACCATGAAACACCATTTAGATGATGATGTGAGTAGACATCATATTAGAAGAAATAAATCCGAAGTACTTTGAAGCCCTCTTATTCCCTTTGAAGTTTCATAGTGACAGTCCAATCATGTTTGTCACAGCTACATGGATACTTCGAAGGAAATAAGATGGTGTTAAGACAATTTTGCATTAATTAAAGCAACTTGTATTGGAACTTGTTAGAATTTCCCTGCACATGCCATTAGATTAGGGAAGTTATATTGATCTTAGGTTAGGGAAGTTATATTGTCTGTATAGACTGCCACTAAACGGATTTTTGAGCAGTCTGGTCTGAGACACCTTTCTCCCTCACAATTCAATTGCAAGCATTTCCTATTTCCCTCATGTCCTAGTTTCACCCAGGACCCTAATGTTATTTGATACCACCTTATATCATTGTTGGGGGTGGGGAGAAAGGGACTCCAGCTTCCAGTCAAAAAAGCATGGCAGGAGAGGGAAAGCCATGCTCCATTGTTCCTTGTCTCAGGGTCCAGTGTGAGCATTTTTGCATGTGAATCACCCTCAGTCTTGTATACTTTTGTTATTAATATTGTTGCCATTACTGTTCATTTTGTTATCTCATTGCTGTTTCCAGTAAACTGTTCATCTCTCTACCTGTGATCTTCATTTTTGACATCTCCAATTCGCAACTCCGTCCTGCTTCAGCAGGAAGTGAGAGGGAAAGGAGGAACAGAGGAAAGAGGAGTGTGTCGTTTGGGGGAGTCTTGGTGGGGGCACTGAACTGGGGAGTCCCATTCCTAAATCTCACTCAAAGTGGGCTCTTCCACAGGACCCTGGTGGTGGTGCAGAGTTTTGTAGAAACTCTTAGGTATTTAGAGTTAGAGGCCACTTGCGTTATTTCCTGCCTGCTGGGAAACCAGGCAAGCGGACAAATTGTATTTGCCTGTCCCATAAAAATCTCCTGTTTTTCCCTTCATCCTAATGAAACAAATAAGTAAACAACTTCTTAGACTTGTTTGTGGAACAGAAAAAGAAAATCCTAGCACTCATCTCTTCCTATGTAACTTCTTGAACATAGTTGACAATACTGATTATACAGATACATGGTTCACATTTTGAAGATCATCTGAATTTGTAACTAAGAGGATTAGAGGTGTACTTATTTGGGAATTTAGTGGGTTTTAAAGAAATCAGCTGAAGCTAAACTGTCCATTCAATATCCTTAGCACTTCAGTATTGTAATTCAGCTTTCTCTGTAGAAACCATAGTCCCAAATGGGCTCACAGAAATTACAGGTATGTTGCCTGGAGACCATGTTTATCCTAAAAAGTCAGGAAAAATAATAAAGCTGAGCAGTTGGAGCTATAAATATTCATGGACTTGTTCATATTCAGATACCAAAAGCCTATGAATACTAGAATATCCTGCTGATTTACGTACTTGGTTTTTATGATTGTTAAGGGTAGATTCAAGGAGTCCTGTGTTACACATTTTTTTACAAGATTAGCTTTCAGGGCCAAAATTCTAGAAAATGCACTGCTTTAAAAATTAGCCCAATATGTTGAATATATCTTCTTTTGTTTCAAGTTATTTTATGTTTAAATTTAAAACTCATGAAGTACAATAACTGTTGAAAAGATTGTGCTTTTTGTATAACTTAATCAGGACAAGTAGCTTTTCTGTATTGCATTACTTTTTTCCCTATATATGTAAGTTTTGGTATCTGTCAACTTTCTGAGTTCCGGGTACTTTTTAATTTAAAAACTGCTATTCAACAGAACATGACTAAAACTTCTGGTGCCATACCATGCTCCTAAAGTTCTCTGTGTATTTTGTACAGTTTTTGCTCTAGCAGATGGTGATGTCTAAAAGGGTATAGACATTTGTCCACTGTTTCACAGTGCATGGTACTCTGTTGCTTCACACAGTAGATGTTTGTGATTCTATAACAAATTCCATGTCTGATGCTCTACTTTAAGCTCTTTGTTCACATCGTGTCCATCTTCCTTATTCAACCATTTTGAACTGTTCGGGGTTGCAGCTTCAGTTTTTCCATTGTGCTTCAACAAAAATTCTTTTATCTGTTCACATACTATGTTTGATGAAATTACAGGACACAGAGTTACTTCCTCCTTGCATTTGGTAGTTAGTTAAAACACAATTTTATTTCCTTCTTGCAGCCCATTACTTGGGTAGATGTTAATTGCAGGCTTTAACTGGAGTATTTCAAATGTTGTAGTACCTAATGATAAAGAAAATAATGTATTTTCCTGATGGACTGGTATTGTTTTACCAGTCAATGTTATCTTTATATGATCCATATTGACAACATACTTTAAAATCATGAAGCAGACTGATAGCAAACATGACAGTTAGGGAAGGAAGGTTATCCTGTTTGCACTGATTCTGTCTTTGCAATGTTCAATGCTAAAGTAATTTTTTTTAAATCAAATCAAAATTTTTTTTAAATAAAATACTAATTAGATTTACTTCTTCCTGCAGTTGCACATAAGCAGAACCAAATATAGCATGACTGGAAGTTAAGATGCTTTCTAATATTGACTGTAGCACCGGGTGGCAGAACAGGATCATGACAATTATGTAGTTCGTCACTTCAAAAATTGTGGTTTATTTTTTCCTAAGCACCTTATAAGAACATACACTTGAACAAGGAAATGTGAAATATGTGTGTTACTATTAAAAACCATTTAGCAAGCTACTCATTAGGAAAAAAGTAAGACAAAAAATGGTATTAAAATAAAAGTTTATGTTAAAAACTAATGAGATAACAAGTTCATATCTAGAATAAAACAATAGGATTGAACTGGAAAAGTAAGACTTGAGAATTTGCAGCTGATACAAAGTTAGTAGAAGTAGGGAAGACCTGAATACAAATTTAGCATTCTCTCATGAGAATGTTATCTGCTGGCTATGGCAAAACATGTGAGTAAATGGAAATTTAAGTTTCACAGTAAGTAGATTTTTTTTTACAATGAATAATTGATTTATTTTTCCAACAACAACATAGAAAAAGGAAATTTTACATTTTCATGTTACTGTATATATTTAGTCATCACTGAGGTCTCTATACAACTTTCTGTTTACTTTGCCAACTCTCAGATCACTTTCAAAAAGTGTTTTAGTAGAACATTTTACAATGACATGATATTATGTTGCTAGCTTTCAGCAAATGTAACAAATATTTGTTGAAGGCTTGTTAATGTATTTCTGCTTCATCTCACTATCTTAGAAAAAATGATCAGTTTTATGAAAGTTTGCTTTAGCTTCAGTGGGTTATAATTATTGATTGCAGGTAGCATCAGGTTGCAAAAAAAAAGAATATGTTCAAGTGGGCAGCAGCTTACATGATCTATTGCATTTTTCTTGTGATGGCATACTCTCAAAACAAAGGAAAAAGTAGAAAATTAGAAGTAGTAAATAAAAACTGAGACTACAAGCTGTTTGGAGTGGAATCTGTGCAATGTGATTGTTTATTTTTTGCTTGAATGCCGTTTGTAAAGGAGCGACTTTTAAAATTATTTTCTCAGTAACAAAACCCTAATTTACATGTGTAATTTTTAGGATTGGCACACTTAGCACTTGCAATCTGATTTTTATCTGATTTGTCTCAAAAGTTCTTAAGAGTAATATCTGCTTAAGGGGAAGCTAAATTTATGCCCTACAGCCACTGTCTTCTTGCAGGCAGATTGGAGACCAGGCAAATACAACAGGATATTTGTGCAATCAGCCTTCTGTTGTGTGTCATAATAAAAGAATTTAAAGCTTCAGCAAATTGACATTGAGGTGTTTAAGCGTGTCCAGGGCAGCAAAGCTGATGAAGGATCTGGAATGTAAGTCCTATAAGCAGCCAGTGGAGCTGGGCTTGTTTAGTCTGGGGAAAAGAAGGCTCAGGGGAGACCTGTTGCTCATTACCTGCAAGGAGGTAGCGGCCAAGGGTTGGTTTCTTCTCCCAGTCAGCTAGTGATAGGATAAGGGGAAATGGCCTCAAGTTGCATCAGAGGAGGTTCAGTTTGGGTATTAGGAAAGAGTGGTTAAGCACTGAAACAGGTCACCATCCCTGGAAGTATTAAAAAATAAGTAGATGTGGCACTTCTTGATATTGTTTGGATGTGGTCCTGGGCAGCCAGGTCTGGGAGGGGTGGGGGTACAGACCAGGTGGCCTCCAGAGGTCCCTTCTGGCCTCAGCCATTCTGTGGTTTGTGATTAGAAGCCATTCTGTGGTTTGTGATTAGTTTGTGTCAGTCTGGAAGGTCCCTAAGGTAGGGCAGCACCAGGAAGGGGGAAGTGCTGCAGTTCAGCTGCAGCCTTGTTTCTGGGCAGGCTCTCAGAGCTGCCCTCAGGTGTTCATGTGTCAGCTAACACAGCCGAAAGAGTTTCAGTGGGTGTGTGAGAGTCAGGCTAGCTACGGAGCTGTATCGGATTTCTTCAACTCTGGCATTGTTAATTTTTAACCTAGACAAATCACTCAGTGATACGTTGGTATTTCTGGATTTTATGTGTACTCTACGTGAATTATTTTTTGAGTGAAATGGAATTTACGAATTCAATAGTTTATAAAGTCTGATTAATATTTTATTCCCCATTTAGTTCCTTCTGTTAAAATGTCATTATTGTTTACTTTGCTGGTTTGATTTTTACAACTCTAAGCAGCATCCCAACAGTACTGCATAATCAAGCTTCATTATTCTGTTGCCAGTATGTTAAGGAACTGATTTTTGGAATTACATTAATGAAATTATTTTTTCTAGGTAAATTCTTCTGCATTTTAATGATTCTGATTACCATATCAGGCATATACAGGTTATTTTCCTAAAATCCTAACTATCTGTGTACAATTGTTCTAAATAAAGGTGACCTCACAAAAGACAGAAAAGGAATGGTCATGAGTTACTTTATGTTATGCAAGACAATATAATTGTGATGTGATTTTCATTATAATATCTTGTACAGAAGAATAGACATTTGCTTGAGAATTAAAGTACTTTGCTGGGTGTCAGCTTCTATCCAACAGATAGTTTGTTCTAGTTAAAAATAATAAAATTAGAAGCTTATGCTGTTGAATGTCAGTTTATATCATAGACAATCTATTAAATCTATTAGAGTATATCAGTTTATGATGCACTTGCTTTTATGCAGTAGCAGTGTTTTAGGAAATTAGTTTTTATTATTAATTCTTATAGCTTAGTACTTTCTAAGCATATTTTTAAGGAATAACTAAATGGTAAAAGAATTGCTACTCTCTATCTTACTTCTGCTTTAGAACAAAGCTTAAAACAATCTGTAGAACTTGTTTCAGAGCTTTCAGCTAGAAGCAATGAAAAACAGGTGCTAACAATGACATATACTTAATGGTTAAAAATTTTTTTTAATTCCTGTGCTGTGTTAGATTTCATTCATGGGGTTCTTCCATCATTCTCTAATTGCACAAACATTTGTGCCAAGATTAAAAAAAAAAAAGCAGCAGAAGGTTGGGAATGGGTAAACATGGTGAAAAATCTGCTTCTGGTGCTAGTGCAGGTCTCTGTCATCGTAGGTGAATTATGACTCTCTTACCCAAATCTCAAAGAATTTTAATCATTGGGCAATTCCACATAGAAAGTAGATCTTTTGTTCAGATAGATCTGTATCCTTCTGTTAGCTAAACTAAGAACTGATTGTTAGGAGCATTTTCAAAGCCTGTTATTTGCTTCAGTTATCATGTGACCTTAAAGAGCTAACCTTCAGGTTAGGACATTCATAAGGTTCATGCCCTGCAAACTGAGTGCTTAAGGCAGCTGAGGTGCCAGAAGGGTCACAACTTTTTCTGGGGACCTGAGGCAGCTGTTTTATCTCCTGTTTAGGTGAATGGATATGCAGAGCCTATATCCGTAGGGAATATCAATCAGTCAAAGGAATTAATAGCAGAAAATCTAAAAGTTTGTAGACCTAACCAGTTGTGATTCTAGCAGAGCAGTCAGGCAATTTTCTTATGCCTGAAAGCTCTAAGTAGAGACCTGTTAGAGGGCAAGGAAGAGTTTAGATAGATGCTATAGCTAGCTGGAATCACCAAGGTTTTTATTTTATGCTGTATAAAATATTGATCCCTTTCCTTTTGATCTTATGTATCAGTTATAACCAGTTATGCTTGATTATAACTTCACCTGTGCTTGGAAAAAATCCATGTCTACATGACATGGAAGCTTTACATTAAAAGCTTCCATGTCATGTAGAATTCATGGTGATGATCGTTATCTTTTCTTTCCTCTTTCCTTCATGTGCTCTGAAGAGAAAAAGGAAAAAAAAAAAAAAGAGAGCAGATAAGCACTGGAATATTTTATTTAACTGGTACTTTGGTCATACTTGGATACTTTAATGCTGTTTTGTTAGTTCTTCTGTTGAATGCGTCACGCAGACTCCTTAGTCTTAGAGACCATTGACAACAAAATTAAAATTCTTTGGCCTATTTTCAAACCTTGTGTAAGTTAGGGTTTAGTTGAGGAGGCAGAAGCCAAGCCAGAAAACTGGAAACCCACTTTTTGGATAAATTTGGATTTGAAAGCAGATGGAAGTGGGACTTTGGTCATCTAACAACAAACTCCAGTCACGTGTTTAGGAGGGCTGTAGCTTCTGGACCGGTGTCTTACGAAAGACTCTCTTAAGGTCTCTTAAAGCCTTACACCAGTGTTTTGAAGGGATGTCTGTTTCTTCATCTGGCCAAATGCAGTCATGGTACAGATTAAGGGGAACCATAGTATCAGTGGTCCTAAAGTTGTGTTTGGTAAATCTATGCCATCACTAAACCTGCATGATCAATGCCTGGCCTCGTCATTTTTTCACTGCTGATTTAAATTTCTCTGGCTTTCAGTTTCATGCTTTCAGCCTTTGGATTTTGTTATATTCTTGCTAAGTGGCAGAACTATCCTGTATCGCATTCACAGTATTATTCTGTACTTAAACTCTGTAATTATTCTTCGTATGATAGAATTAAGAGAAAAAATTCTATGTATCTTACTGTTTGGTACCTTCTGAGGTCTTCATTTTTAATTGTGATTGCTATTTTATCCAGTTTGACTGTGTATAGTGATTGTATGTTTATCCATTTAAATCCCTGTACTTGATGCATGTTGTTTGAGAATTCAGGTGAGCGTGTGTGTATGCATGCATGTGCATGTCATAATATCCTATCACCTCCACATTTATTTGCAAAATTAAGCAAAACTAGTTTCCTTTTGTTATTTCAGTCTGTCATATCTTTTCCCCCATTTTCCCTTCTCAGCATGGAAGACCTCTGCTTTATCCTCTTCTCTCAGAAACACCGTGGAAAATCTGGTCATGTGGTCTTAGAAAAAAAATGCTAATTACTGTGTTCAGATTTTCTTTTCCATCACCACCACAAAAGGTCATTTATTTGAGAGCCTACACCTGCATTCTGGACCCAGTGAAATATTCCATGCTGAAGATGGCACATTGTTTTCTGACTCTAAGGGAATGTACTTTTTTTATTTCTACAGAGTACCAAGCTGCCATTCTGCATTTAAAGAGGGAGCACAAAGAAGAAATTGAAACATTAAAGGTATAGTTTTGTAATCATTTATTTCGCTGTCTAGTGCATTTTACAGATATTTACAGATGCTAACATAAACTTTCTATCAAATGGTAAGAATTTAATTCTTTCTTTCATTGTTTTCAGTTGACTGCCAGCTCAGCTAAAATTAATTTTGTTAAAATCTATACCTGCACTCATCAATGATGTCTGAAAGCAGTTTTATTTGTTTCCTCTTTGTAGTTCTTCTTATTGCTGTTCTGTTAAATTCTTCCTGGTAACACAGCAGTGCAGTATTTTTGCATTGGCACTGGTGTTTAACTACTTACCTTTTCACAGTGAAACATACTTCTGTGTGTATGTTTCACTGTGAAAAGGTGAAGCAGTTTTGTGTAATTTTAACAGGAAAATTAGCATGTGTGAGACTTTCTGAAGTTTAGTATTGAGCACTCTGTGTTGATGTCTCCTCTTTTAAACTGTAAAATTGACCAACTAGTTGTAAAAATCAGAAATAACACAGTTCAGTATTAAAACTCATTTTCCCTTGGCTGTGGTAAGTAAAGTGAAATATTACAAGAGAGTGGTTTTATCATAAAAGCAGGAATTTAAATGGCAGTTTAACTGAATTTGGTAGTCACCCCTAGTTAAAATTAACAGTATCTTCCTTTTCTCACCAGCTTCGATATATTCTTAAGTATAGCTGCACTGTGTTCTAATTCAGGTTCATATGCTGAATTGTTAGTGTACAGGTCATCAATTACAAAACATTCAGTATTTCCTTTGTCATCACTAAAGCAAATAGTATGGAAAATAAAAAGATTTACTAACATGGCAATTCTGATAATCCAGTACATTGATACATTAACTGTGTCAGATTAGGCAGATTACGTTGTATAATGCCACATATTAAAATTTACATTATAAAATTTCACTGGGAACATATAATGGGGGAGTAAAATGATGTCATGATTTAATGTAATACTTTGTTACATTTATTCTTTAATGGTATAACAGAAAAATATGATGGTAGGTATCCCAACTGTGGGAAATTCTTGGGTTAAATCTGATTTTGTGCTATGCACTGAAGGAACCTACAGATAGGAATTTCTTTTAAGCAGCTCTTTTGCAAATGGATCCAAATTCCTTATGTGGTGTTTATGAAGAAGGTTTTTGATTATCATACTTTCTCTGCAAAAGGTTAGGAGTAGACCCTCGGTCTTTGTTATTCCTAAAAGGCCTAGAGAAATGTTAAGAAGTTATGGAAGTTATATGTATGGGAAGGTTCTCAAAATATTATTGAATTGTCCTCTGAAGGTGAAAGTAACCAACATTATCTAGATTCTGTTCCTTGAAACCTGTATATAGTGGCTTATAAGTGAGTGATATGTTTATTCTTTAGCATTAGAAAGTGCCCTATACTTTTGTTCTCTTTCTTATTGTAAGGTTTTTTCCTTGAGTATGTGAACAGGAATTCCAGATTGTTTTTAATTCTTCAGTATTGTTATCACTGTGTTAATTTTCTATAAACTTAACACAGACTACCCAGAGTGCAGCCAGGGCTTTACCCATACCACTGATTTCTGGGGGTTGGTGCTGAATCTATGAGACTGAAATTGCAGTGAATGTAGCAGTCTTGAAAGATGCACAACAGTCACTGGGTAGGGAGGGCATATGACTGTACTGTATTTTATTTTTCCATCTTATTGTTATGACCAAAACTTGAAGCTTTGTTCCTTTTTTTGAAGTCACTTGAATTCAGTTTTTGTCATGTAGTGTGTATACTTATTAAGATTACAACATGTATTACACCGAGTCAATTACTTGTGAATCTGAGCCTTCTCTTATTGCATAACAATCTCACTTAACTCTTGAAGGGTTAATTAATGTATATGACTCAACTGAATCATCCACATGAAATTAATGTCTAAAAAAGGTTATGCTGTTGCTGCATTTAAAGGATTTCTTGAATTTTTCACTTAATGTTTACAAAATACTGAATAATATAGTTTAAAGACATGGAACGATTTCTGTTCTGTACTGCTAAGTGCTTTGCTTTCCCTGCTCTTGCCACTAGATGTCAGCTGAGTCCTTCAGAAAAAGTTCCCAAAAACGTGAGCACGTTTCATACTTCCTTCTAAACTGTGTGTGGTGACATCTTGACACTGTTTGTGTATCTGTTTTAGTTTTAGGTCAAAAATTACCTTGCGCATTATGAAACTAAAATTGAATTTGCTCAATTGATAAGTCATAGCTGTCAACACCTTCACAGTGTTTGTCCAGCAGAACCAACTCTTGAGTATCTAATAACCAACTAAGTAGATGACAACAACATAAATCAAAATAATGTAAATGGACTCCTGACTTCTGAAAGAAAGGAATTTACTTGAAGGCAATATTCAGTCTGCAGTGCTTAATATTTAACCCAACACATAGCTGCACTAGAGTGCACCGCGCTTTTTTTCCCCTGCAAGTTAAATTGATAAAAAGAGTAAAAATTCAAGCATACATTCAAGCATACTTTTTCCCTAATGTCTCTGTGTTCCCTTTAGAACAAACCTACCAAATATCCCTTCATCTTTAGTTACGTGGGAGTTTAAGGCTGCTTGTTGAAGATGGAAGGAAAGTCCATAGCTGTGCTGTAACCTGTACCCTATGCCTGGATGTTTTTCTCTGACATAGATTGTTAGACTTCCACCAGCCCGCTAGATATTTTATATATTTCCAAACTGAGAATATTAGTATCTTCAGGTATTTCTATTACATAATAGTATTACATAATGCATGTCATATAATATAGTGTAAGATATATGAATAGGTATTTGATAAAAATTAACTATAGCTAGCTTATAAATTATTCAGTAAATATCATATAATAAAATCCTATTTTTACATCTCTTAAGATATCTCTTGG
The DNA here is from genome assembly GCF_027477595.1 of Haemorhous mexicanus. Lineage (NCBI taxonomy): Eukaryota > Metazoa > Chordata > Aves > Passeriformes > Fringillidae > Haemorhous > Haemorhous mexicanus. The sequence goes on from NC_082346.1 coordinate 34,024,807, forward strand.
CAAATTTTAGAAAGAAATACCTGTATAGTTGCATCCATCACAGCTATGAACATATTACTGAAACTTAAGAAATAGTGAATAGTAATGCAGTTGGTATAAAGCTGCCCATGACGTTACGAAAGAGCAAGCTGGCCTCATTTAGGGAAGAATGTATCATGAGGTGTTCATAGTGACCTTTGTGGCCTCCATGGTAATGTTTGCATTTTTTGCTTTTTTTGTGAAGGTTCTGAGAGCTGAAATGTAGGAGTGGGTAGAAAGTAATTTCCTTTTCACAGAAGAACTTCCTTAACTTTGAAAACGATTTCATATCATAAATTGAGGTTAAAGACCAGTGCCTCAAAGTGCCCCAGAAAACATTGAAAAATGAGGAAGAAAAAGGAATGTGAAAGGAAAAGTCATTGCACCAGTCAAAATTATCTGATAATTTAAAGATAATTTTTTTTATTTTGTAGTGAGACCACAAAAACATAAAAACATTTAGGGTTTTATTAAGTAATAAAACTCTTGCTCTATTCTGACCATTTCATTCTTTTACAAATCTATTTTTTCATGTCTAATGCTTCCTAAGTTCTTTCTTGTCTCTTTGTCTTTTCACCTTCCTACTTGTTTTCCCATGTGGTCAGTGTGCTTCCATTGCTTTTTAATTATGGCATGAATATAACAAAGGTGCTGCTTCTCTCTGCAACATTTTGGAATTTTTAATTCAGCTGAGGGGGGCAATGGTGAATAGTGTTGAAAGCTCTTGTATGCCAGAATGCTTATCAAAATACCTCTTTATAGAAGTGGGTGATCTCAGTTTTATTTTGGCAATTTAAAATGTCTTTTACTTAGATGTCAAAGTAAAATTTAATTTCAGCTTCAGAGCATACATCACAAATTGAGTGTTTTAACACCAAATCAAAGCATTTTACACTATTTTAATTTGCCTAAATCTTCTTTTTCTATAGGTAGACTATTATAACAAACTGGAATACTTTTGAACAGATTAAATTGAAAGAAATCTGACCTGCATGCTGTTAAGTATTTTTATTATTCCTTTCTGGAAAAAAAAAGAATTTTTTTCCCCCCCTCAGTTTTGTTTGTGCATAACGTGAATTCTTGCATGGGATAGGGATATCATGATTTTTCAAAAGTCACTATGTTTTGAAATTTGCTATTAGGATATGGGGTCCAATGATGAATAGTGTTGAAAGCTTTAATATGCCACAGTACTTATAAAATCCAAAACTTTTTAATATATGTGGATATGTGCTGACTTTTGGTAATAAGGTTTTGCTTCAGGATGAGATTGTTGTTTTAACTTTTACAAGATGAAATGCATCCATAAGGTGGCTGGCTGCTTTGAATGTTCTCTGTTGTATTTTTGTATTCCAGCATGCACATACAGAAGAAAATCTGTATCATGTATGCTTCTCTCTCTGGTGGAGCTGCAGCTCAAAGCAGCAGCCAAGGTCAGCAAGGGTTTATTAGCCAGTCTTTTCTAATGAGCTGTTCAGGCTTTTCAGCATTTCCATGTGGTGAACTGATGAAGGTCTCCCAGCTTGTGGTTAATTATTGATACTAGTCTTGCCTAACTTGAAATGTTTCAGTCTTTCAGCTGCTAAATGTGTGGTTGCACCACTGTGTGTCTACTGTGTGTCTTTATGAATCTTCTTCTTGGTTACTTTGTCCTCTTGGAGGAGTTCTCCCGGTTCACTGCAGAGCCTCTCTGCAATGCAAGAAAGGAATGTAAATGTAAAGACTGAAAACAGCATAGAAGTTATAAGAAAAAAGGGACTGAACTCCTATGAAATTGTATTAAAATACTGATTTCCGAACTCCTAAGGCTGCCAGACAATGGGAGAAACGTTATCTTTAAAGTTTACATTTCTGAAAATAGTAAAATCCCAGCAGGAAAAAAAGTCTTCCTGTGCTGAAAAATTTGCATAGCCGTTACTAGAGGAGATAAAGTAGCAGACTAGGGAACAAAGGACAGGAGCAGTAAAACAGTATCTTTCTACAGCAAACAGCACTTAATCTCTTTGGAACCACCTGACAATTTCATCTTCATTCAGAAATGAAGCTTGGAATGATCCTTCATGTTGTGTGAAGATATTCCCCAGCTAGTTAATCTTTAAAAAAATTGCACATTACAATTTCTATATTCAAATCATACTCCATAATAAAATTCTTAATGACATTTTAAGCATCCCTGCTGTGCTCTGATACTTACTGTAAACAAAATTTTCCCATTTTCTCCTCCAGTTGTCATATTTTTGGTGCAATGTATGCTTTTCATCCTTATTTTCCTTTAGCAATACGTTTACATTGTTAATATTTTCTTATCAGATTGTTTGAATATCCCAGAAGCTTCTTCTTTCATTGTGTTGTGGGTTTTTTTCAATATGGCCACTTGCCATATTGCCATTCTGTTATTTTCAATGCAATTTCGCTGTGAGACTTGGATTGTTTAAACTTCATGTCAGCTGCAGAATGCTGTTAATTCCACATGTTGATCCAAGGATTCTCCTGTTTATTTAAGAAATTACCACAGACCATATTCCCTAGATTGAAAACAGTGAAAATCTCTTTAACTCTATTTCAGCACATGGAGATGGTGGTACATAGTTAAAATGTGCATAGAGCAGGACAAATTACAGCATTCAAACTTCAGCAAAACTGAGTTCCTGCTCAAAGTTAGACACATTACAAAAAATTCTGCTTAGTTAGGGCAAAAACAAAACTCTTAACTTTCCTTATAATCTGCTGCATTTTTCATAGTTTATGAAAGTTAATTTATCCCATCACCTTGCCTTGAATAAACATGTTATATACTCAGGAGAATAAAGTATAGCACACACTTTGAACAAGAGGACATTTTATTTTCACAGATATTAAAGATCTCTTTAACATAGAAAACAATTGTATACAAGAGAAATTAATTGAAGTGTCATCATGGAATTATAAAAGTCATTAAAATTAAGTAGTACCAAAGTTACCATTTTAATTTTGAAAACATGTACCCTGTGCTTTCTTGCCAAAATTATCTGCACTTTGAAATTTACTACATCAGATATTTGTTTAAATCCAGTAGTTGTAAGGCAATTTTTTCTGAATCAAATGTGTAATATTCTGTTGTTGAAAAATTCTGGCTCTAATATTCCTGATTTTATCAGGAACAGGGGCAAATTTGCCAAGGATGAGCATTTTGCCAATAAGGGAAAATCTGTCTGAAACTGGAGGTTAAAATTTTTTAAATAAAACTATTTTTTCTCATGTTCAGTAAAGACCTGATTTTAGCAGCTTTTGACTTTGCAAATCTAGTAATCACTGATTGCATCTTCTGGTGTTGAACAAACTTTCAATTGCCATTTCCACAAAGCCACCAAAGTTGTTATAAAATAACACTTCTTAGTCAAAACTAAGTTCCACTGATTAATGGTTGACACGAGTTAGTCTTGATTAGGTGGGGTTCACCCTTCAGAGAATGCTTTCAAAATGAAAGTCTGTCTCCTGACCCCCTTACTGATGATTAGGCAATGAAAGAAAACCCACTGGAATGCACAGCAGAAAACAAGAGCTGGATGTATGTACAATTTCAGGTGGAAAACAGTGAGTAGACATACTGAGGCTGGCAGTCCTTAGAGCATACACTGTACTAGGGGCACTGCACTGGCAAGATGCAGGGCAAAAGAGGTAGCCTGGAAATTAGGACAGAAAACAGTAGGAGATAGATTGTAAAGACTTGGGTCTGGACATCACAATACAAGTTTTACTTATCTGTGGGCAATATTCTCCACCATATGTGTCCTGGAATGAATACAGTCCATTCAGTATTTGATTTTAATTTAGCTGCCTTGCTTTATTAGTCAGGATTTGATCTGAATATATGTCATTTCATTACAGTTTTTTCTACTGTCATATGTTTTAACTTTAGGATGTTTAAGTATAAACTGGACTTTACAATATGTGTTAGGATAGGCATGTAATCTTATTGATCATAGACCTAAGGTTTAACAGATTTATTGGGATGCTTACATTTGCATAAATATTCAATCACAGTTCATTTTTAACTTACTTTGCAACTATACATTGAGTCCCAGAATCCCAGGATAGTTTTTTGTAAAAGAAGGTGTATCCTTAGTGGCTTCTTGAGGAAATTTGACTAAAATAACCCATGACTCAATGTGCAGGAATTTTGCAGATTGAGAAAGTGTAGAATCTGTTTTCCCAGGTCAGCATTGTCATGCCTTTACTATACTGGTGTTGTTTCTTTCTCTGAGGGTGCACACTTTGTTCTTACATACCTTTCAACTTCTGCACACGCAGAAGTCTTAAAAGCTTGCCGCTTTTTCATTATTGAATTTTTAACTTTTGTCTGGAATATCTTCCATCATGTTCACTGATTGAGATATTAATTCTGTCGAAGAGAAAGTTTCGGCATAGCTGCACAGCATGGAAGCATTGATGGGAAGGGATAAAATTAAGATTGTTCTGATTGCTCCCTTTTGAGTAATTGACCAAGGCTGTTTTTTCTGAGACTTTTTCGTCTGCAATATTTTCTTCAAATTCTATAATGGGAATGTCTGGAGTAGTGTGGTGATGCATAATTAGCATGCATTATATGTTAGTTTAAAGTAGGTGTGTCTTTTACACAAATACAGAGTCATTTCCATAATTAATGTTATACTTCTCTCTATCCATGTAGAATCTCTTTTTGTTGTTTTGATGGCAAATGAGGACACTATTTTGGTGAAGAGGCTAATCATTTCTAAAACTTCTCAAAACTTTCAGACAAAAGTTATATTCATTATGAAAAATAAAAATTGTTAGTTTGTAAAAATGTAGAGTTACTTTTTTTTTTTATTCTCATGGCACCATTTGGTTGAATAATTCCTGTTGAGAAGTTTTCATTGCTGCTCATTTCCTTTCTATAGATATGTAACTTTATCTTTGGTTGCTGTTTTCCATGTGCTTTACTAATAATGCTTTTTGCTTCAGCTTTTACTTAATTCAAATAATTGGTTGCAACTTAGCAACATATATCTTTGCTTTCCTATATAGTTAGAAAGCTTTGTTGTAATGGCTGATCTTGTAGCGTGGTTGCCAAAGAAATTAGTTCTTTATATGGTGAAGCAATGTTGACAGTAAACTCTCCTTTCCATCCTCTTCCCAAAAGAAAAGGAAGAAAAGCGAAGAAAAACAAGGTTGCATTACAATTCTGGCAACATCAGCCACACTAATAAAATCAAATTCAATGTTGGTTTACGACTTTGAATTTATGTGACTGCACAGGATCAAAGGATTTGTATCCCACTGGACTGCAAGGTCTATAGTTCATGGCAAAAAACCTCATCAAAAAGAACATTTTAGTAGTAGGGCTTTTCATTTTAATCAGCCACAGTAATAAAAAAGCTGTTAGGTGTCCAAAAACATTCTCCCAAGATCAGAGACAACTTGCTCTCTACTACAATCAGTTTTCTTATTGGATCCATGCCTCAGTAGTTTTTGTCACTGAAACTTCATCTTTGACTTGTTTTCAGCCATTTTTTGCATTGTTTTCACATTTTACATGCCAGATGCAAAATATGCCACCTCATCGTGTAATTTCCCTGGCAATTGAGAAATACTGTAACTTATCTCAAGTAAATTACCATCAAAACAAATAATTCCTATAGAATTTTAATTATCAGTCTATATTTCTACATATTGTATTTTAAAGTATTTTATTAGCAATGTTCAGGATATTTTTTCTTCGTTGCATATAATCTTCTGAACACCACCACAGAGAATAGGTATTAGTATTTTTGTGTGCATAGTAACTGAGGTTGTCCTAAGACTATGGTAACATCTGCAAGTGAGAAGCAGAGTAAGCTAGTAACTACAAAGTTTGTGATAGGAAAGGAATGTTTGGATTTTGCATGTTAACTGGTCTTGGTCCTAGTTCAACAAAAGTTTGAAATTAATTTTTAGCTTATGGTGTGGTTTCATACTTTGATTAGCTTCACATCAGAGAAGTTGCATGCAGTATATCATTTACATTTATTGGCATGTTGCATGCTAAGTCACCTCATTCCATTCTGCAGAACTTAAATGTTTAGCAGAGTTTAACAATATTTAGAGATTTTTCCAATTAAATTGTCCACAAAATTAAGTTTTCCTAGAAATTTATATGTTGGTCTCAATTTAGCTGGGTACCCATTTTTTATATACTATGTAGGATTTATTTTTCCTGGCATAAGCTATCTTACAATTAGGAGTAATCAACACATAGTCACTTTCTATAAGGATTGTTAGCTTTTGAATGGCATGACAGGTAGCTGCTTTTGGCAAATTCTAGTGGGTGTGGTATTCCATTGTCAGGGAATTCTCTGCTGCCTGAGATCCATGCAGGCAGAAAGTGGTTTTTGCCAGTGAATAACTTCATGGGTTTATTGTTTCTAAAAGTATTCATTCAAATGAGAAACTTTAGTATTGGTGGGAATTTTATAGGTTAGCTACTGAACATTTAATATCTACATAAAATGTTAAATTATCTATTGTTAATATTTATTTATTAATAACCTGAATTTACCCCTTTAAGCATACGTAGTTAATAGTTGGCTGTATTAAGTATTATTTAATCTAGTTTTTAAAGTTTTTTTATCATTTGTTTCAAGAAATTACATTGTTTAGCAAACATGCCTGTCGTAAGAAGTTAGTGAATCCAAGGCATTAACAATTTTCTTTTTGATATAAATCAAGAAGGATTTAGATTCCGGTGAAATTTCTCTGTAGGCACAGAGATTCCACAGTAGAGTACATCACTTACCAGGTGGTGAAGTGGACATAATAGGATCTTGATGTTCATTGTATTCCACAGCACACATGGAGTGTCCTGTGTAATGCAATGAACATCATTAGAGATATTTTTCCATATATTCGGATTCATAATG